>NW_027176373.1:7874173-8349173 GCF_023349555.1 Cebidichthys violaceus
CAAAGGAAGCGACACAGAAGTAACAAAAGGTGTCATTAAGCAGGGATTGGACATTTATTTCCTGTGTTCTCCCCATTCCCAGAAGTTGCCCTCACCCAAAATCTGATGTGGCTTATCCTCGGGGAAAAAAAACAGCATCTGGAAAGAGCAGCTAACGAAGAATGAGGAGGAGTTTAGAGGAGTGGAGCAAGAATGGACCAAAAACTGAAATATAAATCATGATGAAGCAAGGAAAAATCAGCATTACACCTTAGAAAGATACATTTGGCTCTGAAGGAAATCGTTATGGAGAATCTTGCTAGCAAGAGGATTTTGGGTTTGTCGTTTAAGGGACAACAAAAATTTTAGATTTGTAATTGGTTCTTTCTCTCTCTCCTTGGATATTTATCAAGTGGAAATGGTTTCTAGATTGCCTGGCATGCCTCAAGTGTGTGAACTCAATTTCACAGAGGAACGCTAACCATGCTAACAAGCCAGTTGAGGCTAATCTCACAGTGTGATAAGTGACTGATGATGAGAAATGGCCAATTCAAATTAAAAATCAAGGTATCTCTAACAGGCATTGTGCTTTTATGTAAAAAAAAAGTGTGCAAGCACTCCCCGTCTACTCAGGTCGCCGGGACTCCTGCTGGATTTCACTCCTGCATCACCGGGAGCAGAGGAGAGGGGAAGAGTAGTGATACACACAGCGTGATGAGGCTCCACAGGGGGGGGGGGGCGGAACTCATCAGACCCCCACAGCACACCGTACAGCCGGACTGGAGCTTTGGTACACTCAAGAAGAAAAGAGGGACCTGAAGGACAATCACAGGCTTTTCAATCCCCCCCCCCCTCTGAAACTCTCTTCCTTCAGTTTACCGACAGTCTCCCTCCATCACTCTTTCTAGAGCATCCCTCGCATATCATCTGCTGCCACCTCTCTGTCTCTCTCTCAGGACAACCCAGCTGTGTGATAGATAGCAAAGCCATTCATGACCTTGCAGTGGAAGCCACACCCACTGTCCTCCACCTCCACATCACGTATGTGTGTGTGTGTGTGTGTGTGTGTGTGTGTGTGTGTGTGTGTGTGTGTGTGTGTGTGTGAGACAGAGGGAGAAACAGGCACGAAGTGTGTGTGTTCAAGTGGCAGCCCATATAAAAACATTTCAACTTGTTATTTTGTTCTAACGCGGTTGTTACCGTTAGCTAGTGTTGCTCACTGGCTGTAGCCCCGAGGCGCAAAGTGACTAAGCTTCTCTACAGCATTACAGCAGCTAATCTTCCTCAAAAAATAACCCCCAACAGCATCGCGCAGAGGCCTGCAAAACACTTGCAAAATGTGCATCCTCTTTCTGAGACATTGTGTTTGTCTCGAAATTTCAGGGTTCCTCCAAACGCTTTTCTTCTCCTGACTGCAGTATTAGCCCGAGGCTAATGTTCCCTTCCCTTCATGAAGACAGGATACACCAGCAGTTCTGCTATACAGAAATTAATTCAGTTAAAACATAACTAATATTACATGTAGAGCTGAAACGATTTGTCGATTAATTGAGTTGACAGAAGAAATTAAATTAGTGTGGTACTTTCGGGTAAGTTGTGCACTATTAGCTATTAGTTAGCTTACAGTTCATGCTTTGGGTTAAGCTAACGTTAGCGTGAAAAAATGGCAGTGTGATGCGCTTTTTTTTTACTACAAAACACACTCTGATCAGGCCCTAAATGATAATTCAAGACAATAGTTGTCAGACTAATTAATAATTAAAATAGTAGCCCCGATAACATTGTTTTCTGACTTTGTTGTTCCCAATTTAATGGATAATACACAATAACTGCTAATAGGCTATCCGTACACAGTAAAAAGGGGTTAAATGTAGCATTTGGACAAATACTATTACTACCATAATAATAAAAGTATAAACAAATGAGACCACCGCTGAGCTCATTGGCGATCTCGACTGGCCTCTACTCCACTTCACAATGTCTGCTACTGATTTAGGTTTCACATTAAAAAAATCAGTTGAGTCACTTTATGGCAAAAGGCAACACTGCCTGGACACAAACCAGGAAGAGGACGCCAGCAGCGCCAACACAAAGAGAAAGAAAGGCAACAATCTCATAGCAACACAAAACTCTCCTGGAAAATGTTGATCAAAATGCACGAAAAGGCAACACGAGCAATTGATGATCTTTGCATAATGGCAAAGAGGACTGTCATCTTGACCATGATCTCATTAATCGATGGCAATAATACAAAACCACAACAACAATTCATTTGATAATAAAATAGGGATGCTGTGTATAGAGCTCATTAAATTGTGTGCGTTATTAGCAGTACAACTAAACCAAGCTTATGTTCCATAACTGAAAAACGTTAAATGTCTTTTGTATTAATTAAAGTCCATCAAAGATCATTATCTACGCACACTAGCAAGGCCGCACATTTTTCACGAGACTATTACAGTCTATTAGTGGGATGTTTGCTGGGAGAGTCATCTGCATGGCTGTGAGCACACGATGACGCATTGTTATTCCCCAGCATGGCCATGCAGGCAGATTACAGTGCTGCGGGGAAATAGTTAGCCTCTGCCCTCAGTGTGCAGCCACAGGGCAACATCGGAAAACAGTTCAACTGAATTTTGCGCTGCAAAAAAAACACCTCAGGGCAAGATAACATATACTCACGTAACACGTTTTGAAATTGGGCGACCTATTCCTTTAGAAATCTGCACTATTAATCAGCATTCCAATGGCCCTGCTCTCCAGACATAGGGTCAACTGTTAACACATTACAAAAGATAGAAACACATAGAATCACTTTGCTTTCTTCCATTTCATTGTGTCATTGTGTTTTATGTTCATATACTTTCGTTTGTATATTTATATTTGCACAGTAGTTAAATGTTTATGCTAACCTTTGTTCTACTTTGTTGTTGTTTTTTGTCAATTTCTGTCTATGTATGTTGAGAACATGGCCAGTAAAGCTGATTCTGATATATATATATATTTCAATATTGTGATATGAGACTAGATATTGTCGATTTGAGTGTCCTTTCCTGGTTTGAAAGGCTGCGTTACAGTAAAGTTATGTATTTTTCTGAACTTAACTGTTCTAGCTGGCCAAAATATTGTGATACTTGATTTCCTTCATATCACCCGGCCCAGGCTGCTACTGCTTGTCCCGCTATATGTCTGTGTGTGCATGCATGTGTGTTTTTTTGGGTCCGTGAGGGACGGACTCGGTGTGTCTTGCTGACTCCGACTCTGCTCGCCATGGACTCGGTATCGGGTGACCTTGGTGATTGTGGAGTGTGTGGACGAGAATAATGAGACGTTTGCTAACAGAGACTCAGCGGGACCACTAAAAAGGGCTCAGGTGGGGATCGACACTGCCAGAAGATATTGCATCTGGCCAAGAAAGGAAGGTGAAAGAGAGAACGAAGAGCAAAAGAATGAGCATGGAGACAAAGAGTGAGGCAGAGTGTGCCACCAAATCTTTTTCTATGCCAGACAAACACTCCAGTTTGATCCCAAAAAAAAGCAGAACAACTAGATAAAGCTGTCTATAAATAAGCACAGCTGGTGTCGTATTAAGGCGAGACTGACAGTACTGCCTGTAGATGCATTTGAATTACGCCTCTCGATTCTTCAAACAGAAATTTCTCCTCACTTCCTCATATATCCAACATCACAATTTAAATCATGTCAAAGAAAATAACCACAGCCTGAGTTGTGGACCATTAACCAAAAAATCTGAGATTCATTTAGTCGTTAAGTCATTTTTTTATGCTCTTTCATGCTGAATGACTTCTTTCAAAGAAACTTCTGAGCACATCTCTGGTGAACACAAGACTCAAAGTAGAGCTTTGGCGTAGTTCTTTGTGGACAAAAATGGCAATAATGATGAAGTTTCGGTAAATTTAGCAGCAAGCCTTACTCACTAAAAATGGACGACTGGATTTCCAGCATTGTAAATCCCTCACAGTAGCTCTGCTGCTCGATTTTGTCTGTGTCAATTTGTCTGACCTTTAAAACCGAATGTTGTGGCGTTCTTGGACGGCGAGGGTGAAGCAAAGGTAGATAGTAAAGCGGCAGGTAGTCCTGCAATGAAATTATTAACTTCTCCGCCATATATTTACCCTAGACTGATATTTACAGGGGAAAAAAAAGATATTTGCTAGCTGTGATTGGATGTTTTTTGAGCACACCTCACCTTATTTGAGGGCCCAAAAAACCTGACCAGTTTTTCTAAGGGGAAAGTAAAGTATCCTGTCCTGTAGGGTGTGGTGTCTTACAGTGGTCCCCAATCTTTTAGGCCTCTGACCAAACAAAGAAATGTCTACTTGTGACCCATCATCGCCAGTTGAATATGTCTATGGGTTATGACCAGCTCGACTAAAAAAAAAAGATTTTATTGCACTATTTTTAGGGGCTAGAAAATGTCAAACTATACAGCAATTTTCAAGTAAAAAAGCAAAAATTAGGAAAAATATCTTACGTTTTTTTTCTGCTGTTTATCATCTAATGACCCCTCAGATTTATCATATTGTACTCAAAAGACTTGACGTACATGCATATAAAAGAATTAGCAAATGAGAGGAGCAACATAACAAATGACCCAAGTGTCCAACGTGCTTTTCACACAAAATCAAGGAATATCTTTTGGAAAAATGGTTCACCCCTCCAGTAGAGATCCAGAGTCTGGTGGCTCATGGTGGCCCATCACCCAATTGTGCATCCATCATCAATCTAATTCACTGACGATCCCACTAAAATCTAGCTGCATTAGTGTGCACCCTTTTTCAGACATACACGTGTTTGATGTTTAGTGCTAGATGGCTTCAAGCCACGACCATATTATTGTATAATAGGAGAGGAAGAGACAAACAAAGACAAAGATAAAGAAAGAGCGTGAGAGATAGACGCTGTGGCAGCGTACTGTGACAGAAGTCCGGAAGTGGAGAGCAACACCAGGTGGTCGAGCGTCTGGAGGCAGGCAGTCAAAGAGCAGTGTTGCCTTGACAACTGTGATGCCTTGCTGATGATAATAACTGAGCACCAGCAGCCCACACACATAATGCAAGTGTTTTTATACAGCACATTTGCTGTATTTAAAGCAGAGCAGCAGTGCTCTGTGGTTTCTGTATCAGCATCAGTACAGCCAGCATTCTGGCCAGAGTTGATTGTTATTGTCTTCTCTCTCTCTCTCTCTCTCTCTCTCTCTCTCTCTCTCTCTCTCTCTCTCTCTCCTTTTCTTCTCCTTCTTTCTAGAGACAGTGCAGTTCATCACTCGCCAACGGCCAGCATCGCACCGTATAGAACAAGGAGAGTATCCGATCCAGCCGACAAGCCATCTGTTTGCCCAAGCCGCAGTGGGATCTGATCAATACAGCCACAGTGGACGGTGGATGTGGCCGCTGTGGCCTCCCACACTGACTGGAATAATGGATCAGCTTTTGGGTCACAGTGGACTCATTGTACCAGCAGCATGACCGCTGAGGTTCCAGCCTCCACACCTCTTTTGTTTCAACTCTTTTAATTAAGGAGCTGGGCAACAGAATTCCCTAACAGGCTTAGCTATTGGCAGCCTCGCAACCACAACTGATTGTTCAATTCAGGATTTAGCAAGTAAAGCTTTTGTATGGACAACACATAGTGCTTTAATTTGTCAGGGTGTCAGGCCTTGGTGTGTTAATGCATCAGACCAACATGTGGGCCTAAATGCAGGTATTTATGCAAAAAAATGGGGTCCATTTCAGTTGATGATCTGATGTGGACCAATCCAGAGTCCTTTCCTCTTCCGCTGCATCAGCTGGTGATTTCTGAGCACATAGCCACTGCAGCATCCTACCACCTCATCCTCCTCCACTCTCTCTCTCTCTCTCTCTCTCTCTCTCTCTCTCTCTCTCTCTCTCTCTCTCTTCTCCTCCCCCACCCTCCATCAACCCCCTCTTCTCCTCCTCCTCCTCTCCACCTGCTTTTAAATGCATGGCGCTGCCCTGCCAGCCCAGTCTATGCAGGCAGCATCTCTCCTCTCAGCCCTCCAGAGTGAAGGAGGAGGCTGTGGAGGATGGATGGTTATCAGCCTATGCAGCCAGGGGGGGGGGGGGGGTGTAAGGGAAGGAGACAAGGTCGGAGTGAGCCAGCAAAGCCCCTCTGCTCTTCCGTGTAGTACCAATAATCGATTGGGGGGATGAGAGGCAACCTGAATCCGGACGGCTCACCAGTCTGACAGAGAGGGAAATGGTTTGGCCCAGCTGTAGGCTGTCCTGCTCCAAGCATCCAGTGAGTAAATGGTACACCGGCTACACGGAACCCCGATACAGTCAACCTCCAGACAGCACTGAACTGAAATCGGGTTATAATTTATGTCGACGCTATTCGACTTCTTCCTCAAAAGAGAATGAATAATGATCTGAGCCCCCCTCTTTTAGCAGATATGTAACACCATGCAGTACACGCCATCGCCTGATGCATGGAGGAGGGAAAAACAGCCTGGCAGCATCCAACACACACGTCCTATATCCTCCTAACGCATTAGTTCTCCAGTCCCACGTCTGCTGTACATTTTGCTCCTCTGTTTCGTAACGGGAAACACGTCAAACCCCCCCCCCCCCCCAGCTGGATTAAAATCCTCTCATGTGTAGGGTAGGCCCAGCATCGCCTCCAACGGAGGGTAAAGATGGAAGGAGGGGGGGTGGCAACGTACAACTGATCCATAAATAAAAATGATCGCGGTTGCACTGGCCGTGTCTCAGCTACCTATACATCACTCCTTTGCGCACAGGATGCAGGGCCCTGCCTTCAACAATAGGCCCATGCATAATTTTGAGCCATTCTCATACACACACATATGTCGATGGATAGCATAATGCTAGTCGGCCTTTGTTCGTGTTGGATTGATTTTTTTTGTTTCAGTGCTCCACAGACAGTGCATGCCTCAGTGTTTTCGTTCTTTAGGAAAAACGAAATAATTCCGTTTTGGTGTCTCGGGTGGTTGTGCGCAACATTGTAGCCCATCGCCGTGTGCTGGAACCTGCCAATGCATCATTCAGGGTACATATCGGGGTCAGGGGAGAATAGCCTGCACACACTTTCTCCCGTGCACTACAGTTTAAACTGCAAACGTTGTTTTCCTTGTTGCACCGCACACTGGTCATTTAGTCAACAATGGCTGGTGATAGACTACCCTTCATGCCTTGGTGGGGTCACATGCTTTCCTTTAGGTCCTCTAAGGCTTTACAATAATACAGCTTCAGCCTGTTTATCCCCCCAAACACACACACACAGCCTCGTGAATGCTCTTTTATATCTGCAGAAAAAGAAAACCCCCACATCCCGTCCTCCGAACAAACAAATGACATCATCTTCTGAAAGCCACACAAACCATGGGAGTGAAGCATCGTAAATAAAACATAGCGGGTTAGCACAGCACTGTGCTCTATGGCTGCCTTTCTAACAGTTTTGATCATGTTTTTCACTCACCAGGTTCAGCACCGTCTCCACGATGTCCCTGTTGCTAACCTCCCCAACCTGGATCAGGCCCACCAACACGGCGAATTTCATCTGGATATTCCTGATCGGGACAGCGGGGTTGATCACCCCGGCCGGGAGGACCATGGAGCCGGCTGAAGACACCATCCTTTCCCCGGTGGCGCCGGAGCCAGCGCCCGCGGCGACCTGCTGGACGGAGGAGCCCGGCGGCGGATGGGAGTCTCGGTCTGTGTCCGTGAGCGAAGAAGTAGACCCCGGTGGTGCTGAAACCGGCTTCTCGCTCGACATTTCCCCTTGGAAACAGGGAGGAGAGGAGCGGTTTGCCGCTGTCTCTCACACCTGGTCTGCAAGCTCGAGCGTCCGCTGCTACACAAAAACCATCCACTGCGCAGAAGAAAAACAAGGGAGAGCGGTGTTTCTGAAGCCCTCTGAAGTCACCCTATCCTCCTGGAAATGTGTCGGGATTCATAGGGCTGGAAAAAAGGGATGGAGGTTTGACAGAATGGTAGCCTCCGCTTCTTTCTCTCTCCTCTCTCTGTCTCTCTCTCTCTCATTGGCAGGTTGCAGTCAGTGCGGTCGTCGAGGAGAGAACGCCATGTTGACGCCCCCTGTCTGCGGCAGCGCGCGCTAGCCACACATGCGCATTCGGTAGCTTTCTGGTAGGGCGCTGAAGCGGAATAACATGGAGCCATCCGCGCATGGGTTCATGCAGATATAACAAGGCCACCTGAACAACAATGATTTGTTTTGACTTTGTTTTGTTGTTTGTATTTTAATGTTTTACTATTGAACGGCTCTGGAGATGGAAATGTGGAACAGTGAAGACGAGCTGAATACAATGATTTAAAAAGAAAAAGCAACAATAAATACTGGTGGGCATATTGTAGGTGCAGTAGAGGGGCAATTCATATTGAGTTCAAGCAGTTTAGGGAGTCTGGCTTCCAGACGGAGGCTGTATCTATATTCAGAAGCCATCTGTCCCACTTATTTCTGTCCCTTTAGTTTAACCTTTGTTTCCCTATTAAGCATCACAAGTCTGCTCTTCGGACACTCAACTCAAGATTGTGTATGATTTGTTTTACCTCTGTTCCTCTTTTTCTAATGTCCTCAGCTCTTTTTTCTACTTTCCTGCAATCATTTTCACTTTTTGAACACACTTTCTTACCTCACCACATCTGTTCTTCATCCTCCTTGTGCCCTCTGCTTTACATAGTATTGCTATTTCTTACAGGCCCTAATGTGGAATATACCACCCTCAAACAATTATGTCTTTATGTGGCAAGGAAAAGCAATGCACTTCTAGAAAACTGCTCTCTTTATTAGCACTATTTTATTTGTTTCCTTCAGGCTTAAAACCAGCGCCACACATGCAAATACATACTGTATGCAAACAGTTATGTTTGCAAGTACTTTCCATGGAAACAGTTTGGATGGTGCTACAATGTCCTGCATGTTTGACTGTATCTAGACCTTTATCTTTCAATTTTTTTGATGTCGTGCTCTCAGTATTATTGACTCACAGGTCCAGCCGGTGTCTCTCATACACACATACTCACTAATTGTACAGACCGTGGCCACTGGTTCACTACCTGTGTGCGGACATAAGCCTGTTTCACACTCCTTGTGTTCTTCCAACAGGACACATCTGCTGGGTAGGATTGCCATTAGCAAAGCAACTATAGAGGCTGATTCATCTGTCTGAGTGTATTTTCATATAGGCAGTGATGGCAGTCTCTTTGATGTCTCGCTCCCAATTTTTCTTGAGATGCTGGCTGTTGACAGGGGGGATAAGGTGAGGGTGATATGGGAGTGACATTTTCTGGCTGTGTGTGTGTGTGTGTTTCACATTTGGCGCACGTGCATGTGCATACATGAGATCATTAGAGGATCTTACAGATTAGCAGAGGGTGAGGCCATGTCGGGTTTTTTTCCTTCCTAAACCCAATATTCGGCACAAAGGAAATTAAGGAGACAATCACACACACACACACACACTTGCACACAAATGCTTGCATCTGTTACATACTTCCCTCACACACAGAGAAGCAATTTCTCAAACAAACTCATGCTATCTTGCTGTCAGATGCACACACACTTGGGTTCACATGCACGCACACGGACACACACACACAACCACAATGGCAGACTCTCTCTCGCGCACAAACACACTCCTCTTTGTTTTCAGACAAAGGCCTGCTTCTGCAGCTTTGTCATGATTCCACAAAAGACTTCTTTAGCATAAAGAGAGGTCTTAACCGGGATCTGCTTTGTGATTGGGTAAAAGCACTAACATTGTTCTTCTCTCTCTCACTCTCTCTCTCTTTTCCACCATCTCTTCCTCTTCTCTCACCTCCAGCAGAGGTGCAGTGCTTGCGGGCAGTCCATCAGTTTCCTCTCTGTTCCGTTGCACCTTTGTAGAGAAGTGTGGAGGTAGTGTCAGTGTCCTGTGGGGGTGATGATCACAGTGCTTGAGCTTCCAGCAGGGACCCGGACTCAGTGAGGTGAGCAGAAGAGGTGGCATCGATCAGTGGAGAACGGACAAAATGAAGTTTATATCTTGGCAATTTTTTTGTGGTTGCAGTTATATTTGGTTTGACATGTATTAGCGGTTGTCATTTAAATGACTTATAATTCTGTCAATGCCTGGAAAAAAATGACACCACATTTGTGAGGAGTTAAGAGAGCAGGATCAAGATCCAAAGTAATGTTTTAAGACATTACTTTGTCTATTCTGCTTCCAAATCTCTGTCTCTGCTATTAGGAACAGTAGAGAAGCAGACTTGTTGATGTACAAAGGGCTGACCTCAGACAGCAACACAGGTAATAACTTCCTGTTTTCAAAGACGGATGTGAGTCATCATCGAGATGGCTGTGTCTGTGTGTGTGTGTGTGTATGTGTGTGTGTGAGAGTGATAGGGATGGGAGATGGACAGAAACTGATTACTGAACTGGCACAACACAGCAACTTGCTGTCTCTTTGCATGTAATTCGTCAGTTATACAATTTCATATTATTTCAGCGAACATATACAATTTGAGTTGAAACATTTGATCAAAACACTAATGAGCTGACTTAGGTTAGGTTTTCTTTTCTCCGATTTTCTCATTGCTCCGTTACTTAGATCCTCTGCAATCGTGCGACTAAATACTTTCAACAAGCAGGTCATATTCCCTCTCCAATTCACTCAGTTACTCTAATACTGGTGGAATTGTAGAGGACAATCCTCAAAGAACACCACAAAGTAGCTTATTAAAGTTTTAAAGATAAAGAGTGCCTATGTATAACTCTGAAGGAAAGAGAGAAAAAAGAGGTCATCCTGCTAAAAATGTCATAACCTCAATATTGGTCATTGTCAGGTTTTAGGGATTACACACTCCTCCTTGGGTTAAGAAGATTACACCATATTTGCTCTTATGAATCCCGTTCAAAAAACCCTCTGGAGGAACTCAGAAGTGTGCAAAGATGAAGGTTTGAACAAGCTTCTTTTATCTTAGACAAGGAAAAATAGCCATTTTGAAAATGTCACAGTTTTGGTGAGAGGCAGCGGTATGTAGTAACAATCCCTATGTTCTGGAGAGTTGTCACCAGGGATGAAGGAGCCGAGTCTTTGACAGGGGTCAGGACCTGGGATCAAGGACGTGGCTCTTTGACTGGGCTGCAATGCTGGGCTCCTGAACTGTGCTGGTTGCCATAAATAACCCAGCTGAGATGAAACCATCACTTCAGTTTGATGGAAAAGCCCACGTACAGTATGTGTCCCTGACGGCTATCCAGTTTGAAAGGCCAGCTCTGAAAGTGCGTACACCAGAGAACAGTGAACAGTGTACGTACAAACACGTCTGCTTGTTAGCAGCATCGGCACTTGTGTTGTCAGTACACGTGACAATGATCCAGTATGGCTCAATCTCTTCAACCCCATGGCCCCTCAACCCCCTGATGAGTCAATTATTATGCGACAAAGCGTTGTTCAAACCTGCAGAACTTTATTTAAAATTCTACTCAAGATTTCCATCAAATCTGTCAAGTTGAATCACTGCATAACCAGATGCACAGCACCAGAATTTGATGTACTCAATACAAAAGTGTGAGATAGCTTCAGGACACTGTGGGTATGTACACATCCAACCAGATACCTGTAGCCACATACAAATAGCAACTCGCTGGTGAACATAGTGGAGCATTTAGCAACTCAAGAGCCAGATATTTCCCTCAGTAGTTGGTGGAGACAGAGCTAAAGGAGAGTGAGTATTGGACTCATGCACCAGGTGTCCAGAAGCAAAACTCCAAATGAATGAGACATACATAGCACATTGTGATAGTTTTGTGTGTGTTTCAAGTGTACACAATAAAATCATGCATCATTTTATACTCTCAAAAACCTATATCTTAAAATACCGCAGAGTTGCCGCTGCCAGCCTACCAACAATCAGACTAACTGAAACCCTGACACTCACAAGCCAGAGTCTGTACCTCTCACAGAGCTAAGCATCCATTTTCCAGAAAAGAATTACTAGGCAATCTTTGAAAAACCTGGAGGGTCATTTAGCAACAGTTGCCGTTGTTATAATGGTATTTTCAGAATCCTCAAAGACTGTTACCATCTGGAAAGAAAAAAAAAGTCGGTCCTAAATTGTACATCTTTTTCCTAATCGGAACAAAGATGTTATCTAGGAATGCTCAATTTGAGCAACTTGAACCGTGTTTTCAAACATGTACGAATAAAGGCATACATTTGTTGTTCGTGTTTTACAAATAGAGCAAGGACATAAGTACATTTTGGCAATCTCAATTTTTTGAGCAATAGTCGAAAACATATTTTTTCATCCAGTTGGTAAAAGGATTCTGAAAAATACCTTTATATCAGTAGTAAGTGCTGGAAAAAAAAGACCTTCTGGCTTTTCAAAGATCGCTGGGTAATCATTTTTCAGAAAATTAGCTACTTTAACTCAAATAACAGGGACACATGAGAGGCACAAGTTCTTGAGTAATGCTAACGAGTTTTCATGTGAGGCACCTGGGTCCATGAGCCTGAGAAACATCCAGCAGACCTATCTAACAGCAATTAATTGATTCTTCAAAAACAGATGTAACACCATCTTCACCAGCTGTAACGCCAAATCAGCCCAGGGGTGTAAAATGCCCTTTACCCTTACTTATGGCACCATCTCTCAGGCCACACCAATCTTCAAACTCATTTTGATCTCAACTACACACCTGTTAAGTGTTGTGACTCCATCTTAAGCGGTTGTGACGCTACTGTGGATCTGACCACATTTTTCCATAATGACACACAGAGACTCACATGATGAAAACAATGCCAGTGTCACTGTCGCAGCTGGTAATCAGTTATGTTATGCACTGCAGAATTTGGATGAAAATGTCATGCTGCATGTCATACTGTATACCAGGGGTCAGCAACCTTTTTGATATGAAATGCTATCAACATTAAGGTTAACATGAACTGTAATTATGACACTACATCAAATTTAGAATGTCCAATTGATCTGTGATTTTATTCCATTCATATAAGTAATGTGCAGCAGCATTTAATAATAATAAAAAATAATAATTCTGCCCCCTCTTCAGTTTTGATTTTAGCCAGCTATGATGTCTTTGCTTGATTAGTCATTGTTTAATGTTACATTTTTTTACTATAAACACAAGATTTAAAATGGTGCTTTTGTGTGATGCTTTTTGGAGAAACTCAGTTTTACAAATCTCCAGATTAAATCAACTAATCGATAAATTGACAGAATTGCTTGTTCCTCGACAAAGAATTTATTTGGTCGAGAACAGCCCTATTGTAATTACATATGAGAGCGCTATACAAAAAAGCTGAAGTCCTTATGAAAACATCCACATCTGAGTTGAAATCACTAACCCGACCAACCTTCCATCAATCTTATTCATCAGAAAAAACATTCAAATGAGCAGTACTTTACTGAATTCGATCATGTCCACGTTGTGTTATGATAAACCGGAAATCAAATGTCCAGCTTTTGTTGCTCTTAAGGTTTCTATACTGATGTATACAACGCTTCTAAACCTGCAAGGATTGTCCTGAAAACTTGACACATCTGTAATGAATGTTCCATGGTCTTGCTCAACCCGTTTGCCATAAAAGTTAGAAATGTAATCAGGGACCTTAACCTTAATTAAGTTCATATGAACTACTGCAGTACTTAGTACTTAATGTAAACCACATCTGCATGGATATTTGTTCCCCTTATGGCACAGAATTAGATCAGGGTTATATATCTGATGCAGTCTGTGCAGCAGTGTTGAGGTCACATTTGCTATAAAACAGACTCAATTGCTAACAAGCTCCAGCTGTGGACCTTATGTACTGAAATTAATTGATTTTTTTTCCTGTCCCTTGTTTTGAAATGGTTACCACATGCTTCACTAATGTATGTCATTAATTGTGCATACCTTTGGTTAAAGCATGCCAATACCAGGGCATACACTCAAGGATACTGTACACATAACTGCCAACATGGCTTCATCAAAAATTCATTCACTGGATAATTTATTCATTAATGACCTTATCATGGTTGTCTATAAGAAGACAGTGGATTAGCCGTTCTCAGAGGAGATACATCTGTTTGATTCTCTCCCTGCTCAGCTTTATAGTGGGAATGTGCTAGAGATAAAGAGCAGCAACATTAAACAACATTCAAAAGTCCAGCATTACAAACTCTCTATTCAACTTCAAGTTCGTTGGATAGTGTGAATCTGATGTTGGTCTCTTTAATGAGATGAGATGGTCTTTTTTTCAAATTTTGCTATTTCAGTCTGTTAATTAGAGCGTTACATAAGCGAGGCTGGGTTAACATTAGCCATCCCTCCTGAAATGATTTTCTTATATCTGTAATAGAGGAGAAAACATATGACAAATAAAAGGAAAGCGATAACAACAGTTATCAGTTTTGTGATATCAAAAGCGTATAAAAAGTATACGCAATAATATTTTTAAATAAATAAATTAATAGGTTATAGGCCTGCATTCAGTAATCATATACTAAAGCACTGTTAAATTCACGCCACTTAAGTTGTTCTCTATCAATTAAAAATATATTTGATATATTGTTAAGTATATTTTCTGTGCATGTTGAGTTTATTTTGGTCAGATAAACTCTTTTACTGTAAAAAATACTATTTAATTTAATGTAAATACCCAGAACAACACAGACTGCAAACTTTATTGCTAGTGATGTATTGATTCAGTTTGACTCTTGGACGGTAACATGTAGGCCTACTTATGTACAAATAGACAGATTACAGACTAGATTTCTATACATTATTGTGTTTCCCTAAATGCTGTATTTATTTTTTGTAGGCCTACAGGCCTGAGAGGCATGCTTAACTTGACTTCACAAACAAAACATAAAAAGGCAGTAAAAATAGAAAAAATAGTACTACTATTTTATTATATTATAAGGGGTAGCTTGTAGATTCTCGTTGGTGTTAACATGTTGTTCATTTAGGTATCTTTCCAATCTGCCTGTATTATGTCGTCACCACCATGGCATTAAACTATATTTCGAGTTTTAAATATTTGAATAATAATAATAATAATAATAATAATAATATATTTTATTTATTGAGCGCTTTTCATAGTACTCAAAGACACTTTACATTAAAATCATCATATATAAAAGCTATACACTATAAAAAACATAAAACACACAATAATGGTCACACATTAAAAGCAGTTTTGAAAAGGTGGGTTTTGATTTGGGATTTGAATATGGAAAGCTCAGTGCAGTCTCGGATGTGTTTGGACTTTTATGTTCCATGATATACAATAAAACTCCCGAAAAATGAGTTTAAACTGGTTGTCATGTTTACTTGAGTTAGTGAGCAGTAATTTGCATTTGTACTCCGTCTTGGAGTCATAAATCAGTTAAATCTGAACACACAAACATATTTTTAGATTCAGCGTTACCTACATTTCCCAGAGGACTCCGGTTAGAAATGACAAGAAAACGGACGATCATTATAACCCCAGAACTTGCCAGAGAACTTCCACATTTTAAAGTTTTCTTTAGTATCAAAGTACTAGATAGATAGATGTCTGTAAATCCATGGATGTATTGCCAAAAGGAACTGCCAGTAGTTAATTCGGTGTACTTTTAATGTTGCCAATTCGGCAATAATGTGTAGAAATAGTAGGCAAAACAGACGGGGTTGCCTAAAGAAAACTAACTCCACGGCAACATTATACTCTCTGTTTACATCAATCAAACCCCCAAATCTTGGAAACCGTAGTTCAAAATGCAAGAGCACGATAACCCCAAAATCGAAGTAGGACATAGAATAATGGAATTACAATCTGATTTATACAACTTTTTTCATGTTGCACTCAGTATCAATATTTTTTTCCCATCGACATGGTTCTTACGTTCCTGCAGCACCGATGCTCTCCTCCTCTATTCATTAACATTTCTGTTTCGTTCAGAGAAGGTTGTAAAGACTTCTTGGACAAGGGTAGTTGCTGGACTTGCACTTCCTGTTCCTTCCAGAAGAGGTCACCGTCAAATCCGTTTGCAGGGTCACTCTGTGTGGAGGAACACTGATGATCTTATTAACCCCTCTGCATTTTATCTGAACATAATGAGAAACAGCAGTGTAATAGCAAATTACACTTTCTTTTGCAGAATTTACGTCTTAATGATTTTAAATGTTTGCTTAGAAAATCTACCCCTCCAGAATAAAGTGGATTCAGTTGGGGGGGGGGGAAACAATGCTTGATTCACCTCGTCAGTAATCTTTTTCTTTTTTTTTTCATAGTGTAATTTGCAACATGATGTTCCTCATTTGTCAGACTCCATGGAGTAGTGAAGTACACCCACGGTGCAGAGGATCATTGACATGCAGGAGCTGTAACGGTGTGCCCTAGATAAAATCAGTGACATGTTAAATGGGGTAGAAGTTAAACTAATGTTCCACACATTTCTGTTCTGTTACACCCCCGCTTACAGGGAGAGTAGAGCCTGTATTAAAACACCTTAATCGCCCTCTGTGAGAGTCCCCATCTGTCACGGCTAAGTAGGTAAATGTGATTGAGTATTGATCTGAGCGGTGGGGGGTTTAGTTTCCTAAATCAATCCATTGAAAGGACACAGAGGGACAACAGAGAGGAAATCTTCATAGGGAGAACCCCTTGATGACTCTTCATACACTCAAGTTATCTCAAAACAATCTACATGGCACAGTTTCCAGACTCATGCAGGACCTTCAGACTCCAGTGGGGCGAGAGCACCACTCAATGGACACGAGAGCACATAACAAGGAAAATTATTTATAAAAGTATTTTCATGCTATTATGCCTTTTGATGTTAAAACAATTTAATATCAGAGACTGAAGAACACTTCCACAGAAAATGTTTTGTTGAATTCTTAGATGTTTTTATTCTCTTTAGTAACAATGGTTCTGTTTTCTGTCACTTTGTCAGAAATAACCACCCTGGTCTCAGCTACTCAGATTTGGATTATGAGCCTCTTCCCACACAGCCGAGGGCTCACGTCGAAGTCACTCACTCACTCTTTGTCTTTTTGTCTCTCTCATACACACATATTTACACAAACACTCTCTCTCTCTCTCTCTCTCTCTCTCTCTCTCTCTCTCTCTCTCTCTCTCACTCACTCACTCATTCACTCACTCACTCACTCACTCACTCACTCACAAACACACACACACACACACACACACACACACACACACACACACACACACACACACACACACACTTGGCACACCAGCAAACAGCATCCACGCAGGATTTTGGTGGTACTGTAGAGATATTGTATCATAGCAACACCGTAGCAACACCTACAGCCGAAACTAAATAAAAAAACAAAAACAAGGTAGTGCCATGGCAGAGTAAGTTTTAGTCTGCTATTGCTTTAGTAGGATAGTGTATGGAAAGTTCACATTTCAGCATATCAATATGATAGGAAGACCCTGAAAAGCTATGATGTTTGATCTGCTGGCACAGAAAGCTTCATGTCTATATGTTTACAATAAAGGCTGTACGTATATCTACAGTGCAGATACACGGGCACATCCATGCACACACACACACACACACACACACACACACACACACACACACACACACACACACACACACACACACACACACAATTTCAAACATGCTTCCCAGAAGCAGTGAAATGGTCACATGTCTTAGACATTGTATAACATGACAGCAAAAAAAAGTGATACAATATACATGTATATAATGACAATGATACCTTTAAAATAACATGTAGATAAGATTAACACTGAAAATAGTGACAGAAGTAGATCAACAGTGATATCCAACACAATGTTTCCGTAACAGCACATTTATGGACCTGATGAATGTTTGCCCTTTCTGTGATCCAGATCCCTCATGTGCTTGTTTGTCCTCAACTATAATGCACTTTTCACAATGTAATGCTGACATGTAGCCATGCTGCACTGGTCCTGGTCATTCCAAATGACAGGGATGCTTTTTCAGCGCACTAGGATTTATGCATCTTAATCTGAGGACGGCTCGATCATAATCAAGTGCCTTTTGTAAATGTGCATACTTAAGTGATTTGTTCACAGCTTTCTAGGAGCCTTAGTTTATAGATGGACAAATTAATTAAAAAAAATTCCAGAGTCATTTAAAATTAGATTATTGTATCAACATGCAAGATTTTTAAAGGCAGGATTAAGAACCATTAGAGCACTGAATGTACTTGTCCTGACACTAAATGTCAATTCCTTGGTTGGTTGATGCAATTTGCGGTGTTGTTTATTAAATGTATTTTTTGATTGACTGTGATAAAAGCAGATCTGCAGTGTATGTGTCCTGGTTTTTCCAAGTATATTCAATAAAAATCGTTCTGAACAGTTTCAATCTAATCAGTCATTTATATTCCATTAGCAGGCTATATGACATTTTAAATAGCTGGAGTTAAGATAAATTTCTCAAAGTAAATAATCAATACAAAAATGGGTATTCTACTTTACTTGTGTGTTACCTTTATGTCATTTTTACGTACGATAACAACAGCTACAGCTTTATCAAATTAAGGTGTTAAAGATGGCAACCATCTCATTAACACAGCTTCTGGTGCTGGCTGTTGTCTTACGTAATTTTTATTTGCAAGATATTGGATTAGTAGACAAGGATTTAGAAGAATGATCCAGAGCAATAAATACTGAAAATACGCTCCGTCTGTTGATTAATATATGTAACATCAATGTATATTCAAAGAAAATCAAATTAGCTGTTTGATATTTATGGAATAAATATGTAGCGATATGTTGTTATGCAGAATTAATGGAATACATGGCAAAAAACTCCCTTTTCTGTGAATGACGGTAACTCAGTACAGTATGGTACAGTACAGCTGAGTGTGGCTCAGCAGTGTGAAAAGGTACTAAAGTCCACTGCCTGGATGATTCCCGTCATGGGTTCTCAGGCCCAGCTGCTCTGGCAGTGTGACCTGAGATAAAGCTTGATGTCTGGGGTTCAAATCTTGGCTTCTGTGCTCGTTTGTTCTGTCAGGTGAAAAGAGGATCGGATCCTCTGAGCTTCATTAACACACAGGTGACCAAATGCTTTGTTGTACCATTCTGGAGATCTTCCCCTGTAACAAGAAAAGCAAATCAGGTACATTAATGATTGCATTGTTGTTGTTTTTTTAAACCTTTACGATGACAGAACTTGAAGTTCGCCCCCACACACCTGAGGTCCACTCTGGAGATGTGTGTGAGTCTGGTCCTCCCAGTCCCACAGGGCTCGAGGAGGTACTGTGACTCCAGCACCACCCCCCTCACTGCTCCTGTGCGCAGGCTGTCATCATGTTCGACGGACACACACACCAGTGCACAGGAGCCTTTACATGGGTCTGTACGCCATGATCTGAGGGGGCAGAGGGACAAAGAAGAGAAAAAAGATGAGTTCAGTCAAGCATTCAATGTGGGAATATGAGACATGGTTTGGTAACAAGTAGTAATTATTTTGATTGTTGATTAATCTGCAGATTATGTAAATCATTGAATTGTTGCTCTATAAAACATCAGATTTTTTTTTTTTAAATATCTTGTTTTGTCTGACAAACAGTCCAAAACCAAAAGAATATTCAATTTATTATAATGCAAGTCGAAGTTAGGCAGCAGTTCTCGCTTGCTGTTGATATCAATTCATTTTCTTTTGATGGGCTAGCCGAAGTAATGTTGCAGCTGTGCTTTTTTATACAGTATGCTATTTGAGACATGTTTATGCATTTTAGGGAATGCTTAAGCAGGTTGTTTTGAGAAGTAATAGTCTAAAAATAAATTCCAAATTACACAAAGCATGCAACTATTTGAACTCATTGATCCTGACCTTAGTACCACATAGTCACAGCTGGGTTGAGGTGCCATGTTGTGGTAGGAGTACTGGTACACATCTGTCTGTTTATCCAGTGTCTCCAGAACCTTCTCCTGGTGTAGATCGGTCTGCCACAGAGGGCGCTCTCTCAGCAGCCGCTGCAGAACCTCATCTGGAGTCGCCGACACCTCAACACACACTCGCCATCGCCTCAGAGGGTTACCATCTCCCACCTTACACACAACATGAGTGTTAGATTTATTGTGATGGTGTACAAAAGAGATTCAGACCGTATCTGACTATGTTTAAGTTTAACAATTACGTGGGTCTCCATGCAAACCCTGAATTTTACTTTAATTATTTTGTTGTTTTTAAAGTCTAAAGTTAAGTCAGGTTTCCACTTGAGATGTGCTTCCTGTGGAGAAGCTAACTGAGCGTGCTCAATGCAAAGTCTGCACTAAACAAATAGTATTATAGCATTTATGAACACGCCTGTTTTGCCCTTTCTTTCTCCACTCTCAAAATCCAACAATATTTCATTAATTCAATGAACACATACCTTTTTGAATGCCAGTTCTGTATGGTCAGTTGTCGAGCGAGACACCCAGCCTTTGCTCTTATCTTTGGCCTCTTCCAGCAGGTTCTGGACCAGCCCTTCTAGGTGTGCATGATAGGATCCCTCCTCATCCTCCTCGTCCTCGTCCTCATCCACTTCCTCCTCGTGAGCCTTGCACAGCTCATCCAGCGGAGGCACCATCAGCTCAGCCTCCATGTAGGAGTTGCGAGACTGGGTCACCATCTCCTCTGGTATCTGGGGGACAGCCGGAGGATGTGCATCACATCACATCACATCACATCACATCGCACCACATCAGCTCAAGTCTAAGTACTGCCATGTCTAAAGCAGAAAATAGACCTTGACAAATAGAAAAAGTGCAATTTGACCCTGTTGTCCGTTCGCCATTGGAGCAACAGCATTTGCACTGAGACGACCGAGATTTAAAACATGTCATAGCAGCTCCTCTGGAATATTTTTTTGTACAAAAGGTGGACAGTTTAATATTAAATGTCCTCTGCCTTTCTGATATTATTATCTTAGAATAACCCCATTAAACTCAAAAATGCATGGTGATCTATTTTTCTTTGTCTTTTAATAGGTTTTCATTGACAGCAGCAGTATATACAGTACACACTGTCAGCCTCAAGGTGATGATGGTATACAGTTTTAGAAATTAGCTCATTAAACACAATAACACTGAGGCCTTGGATAATAACAACTCAGCAAAGGAAACATCACAACGCTCCACAGTTATTTTTGTCTGTTAATGTCCCATATTCAGACCTATGAGACGTGCATAATTTCTTAGTCAACACAATTAATCTGCGTAACTTCTGTCAGTCACTTGTAATTTTTTGCTCTTATAGAAAATAATCCCTGTATATTGTAATTACTGACCTGAAAGAGACACTGGCACTCGGTGATCATGTGACACAGACCCTGGGTGGCTGCCAGGTTCTCACTCAGGTCTTTCTGATCGGGACGACCCGTGGTGTACTTCTTCTGGATTGACCTTGACGAACAGAAATTATACAGAATATTTATTTACATAGAGGTACAGAACAATGCACTTGAAGAGGTAAAAGCAATTTATATCACAAGGAGGTCTTATAGATATATAAATCCATTAGCAAGCTGACTGATGTGCACAGCAACCAACCTTACATGAAACTTACATTTTGTCATGGTGGCAAATTACATAGAGGGAATTAATCCACCATGATAGTAATCGTAGCAGTGATAAGAGCTGTTATCCATTAGCTTAATAACTATTTACCTTTATTTTGATGGTCCTGAATATGTAAAATCTTTAAAAAGAAAGTAACAAAATAATGTGGCATACAATTTTACCTAAACTGAATTTAACATCATATAATAAGGACATAATCATATCTTAGACCCCATGTTGTTTTTAGTTTTTCCATGTAAGCATCAGTGTGTTCACCAGTTTGTGACTGCACCTTGGTGAGAGCGTCTCGTTCTTCAGTATGCTGAGGTGGAAGAGCGAAGGTCCCAGACAAACCGCCAGGTTCATCGGCGTCATCTGGTTCTCCTCTACCAAGGAAGTCACGTCACGCAGGAAGTAGAGCAATGCCTGCAGAACCTCCCTGTTTTCGTCCGGCATCAGCAAAATGGCCGCTCTGACAGCCTGCAACCTCTGCTCCTTTGGGACATCTAAAGAAAAAAGATGAGAGGAGGTGAGGAGCGATTGATGAAAGAAAGTTTCAGTTCCCAACATCCAGTCTTTGAGTGCACATTTCATACACATAAATCATATATCAAGCAAGTAGCTAAAATTGTACTTTTTATATCAAACACTGTTTCTGTCAGATGTGACTAACGGTGTCCTGAATTTCCCAGTGATACATTTCATGATAATCATTTTTTAAAAGTCACACTTGACGTGATCATTTGAAATAGATGACACACAGTTTGCTGACTGAGTTTCCATCAAGGCCAGCTTAACAATTAAAACCATTTGCAGTCACTTCCTCTGAGGCAGATGCTGTGATAACACGTTACAGCATTCATAGCTCCGAGGCAACTTACACTGGTAAATATGCAGGAAGGTTTCCCCCAGCTTGCTTGTTAGCAGAGGCTCTGGCAAGTCTCTGAAGAACTGTTTGACCATGTCGGCCACATCGTAAGCCGACTGGTCCTCGTAGCTCACAGAGTCAGGGGACAACTCACACTGCTGCCTCAGAGCCTGAATACGTGACTTCACGCCAGATTTGCGGAACAATCCCACCTGAGATGGAAAGGAAAGAAGAGTCAGACAAAGCCAACGAGGAAGGCAAAACTGTTGGTAACCACTGGTTTAAAGCATTGTATTTCCTAAGCTCATCATTTTATATAATGTAAAGTGTACTAGTAAATTAACTAGTAACTGTAATTACATATGTGTAAAACCATATCCATTTGAAATGTGTAGAAGAACAGGAACTGCAGTATTATAGCATGGAAGTACTCGAGTACAGTAAGTGTACTTAGAAACATTTCACTAAGCACTATATATGGTCATGTACAGACTCTAATAAATGCTGTTTTCCTCTCTAACCTGGTCCAGACAGTGTGTTCTGAGGTGGCTGAGGGCCTGTTGTAAACACAGAGGGAGCGGAAAACCACAGCGCTGGACATGGATGATGAGGGGAACACCAAACACACTCTTCTCTTTGTAGTCTGGCACCTTCATGCGCTTCATAAACTTGGGCACAGACCTGGAAGCGATAGACAGAAAACAATTAGGGAAGTGTGTGGGAGAAGGATTATCTGTCCCTTCATGTACATGCTGGTCAACAGAATTTTCCTCCCGGGTATAATAAAAACAAAAAGGAGTGATTGTTAACAACGATGGTTGTGTGGCTGAGAATCTAAAGCCAGTTTTTGACCTACACTGGTGCCTTTAATTATGCACAGACCCATTGTAAGAGCCAGTATCAGTGTGGTAGATGATATGTTATGGTTTTGTGTGAAGGTGTGTCCTGCTGTTTTAGTTCTGATGTCGAGAAGTTGAAGGAAGCACTAACACACACACACAGATCACACCTTGTAAATTCCCTGAATTATGAATAAATGCATGAAATATGAGCTAATAGCCCCATTGTAGAGAAGAAGGGGGAAACATATGGACAATGTATGTGGCAGAGTGGATACCCACCATGTCCAGCCATGTTTATTAGACATTGAGTATTTCTCCATGATGGCGGTGAGGCGGAGCAAAGAGAACTTCTGCAGCAGGCTGAGCTGACCCGCTGATTGGCTAGTGATCTGCAGTGAAGATGCCGGCTGGTTGAGATGATCAGAGGTCCTGAAGCTGGGCCATCGCAGACTGGGATGGGGGAGAGAATACCAGTAATGAAAATACCAGTAAAGAATAAGAGACACAGTGATTCAGTTAATGTAAAGGCCTTACTAGGTCAATATAAAGGATAATTACAACTTGGGTCATATTATCATTGATTTGGACATATTTCCTATCTATGATAATAACGTTGTTCTCAAACAGAATAATTTCTGAGATCTGGGAATGACACCTATCAAACTTCATCCAGGTGAGCCGAATTTGTTTTGAAGAGAAAACAAAGGTGAACAGTAAAATACCCAAACTGCTCATTGTTAACATCTTTTGTAGTTTATTGACCAACCTTCTGGTTCATCTTTGACCTACTGCACCACAGTTTTCCTACGCATTGAGACATTATTACTGACATTTTGGGTGCATTCCCTATTGGTTTTACTCACCGTGGTCTTGTCAGCGAAGCCCCGACTCCAGAGTCCCGTCTCTCCCGACTGGTTCCTGTCGAATCAGTGTCAATCAAGGAGACCCCATCTCTCTCACCTTCACTGGGGGTTGTCCTGCCCTCCCCTTCCTCCTCCCCCTCCCCTGTCTCATCCTCAGGCAGCACATTGCGGCTCCAGTGGTCCACTATTTGCTGCAAACCGCTGACGTGCTGGATGATGTCATCTAGGTGAGGGAACAGATTGTCCTCTTTCTCTAAGTCCAGTAGGTCTCCTGTGCTGGCGTAGAGGTGGGAGCCCGGAACGTTGTCATAAACACTCACCCTGCTGCCACGTGGTGCTCCAGGACAGGGGGGCTTGGACAGAGGTTTGCCAGACCAGGGCTCACCCGGACCATTGTTGAGTAGATAGGTTTGGGCCCGTCTCTGGGGGCCATTGTTTCCGTCACCAGGGGAAGGCACCAGGCTCTCTATGGACAGAGCTTTTGGAAAGGTGCCTGGTTTATGGTCTTTGGGGATGTGAACGAGGAGGTTTTCATATGAGTGAAACTGGTTTCTGCCAAACTGGCTCTGTCCTTCAGTCCTCTTGCTTTGAGAAAGCAGCTCAATGTCCTCCAGATACATGCTGCTTCTCTTGCTGGCGGTGCGGTGTTTTGCACACACAGGCTCCTTCACATTGGGCGCCACTGTCTCACCACTGGGGCTGACACTCACCATGGATTGGTCTTTACATTCATTGGGAGGCGAGACAGATGGGGTGTCACCGTCGGTTTGGTGGTTGTGTTCTAGTTGGCTGATGGGAGTACACTGGAGCATCTGCAGTGCGTGAGGCTCCTCGCCCTGCAACACCGGCCCACTGATGACCAGAGGTGCCCTGCGATTTGAGCTTTTCCGCTTTGTCGACGGCCCCCAAGTGCGCATTAATTCCATGCGACGCAAAAACTCCTTGGCTTTACTCCGCCCTCCTTGCCCATGGCGGCTGCTCTTGATTGGCAGGGAGTTGTAGTGTGGAAGATCCCTGGAGGGATGGTAGGAAGCAGAGAGAGATGCCATAGATATAGAGTCAGGCATGGCAGAGGCGGAGTCCTCACTATGCAACGAGGAGATTTCTGCGATCTCCTGCTCGCTCAGGTCCGTCAGCACACTCTCAATGCTCACGGTGCTGTGCAGCAGGCCGTCCCCCGGACCTGTCGGGCTGCTTTCAGCGGTGCTGTCCAACAGGAAGTCTTGCAGGCGCGACCAACGTCGGCTGCTCCACTCGAACGTCCACCTTTTGCTGATGGCCAACGGGTCATCTTCATCAGAGTCATCACCCTATGGAACCACAAAGGAGTTATTACAGGGTCAAAAAATTGCAACACAAAGTCCCAAATAAGAGTTACTATAGAATGAAGATCCTCTGTTGTGTTCATATCACGATTGACTTGTTTTGTTTCACTTCTAGTCCATTTAGGATTTACTACAAATAAATCAAGACTTGTAGAATGAAAGTTTCTATCATTGGACAGATTTTGAAAACTATCCTTCATCATCAGCACTACTGAACAAAAAATATCTGGACATGAGCACTAGTTGACCCTTCAACTGGATTTCAGAAATACTATTGAAGTGTCTTATAAATATATATCTATGATGGGGGGGATAATTTGGAGCCAGTAACTCCTTATATTTATCTAGTTTGAATTCTCACCAACTTAGAGTTAAGTGTGAACCTCAACATTACATGGTGAATCCACTTTGAGGAGCATGGCATCATATTTTCAGATCTACATTGACCAGACAAAAAACTGACCAGCTACAGACAGATTGTATGACAAGCAACGAAGAAAAATCTAATGATAAAATCCTCATGTGTCTATTTGTGGCAGCTCACAAAGCATCAGCAAAGCAACAACAAAGAGTTTGTTAAGTTGATGGCTTACAGTTAAAAGAGGTTGTCTTACTTTCTTCTTGGGGTGGCTGACATCCAGTTTCATGGAGGCACACTTGTTCAGAGTATTTAGACGTCTGCAACATAAACACACAGTAAGTTAAATGTGTTGGTGCTGGCAGTTTGGATATGTTTTGTCTGTTGCAGTGTTAGTTTCTTTATGAACTGTCACATTCTCATTCTCACTCTCCTCCTCATTTATGATGTTTTCTGACTCTATCCTTCTCATTACACTCTCCCTATCCCTTTCTCCCAAACTGACTTTACTCCTCCCTCTCCTCTGGCATCAATCAGCTGGGACTGATCCTCACCCTCAAGGAGTGCATTTCCCCAAAAACACAGCTGGCTCCTCCCTTCCACTTCCCTCCTCCCTTGATCTGTCACCCATCCCCACCCCCTTCCACTTTCCTGCTCTGGAGCGCTGCGGGCAACCTCCTTAGCAAAAAAAGTCTTGGTGGAGTCTGCACCCACCCTTCCCACCCACTTTCTCCCCCCTTCTGCAACTCAGGGAATGTGAACAGCGGCTGGTTAGGAGGGTGGTGTCTGTGTTGGTGCCTTTCAAGATGGGATCATAAAAAACATTTTTTAGGACTCGTGACATCTGTCATTTGAAAGATTTCAGCCTCTAACAGCACACTCAGAAATCCTCTTTTGTTCACTGTTTATTTTCTCTGTCCTCTCATACAAACTGCCAGACAAGGGCTTGTTTGATATAAACCAGAATGAAATACCAACAGGAAACAGCAAACTGTCTTTCTTGCTGAAAGTAAACATTCAAGTTTGAAAATATACAGGGGAAGCCCCTGGAGTCTCCACACCCTGTATTTCTACTGCAGGATGGAACAAACAATTCATCCTTGTTGAACATATCCATACAGATTCAGAATGATATGCTCCATAATGTAGTCTTGAATGCATATAGCTGTATATCATCCAAATTGAAACAGTTCTGAACAAAAAAACAATGTAAAGAGTGATGCATGAACAAGAGAGATCTTATTGTGAGTGAATCTTCCAGCTTCTGAGACATTCTCAGGGGGTCCGATACGTATTCTCTCACAATATAGCTTTTGGGAATTACTAACTCTATAATTACCACACCCTTCTGTACCGTAGACATTGGAGAGGCGGGGGTGAATAGAGAAGAAGGAAAAAGGTAAAGGTGCCAGGTAGGAAAACGTCAATGGGAAGAGAGGAATGGGAGATGTGAGACACAAAGATCATAGAGGTGTGCAAAGGGACTTAAAACACACTCAAAACCATCTGGTAGAATACACTGGCATACCCTCACTCCTTCCCCATTCCCTTTACCCCTCAGCCCCCCCTGTTTTTTGCCCCCTGAGGGTCTCTGCTCTTTGAATGGGAGATCAGAGCGCTACAGAGGGGAGGGGAGGCTACCAGATCAAAGCCTGGGTTGTCTGAGTGTGAAACAGGGATGGGGAGTTCATTAGGGGTCAGGGTCAGACATCTAATGATTAGCGGTTAGCACCAGGCCGCAGGGACAAGTACAGAATCTGGGATTTTACTAGTGTTAAATGGGCACACCAAAAACTGAGGTTTGCATGTGTATGGCTGGGTTGACTGAAGTGTACAAATATGAACATGTGTGTTTGTACAAGTGTCCTTACCGACATAGAGGCTCTACCAGATCCCGGTCTAAAAAGTCGTGGTCCCTTTTCACAGACGAAATGTCAACTGGAAACTGGGAATCTGTACGAGAGAGTCAGAGAGGAAGAAGAAAAAACAGAGATTGAGTTTCAATAGTTAATGACTGACAGAAAACGGCAGTTTTCTCTAACCATTACTGAAGTCTGTGAAGCATGGGACAACTGCTGCCGCCGCTGTTGACACCTGTTATGTGCATACGAAGTTTACAGAAAATACACACACGCCTTTTTTAATTCCAAAATAACCTGAATTCCACACAATGCCAATGCCAAAAGGACTCAAGCCTTTTATTTTGGTGATTCTCTGTGTGTGGTGGCTGTCTACAGGCACCATGTCCACCCAGGAGCAGCCAAAGAGTCCAAGAGGCCAACATCCATAACCCGACATTACTGGAGCTCACAGCAGTTCTCACCACATTGTGTGTGTGTGTGTGGGGGCTGCTAAAGCAGGACTGTTGGGTTTTTAGAGCTACTTCTTAGATTGCTGGGGCCATTTCCTGTTTGTGCCTCAACTGTAAGAGACCCGATGATCATCACATGAACAGAGAGGTGGGTAGAGGGCAAGACGGAAGGAAAGAAGGAGAAAAGAAAGCTGAATGAAAAGCAAGACAGACAGAGATAGTAAGGAAATACAGGCCAGAGAAAGGTGCAAGAAAGAAGAGAGAAAGAGAAGCTGTGAGAGTCCCAGCAGTGATAACAAGGCCTTTCCCATGACCCCTCCCTCTGGACAGGAACTATAGCCTGGAAATAGAACGCAGCGGCCCAGAAGACGAGTATATACGCAGATAGAGGGATGGCAAAAAAAGAGAGAGAAACAGAGATGATGGAAAAAAGAGAGAAACTCAGAAGCAGGACTGAACAAAAAGGAGAGATTTGAAGGAGGAAGTCTTTGTGTGAAACAAGGCAGCTAAGTGTTGGACTCTGGCTACTGTGTGTGTGTGTGTGTGTGTGTGTGTGTGTGTGTGTGTGTGTGTGTGTGTGTGTGTTACCTTCATAGAGCTGGGCGTACTGTGGAAATCCCGCTGCTCGAAGCCAATCACAAGCCTCCTTAGCCTCAATCTCTGTAAAGCAAAAAAAAAAAAGCAGGTGTGAGTGCACACATTACCATATTGATCATATGGATTTGGGATCTACTCTGTAATATGAAATCTGAAAACACATAATATCACAACATAAATGTGGAGGAAAGTCCCCACATTATTGAATTTCCTTCTGAATTCCACCGGACTGATGTCTTTTATATGCACAGCTTGATGTGCCGTGTTAATTATTCGCTCTCTAAAAATAAACACGGATAAATTAAGAGTCACAAAGAGCATAACATTGCATTTGTCTGTCATTCCACTATCCCAGAATGTGTAGCTTATAAAAGAGGAACATCTCAGGGAATTACATTTTCCTCTGGGAATTTACTGGAATGATGAGATTATAAAAGCTGGAAGTGAGCCAGTGAGGGACAAAGGAAACACTTCACACAATTTAACCAGCAGCCAGATTTCAGCTGTTAATGCGTAAGTTTAACAGGCCTTACACATGACACCACACCCCATTAGATGCTGCCGTCAGCACCGCAAAATGTTTTACAGGCATTTGTTTTACTACTTTTTTCCGCCAGCATATGTATTGCTCACACTGCTAGACTCTGCATCGTTCATGTATGTGTGTGTGTGTGTGTGTGTGTGTGTGTAGGTTCTCTTTATGAGCAGACACTGATTAAACCGCTCTGCAGAGCTTTGTGCTGACGAAGACATTTGAAAGAACTTGGTGCCAGCAATCACATTAGTATTTTTTTTTTACAGAAAAATGGTTGAAAATAAAGCAATGTAAAAGATATAATAGATACACAGACACATACACACACAAAAATGCATTTACACCTATACATACACACACACATGTTTAAAAACTGTAAATAACTGTGAGTGGAAAAGCTTAGGGTTTGTAGGTGGACAAACTCCCAGCAAAGAAATTATGTACGTTTTTTAAAAGTTGTAAAGTTAAAAATAATAATAAATTCCACACATAGTTATCACAACACAATAAAGTCACTATCATTGAAAACCCACCAACTTTCAACACTATTTCTGCATCACTCTGCAGTCGCCGTCCTGATCTCGTACCTCTTTTTAAAACCACCCTCTTTCTCACTCCTCTCATTCACTCATTTAGAGGTGCTGGCAGTGAATGGGAGAAGCACCGCAGAAACACAGGGGACAAAGTTCAGCAGGGCAATAAAACGCCTCCGTCTTCACGGTCAGAGGAAATTATTTTTTCACCGCAATCCAGCAATTACATCCCTCTCCCAGCATTCTCAGCATAACTCCTCTCTCTCTAAATCACATATGAAGCAACAGATCAGGAAAAATACTTCTTGTAACACTCTGAAAATAGACAGAGAAACACCAGAGAGGCTGTAGGGTTGAGAAAACTGAAAACTTACTTGGTGCACTCATGATGCAAGTGATGATACGCTTCCATTCATTTCTCCTGTGCTCACTTTCCTCTCCATCCCATGGCACATCCACTCGCTGCTATCTAGCTTTCCATCAAGCGGCAACGATTCTGTACTTTCCTCCTCTCTGCCTTTCCAACCCTGGTGTTTACAACTCTGCCTCCCTCTCTCAGCCTGCCCCATGCAGGGTTTCTCTTCCCTCTAATTTTCTCCTCAACCTCCTCTCTAGCACTTTCTGCTTCGTTAGGATCCACATACAAAATCTCTCTATTTTTACATCTCTCTCTGCCTGATGCTGCACTAGACTCTTTATTCTCCTCACTCTTATTTTAGTAAGTCACTTGCTTTTTCCCTCTTGTTTATTCTTGTGTAAATTTCTATTTACTCTGTACTCTCTGCACTTTTCTTGCTTATAACCTTGCCTCGTCCCCTCAGGTTCTCTCTCTAAAGGCAAACACTTCCCTTCATCCATACGTCCGCTTTGCTTTCTCCTCATCCTTTCTTCCTCTTTGCTCTTAGAAGAAACTGGCCGATGACACCAACTCCACATCTTCTTTGTCATCACCAGAGCTGCTGCTGCCCGTCACGTCCATCGAGGTAATGGCTAATTTCAGCTGGCGTTTGCATCAAGCCCCGCGGTTACAGACTGAGGACTGGTGGACACTAACTTCACATGTCAGCAACTAAAAGCTACTGGCAGGCCAGCAAGGAGACTCTGACCTCGGCCTCCTTCTTTTGCTTTACTCTACAAAACTGCGGAGCAGAACAATGTGTGGGAGAATGCAGTGTGTGCGCACACACATACATTACACACACCAGCGCAGATATTTAGCACAGTCCAGATGTTACCCCCAGTGTGTCAGAGGATACAAAAAGGATGAGACAGACAAACAGCTGGGGTGGGAGGGAGGGCAGCTGAGATGGACAGACCCTGTGGGAAAACCACAGGGAGGAAGACATACCACACCAGCAGCGTATTTACTGAGATGCAGATGAAGAGACATTACGAGCAAGAAATGTTAAAGGATAAGTCTACATTTTTAAAATCAACCAACCAAAACCAACAATCAATTAATCCTGCTTCAAAGTACTTCCTGTGTTTCCCTATGCAATAACACATCAGTGAGTCTCGCCGTTGTATCAGTTTTCAAAACAATTGTCCATTCTGTGTTGCAGAATAATTAGGACAAACACATAACATCCTCCAGCAATCTTAGAGCAAACGTTTTAGTTCTTCAAGTAAATGCCATTGTAGATCCACACAAATATTCTTACTGTGCTGCAGCATCCTGCCATAACAATGCAAACACTCAATTTAGTGACTATAAATGAGGGATACCTATCCGCCTACTTATCAATTGACCTCCATTACGCAGACTTTTCTAGTGTTGCACTCAAAAGTAACTAATAGTTATGAAGCTGTTGTAGTCCCCCCCAAATAGTTTTTTCTTCCTAGAAAAAGCACACAACAGCGTGCGTCATTTTGGTTTTTTGCTTGTGTAATTGGCAATGCGTCTTTGTGTTTGTGCACAAGTGCCAAGTGGCAAAGCTCCTGTCAGCATGGGAACAAAACACCACTATTCATCTGTGCAGAATTTAATCAAGAGATTAATTAGTACACAAATATGTTATTAGTGGACCAAAAACAGACAAATGCACACAGTCAGACAGAGCTAATCCAAGCTGCCTACCGTGCTTTTTCTTCAGTCTATTCCATGTCCCTGTGTTCCTGCTGTGGAGAATATATGACAACAGGCAGCAAGCCACTAGGATAACAGCGGGGAAGGTAGACAGATGGTATGTGTATGAGTGTGTGATGGGCTTGTGAATGTGGGCGTCCATGTGTGGGACAAAGGGGCTGTAAGGTAGTTCCTTACATAACAAGGACGCCAGCTATGTTGCATAATACACATAATACAAGCACCCCCGTGTCCTCACAGCTTTTTCTCAGAAAGTGTGCCTTTGCCTTTCTTTCTTCTACCTTTCATTTCCTCCCTTTTATCCAACGCCAGTAACCTTGACTTTATGACAGCCTTTTCTCAGTGTTATGTCTGCCTTGTGCTGGGTCTCAAGGACCCTGAAGTGCCATGCATGACATAATTTCCTGCTCTGAATTTCCCAGGCGTCCAGAGCGGCATGTGACCTAAAAACAGCAACAGGAAGTGGACAACTCAACTGGATTGAACATGTCAGAAGGGACTCAGCTGGGATATATGTTACACAGACCATGGGGCAACATAGATTATAACTGGAAAGTTTGTTTCATTTTAGAAAATTATATTCAAGCGCTTGTTGAAATGTGTCCTTCCAGTCAAAATTCATTTGATACCTAGAGAAGATAAACCACACTGATAAGGGACTGAGACGAGATAGCTTATAGTTAGGCTGTATAGGCATGAATTGAGCGATCCTACTACAATACTACACACACACACACACACACACACGCTGCCTGGAAAGCAGCCATATTCCCACATAAGCCAAAGCACTTAGTCCTTCATGTTTTAAGGTCACAAAGGGGGGAAAAAAGTAGTGAAGAAGGCAGAAGAGGAGTGATGGGAGAGAGGAAGGAAAGGAGGGAGGGACTTTAAAAAAAGAATATGTCCGTACCATACCATATGGATCATCTGCAATGATGTAGAGCCCTCAGGAATGTGCTGTAAAACAGCATCAACAAGGCATTAAATCGGTGCAGCTTCAGGCGCAGCGTCTCCTGTGCAGAACTCACTGAGGACTGCAGAGGTTAGACATATACATACATATATATATATATATATATATATATATATATATATAAGGATATAAATGGCAAGACTGCTGTGAGTTAGCAGTATTAATAGAATGGATTATGAAGATCAAGTTGAGTATTTGGTTATGCCACTTTCCTCCAGCAGAGGTCGTTAAAACCTCTTGGACCCGAGAGCCCCCGCCGGTGGGGGCAGAGCATCATATTTCATCAAAAAAATACTCATTACAAAATGAATATAATGATGTCGCACACCACATGAAACTTCCAATAATATCCAAACCATGTGTACATACTCCAAACACAACTCAATCACCAACTATAAGAATTACTACAATATCGTATTAATATTTCGCCAGGAGTGCTGCACACTTGGCACATTTCCGGACCTAGCAATCGAAGCTAGATGCTACAAAAGAAACCGAGACAGCAGAAAGCACGCCAACAACACACAGATTACAGACATATCCGGAACATCTCTCTCCTTCAGACTATCGCTGAGAAATCAGCAAACCAGCAACACGAATCACATTATCGCTTTATAATCATAAATGCCCCTACCGTTGCCGTATTCAAGAAGAAAAAGCATATATCCCCGCATTTTTTTTTCCGCCGGCAAACGTTCACCGGACATCCTGTCTAACACAAAACGCCATTCTTTTCCTTCGGGAGGGATATTTTGACCATGGGGATGGGAGGAACCAACTCCATGATCCCGGAGCATACGCGTCACAATTTACGGAAAATTGCTGATTTTGACTGGCTAACAGTGCTGTCCGTCATCCTCAAGTGGATAACTCAATTATATTGGCTCTAACAATTAAAAAGAGGTATGAACCATGGTGATTAGCCAATGGGTTAATATGGGTCGCCGTGCGTATACATATAACAGACATCCTGAAGGAAATCGTCTCTACGCACTCGAACGCAATATGCACAGCTCCGGCTTGTTTTAGCATCGTGTGAGTAACTTTTACGGTTTATTTTCAGTACTTTTTGGGAATTCATTTAGTAGAAAATGTCCATGCAAAGAAGGAATATTTCACCACGGATGAAGTCCTGGAAATCCTGGAGAAAGACCCTGGGAGCCATGTTTGTCCTCGAGACTCTTTGTCAGACCTCGTGCATCCAGAAAATAATCGGGAGGACACCAGTGACATTGATTACCGTTTTCCATCATCGGAAAGCTATGGGTCGTCTTATCAATGTTATATTTATCGATTTATTGATTTATTGGTGTTGAATGTTCTATCTATCTATCTTTCTCCGGCCAAAACCCTGGTGTAGTTTGGTCTGATTGTAGTGTGTGTGTGTGTGTGTGTGTGTGTGTGTGTGTGTGTGTGTGTGTGTGTGAGATAGAGGTTTGGGGGGGGGTATGAAAAGCTATGGGTTGTCTTATCAATGTTATATTTATTGATTTATTGGTGTTGAATGTTCTATCTATCTATCTTTCTCCGGCCAAAATCCTGGTGTAGTTTGGTCTGATTGTAGTGTGTGTGTGTGTGTGTGTGTGTGTGTGTGTGTGTGTGTGTGAGTGAGTGATAGAGGTTTGGGGGGGGGGTATGAAAAGCTATGGGTCGTCTTTTCAATGTTATATTTATTGATTTATTTTTGTCAGGAGGAGGGGGGGGGGTTGCTGAAGTTGCTTTTGTTTACATGTATTACAATTTCTGAATCAGACCACTGAATGCACATATTTTTCTTCCACATTCTGGTTTACAGTGATGAGGATGAGGGTTACGCGCCACCCCATGCCAGTCTCCCAGGTCCTTCAAGTGCCTCACAACCAGCACAGCAAAAAGCAGCTCAACAATCAGCTACAAGACGTCCACAGCCTCAGCCAGGCCCAGCAGCATCACCTCCCCCCACGGCTGTACACACACAGTCGTTGACGCCTCAGCCTGGCCCTGCTGCACCTCCCCGGACCACTCAGCGGAAAAGAGGGCGCTCATCTCTCTGAGATAATCTGCTCCAGCTACCAAGCATGGTAGTTTGGAATCTCCAGAGAGTGAGGAGGACGACCGGTGGCAGGACAGAGACGAGGAGTGCGTCAAACCTGACCCTCTCAGGTTCCTGCCGGCCAGGCCCCCAGGCCCCACATTTGACACCACCACAGCATGGACTCCACTCAGCCTCTTCCAGCTTTTCCTTTCCGCATCTGTTGTCAGAAACATTGTTGACAACACAAATGCCAACGCTGTCAAAAGAAAGAAAGCTGGGATGAAGTTCAAATGGGACGTGCTCACAATAAAGGACTTCTACATATTCCTCTCAATCATCATCTTCACTGGCCTTGTCACGGTCCACACTAGGTCTGACTACTGGAGGAAGAAATGGCCTTACAATTTCTAGTTCCCCAGTGACCACATGACACGGGACCGCTTTGGGGCAATTGTGTGGTTACTTCACCTCAGTGACCCAAAAGAGGATGAGGAAAACAAAAACAAAAAGAACACTGCTGAGTATGACCGACTCTTCAAAATCAAGCCGCTCTACACAGAGATTTTGAACTCCTGCAAAGCCCATTTCCAGCCATATCGGAATCTGTCAATTGATGAGCGGATGGTCACATCCAAAGCCTGCAGTCACATCCAAAGCCTGCATCAGCATGAAGCAATACATGAAGGACAAGCCCACAAAGTGGGGATACAAACTGTTCGTGCTGGCAGATTCCTCAATTGGATATACCTGGAATTTCTTTGTGTACCAGGGCGAAAGCGAGTCCACCACAGGCCGCGATTTGAGTTACTCAGCAGTGATGGACCTTTTGCCATTTCCTCTCCTCGGTAGCGGCTACTTTTTATTCACTGACCATTTTTACACAAGCCCTGCTCTCTTCACTGATCTGTCCAAGAAGAACATTGGCTGTTGTGGGACAATCCAAAAAAATAGAATTGGCTTCCCTAAGACCCAGACCAACGACCTGCCAAAAAAGGCTGACAGGGGGGACATGCATTGGATCCGGAGTGGCAAACTCCTCCTTGTGAAGTGGATGGACACGAGAGAGGTAACTATGTGTTCCACAGTGCATCGGGCCTTCAGTGGACAGACAGTGAAGAGAAAGGTGAAGGCAGCTGGGGTGTGGCAAAGCAAGTCAATACCGGTTCCGGACAGCATCGTAGACTACAGTCACAACATGGGTGGTGTGGATTTGACTGATGCTCTGATCGGATCTTACAGCGTCCGCCACAAGACATTGAAGTGGTACAAGACTTTTTTTTACCACTTCATGGACATCGCTGTTGTGAACAGTTACCTTTTGCATAAGGAGCTGTTCAAGTTGAGGCAGGACCTCACCCAGACAAAGCCCTTCACCCACAAGGCCTTCAGGGAGCAGTTGGCCAAGGAGATGCTGGAGTTTGGTGAAGGCTCAGCAGCCCCCCCCCCCCTCCACCATCTGCATGCCCATGTATTTCGAGAGCGGGGTCAGGAAGTATTGCAAGAGGTGCCACGAGGCTGGAATGCCGAGGGTGAAGACACCCATGCATTGCATTGGGTGTGATGTTCCTCTCTGCCTCACCACCAGTAAGAACTGCTTTCATCTGTGGCACAGTGGACAGTAACTTGGACAGCTTCTAGGGTGCATTTATGGCCCACCTCATATGTATATATCCATATATATCTGGGTCCTGCCTCCTGCCATGGATCCTGCTGACGGCCACTCTTTTTTTTTTTTTTTTTCCTTCTGTACAAATTCATGCACCATCAATGCAAATTCATCAATCTCATGTGTAAATGTGTTTTTACAGTAAATCTGTTCCATTTGGATTCAACATTCAGTGGATTTGTGTTTTTTTCTTTAATGGGATAATATATAGCGGTCTGGTTGAATTTTCCAAAAACTGCTGTATTTGGATGTATTGAACATCATTAGTAATATACAAGTGAAATATATAGTTTAGTAAATGAGAAAATTCAAATGGCAAACGAGGTGCCAATGTACCCAAATGTGTCCAAATGCCCATTTTGGAAACCTCGCCTAAACTCTCTATACTGAAACCTCTCTAATTTTGTTTTGCTTCACTTTATCAAAGTCAGACTTTGCAGAGAGACTGTGTATATATTGTGCTATGATCTGGGAGAGTTTAAAACCTTGAAGCTACATCATTCCTATGAAATAAATATCCTGAAAGTGCTTTTTTTTTTAAGGCGGAAATTAAAATGTTCAATTTGTGCTGTGTGCCATCTTCATTTACTCTTAACCAATAACGTATATACTGATATTTACACATCTCAACACAAATCCTTAAGTGTTCCCTTTATTATAACACCAAACATATTAAAATACAGCTTAGTAGTTGCAGAAATATACTCATTTTAGTATGGCTATGCAATTTTTGAGCAGAGGCCTAAAAATAGGCCTAGGGTTCAAGAGGAATGTGTTACAGCAATGCACTTAATCTTCAGGCTATGATTGCATGATGTATGTGTGCTGCATTTGATACATTTTGCTATTTAGTGATTGAGCATTTATGGTTTTGGGCTATAATTTCCTCTTTACTTATTTTTTGCAACTTTTCTAGTGTGAACGGGCTACATATTGTAAACCTTTAATAGATTTAGTATTTAGTTTAGTATTGGGATACAGGTCCTCTAACCTGATTTCCTCTAACCATGCAATTAATTGTTTTGCGCCAACGAGCTGTGAGCACAACACTAAATTCACTTTAAGCTGATATGGCAAACATCTAGCAAACGGTTGCATATTTACACATCCATTAGACACAGAGCAACATTAGCATTAATCTGTTGAGATGTTTGAGTCAGATATTCACCTTTCTTTAAGCTCTGTTTTTGGTCTCCACCAACTCCTTTATATGAAATATCTGGCTTTTCAGCTGCTAAAACTTCCACTATCTTCAACAGCTAGTCACTAACTTTGTCCGTCTGCTATTTAGCGCTGAGCAGGTAACAGTCATTTTATCATTGTTATTATAACAATACTGATAACTGCTGCTTTAAATTGTCATCTGTAAATAGACCATGTGCATAAATAAATCTAAATGGCAGGAAAAGGCATGTACTTTGAGATATGAATCAAACTATTGCTTTTGAGAAGTGGCAGATTAGGGGTCACCGAGTTCTGTTTTTATTTAAGTCTGTCTGAGACTCTACCAGCTGCTAAGAAGTGGAATGCAACTTGGGAGGGAATGCGTGAGAAAGAAAGAGAGTACGATTGGAGAAGAAGAGGACAAAAGTGTGTATAAGTGCATAGCATCATTCAAAAACAGCACAGGCATAAACTTGCTTCTCCATCTCCATTCCTCATCTGCCACAGCTGTCATATCACTCTCTCTCCTTCGCACAGTTTTTTTAGATGCTTCACACTAGATTTGGCTCGCAGAGGATAAAAAAAAAACAAGACCTGACATGTTTCTGCTTCCGTATAAAACCGTTGTGTACTACGGTAAATCAGAACAAAAAACAACACACAATCTGATCTCTATCAAGTGTACCAACATGGCACCAGGAAAAAACCTCAGGATACAAAGGAGAGAGACTCATCTTCTACGAAGACCTCAACAAACATAAGAATAACCCAAAGCCTCTTTATGAATGACGGGATGTTCTCTTCACTCTGCGGGAAACTTGAGTCATGTGACAGGAAGTTGAGGAAGTAGCCATGGAATACAAATTGGGTAGGGAGGACATAGACAAAAACAAAAACACTACAGTCCTTTATAGTTTGTTATGACTTCTTTCAGATTTATGAAAGACATCTTTGGAGGACGGGGGGCTTCATGTGTCCGACTATTAAAACCAGAAAGAAGTGTGTGTACAGGCAATCTTTGGTGGGTAAGATCTTGCCAAAAAAGAAAGCAAATAAAAAGCATGATGAAACAGATGATAGATGAGTTACTTCTAAAAGTTGGGTCTATTCATTTTGGTGTCGATGAATAGGTCAAATGTTGAAAAAATCCTAAGTAAGGGAGACAGAATCTCACATGAAACAGCTGCAATCAGAGTCCCTTTCTATGTTTTAAAACTGACACTTTCTTTATCAAAATATTGTTTGAATCTGCACCCAGTTTAGTTTTCCACAGGAGAAAAGAAAACTAATGGGGAATTGACACTAGGTAGACTTAAAATATGTAAGTGTAGGTCTTAAAAACAATAATGGCAGTGTCAATCTATTCATGTTCCATCTCTCTTTTGTAAAAAAAAACTAAACAACAGCAAAAAAAACAAAGACACTGTAAAACCAGTCACAAATCTAATCACGCTGGTGTGATTTAACTCTCTCTAGTTCTACCTTGCGCCAGCCTCCGCAGCAGCTGCTGGCGGGCAATGATGCGTGAGAGGCGCAGGGCAGAGCGCCGCCGAGGGGTGTCGCCCAGCCTCAGGTAGTAGTCCTGCCCGTCAGAGGTCATGGCCCCCAGACAAGATTCCTCATTGGAGCTGTCGCCGTCGCTCTCGCAGTCATTACTGTCATCCTTGGCACTTTGATCCATACTGTTCATGATGTCATCAATTTCCATACCCCTACTGTCTGTAACATCAGCGCTGTCCTCGGCACAGACGGTGTCAGCGTTCTCTGCGTCTCCCCTCACATCCTCATCTTTGGCAGCTTTCATGCTGTTCCCATTGTCCACAGGGTCCAGACTGTTGTTTGCTGTCTCTCCCTTTCCTGCAGCATTTGCTCGGTGCGCCACACTGTCTATAGTCGCTGCCACATCATCCATACCAGCCAAACTGCTGTCCACAGTCTCCATGACATAACATCCAAAGCTCACTAACCTACAAATCTTCCTCCCTCGCTCCCTGATGAGTTGTTGTGAGTGCACACCTTCTAAATTCCTGTGTCTAACATGCCCTCACTGGAAGCCGAATCGGCTCACCTCCCAACTGCCTCCTCCCTCCAACTCAGTCGAACAAACACAAAACTTCATCACACCACCTGACACGGATGACAGACCTTATTCTCCCCACACACACACACACACACACACACACACACACACACACACACACACACACATGCATCTGCCGACCTCGCAGCTGAGATGGGAGGAAGACTTGCAAACTCCTGCTTCCACAAGGTTTTTCCTTTTGGCCACATGATCAGCAGCCAATGGCGTGAGAGCTCAGGGAACACTGCTCTGCTTCCTGAAGCTGTGCCAAAGACACAATTTGATACATGCCTCAGGCAAATGTGCACATGTGTGTGTGTGTGTGTGTGTGTGTGTGTGTGTGTGTGTGTGTGTGTGTGTGTGTGAGAGAAAGAAATATCTGAGATGGGAGATGTGATCAGATTGGGGATAGGCCTGGAAAAAAAACCCACTATCCAAAAGACCATCTGCCACTGTGACATGGGAAAGGGCAGAACAATAGAGAGTATGTGGGTGTGTGAGAGTGCGCTAAGGAAATTATAGGAGCAAACCTATTGTTACTAAAGTTGAGTGGATTGTTACGCCATTGAGAAAAGTTCTCTAAATCCACACCATCAAGTTCATACCATGGAATTCCCCACCCACAATTTTTCACAACTAAAAAAACCCAGCTAAACATTCATCATAATCTCAAGATAATCACTAGTGAACAGTTTATGCAATAATCAAACAAATGATAGCTTTCTGTAAATGATATGATGTGCTTTTCCACCATAAGCTCTTTGATAGAGCATTAAGATGCTTGCTTTATGTCAAGGTATTCAAGGAGAGACACTTACTTTACCACACAATGAAAAACAGCTGAACAATACTGGAGAACAATTGTATCATCAACTTTGTAACCTAATATGTTACCATTTCAATCCTACATAATGCATAACACTTGAAGTGTTTCTTTGATATTTAGTACAGTCATGTTCAGGTATGTTCAATAAAGACAATACCGTGTGTCTTTGAAGGTTGTATGTGGGTTTGAGTTTGTGTTAGTGGTTTTGTTCCAACTGAATCAGATAAGTTTGCAAAATACAACTTATTTATTAAGGGTCAGAGATGGGCAGTATTTCTATTATTTGTATTTGAAATACGTATTTCAATTACTTTTGAGTATTTTGTAATTTGTATTTGATAGGGCCGATAAAAAATCTAACGTAATTTGTAACAAAATACTTTAGAGTAGAGTAATTTTGTATTTTAAATACTCAAAATACTTTCTCCATGAATCAAGAAACAGTTCACGAGTTCAGTCTTCAGATCTTCAAGTTCACCAGATTGTCTGTCAAGGTAAATATTTTATCTGAGTGTGACAAATGTCAACTAGCTTGATGTATAATGTATGTCTGGGTCTGGCTACATAGCCTATTGTATATACATGGTGATGGTTATAATTTCAAGCTAGCGATCAATGCTAATGACGCTAGCATGCTGTCTAGGCTAGTGCATAGCCAGTGTTTAGCAAGTTAGCTTATCAGTCGAGTAGCTAGCTATAGGAAGAGGGAGATTGGGAGCTTGTATGTTCATGATAACCTTATCAAGAGACGTCTGACCATCTAATCTTGCACTGTATTACAAGTTATGCTGTATCTTCTCAATGTGAATGTCATAATGCCATATCAATTACTGGCAGATAATATTGTTCACAGTTAGCCAGGCTATGACAGTAGATGTCCATTTGTTAAAAAAACATTAAATATCCAATTTATTTTATTTAAAAGGCATATTATGAAAGTATTCTTAGTTTTATTATTTCATACATTCTACAGTTGGCCAGGTGGACATCATGTCTCAGTACAGTAATTTATGTAGGCTCTTTACCTGTGTACAACTGGTTTTGATTCTATATTTTGCTTTTATAGTATACATAGGCCTAATGTGTAACGCTATTCATATGTGATGAATATTTTCTTGTTGATACAAAGCCAAAGTTTATGGGATGTTAAGTCCCATTAATAAAAATATATATATATAATCAATCAAGTTGTTGTCTTTTAATAGATTTGCTTAGTTACACTGACATTCTGTGACTGTTCCTCCTTTTTGTGGGGTTCACCAGAGCTTTGTGTACATTTTATAACCCAAACCTGAATGCTCTGCTATACCAAATTGTGAGAAAACTGAAAATCCAGAAAAAAGTATTTCCTATATTTTAAATACAAAATACATGTATTGTATTGTGTTACATTTTCTGGCACCAGTATTTTGTATTTTATTTTAATACATTTATTCGAGAGGTAGTTTGTATTTTGTATCAAAATACATTTTCATGTATTCTTTGCCCATCTCTGTTAAGGATCACTGTTGTTCCAAGAGTTCCATGTTCTTGTGTTCCAGTGTAATGGTTCCAGAATCATGCATCACCCTAGTCAGTGAACAACAGCTGAGTGCATTTAATTTCATAACAATTTCTACACACCTAGAGTGCAGAAGAAAGAGAGCGAGAAAGAAATACATCCAGTTTTCAACAGTTGTTTTTCGCAGAATTTTTTCGCAAGATGTTTGGAACTAGTTTCAACACCCAGCAGAGGTCCAGCGGCCGCATGGTAAGTTGATTAATGTGTTGAATTCTTTGTTATCTAGCACAAAACTGATTGAAGTCTTTACCAGAGTTCAAAGTAATTATAAACTGCTGCTAACAATGTAAACAAAAACTATTTTAATCTTTAAATTAATCTCACATCTAATGTAGAATTCACTGACCTTTTAGTCTAAGAAGGAAAACAGATAAACAAACAAGTCGATACTTATATCGACATAGTTGTCTTCCATCTCTCGCCCCTTTTTCTCAGCTTCTACATGACTATAAAAGATATCTATGTAGCTATCCACAGTCTGCTGAAGCAAATATAATGTACAATGGCAGGAATGTGATCAGGTATTTAACTAAATAAGGAAGATGCCATTTCATTAGAAATTAGTGACAGTAACAAATGACTTAACCAAGTTTATTCATTCTACACATAGGTGATTTGAATAGTCTTTGATTAAACTAAACACATTTCATTTTAGTGTTATTTGGCTGTATGTCTTGTGTTTGGCAGTTGTTTAAGGTTAAATAATAGATGGTCTAAACATGTATCCAAAAATTCACTCTTTCAGAATCATGTTGGTGATGAGGATCCTCTGACCATAAGTGGACAGATGAACCAATCATCCAGGTCCTCCCCTGAACCCATGGCCATTGATGGTAGGCCTCTGTCTAAGACGGAGGTAAAAAAGAAGGTGGATCACGGTGTGAGGAGCGTTGATATTGGTCACTCCAGGGCCATTGAAGGAGGATTCATCCAGCAGCCGCTGAGGATTCCACCCGCGGCCCAAAACCAGATTGTAGTGGCTCAAGGACAGTCAGATCCCTACAAGAAGATGGATCACAGTGTGAGGAGCGTTGATATTGGTCACTCCAGGGCCATTGAAGGAGGATCCATCCAGCAGCTGCTGAGGATTCTACCTGAGGCCCAAAACCAGATTGTAGTGGCTCAAAGACAGCCAGATCCCTACAAGAAGGTGGATCACGGTGTCAGGAGCATTGATATTGGTCACTCCAGAGCCATTGAAGGAGGATCCATCCATCAGCCACTGAGGATTCCACCTGAGGCCCAAAACCAGATTGTAGTGGCTCAAAGACAGCCAGATCCCTACAAGAAGGTGGATCACGGTGTGAGGAGCGTTGGCTCTGGTTGCTTCACGACCACAGCAGGGGAATCAGTGAGAGTCATGCAGACTTCAACACAGAATATTCCACCTGAGGCCAAACAAAAACGTGCCTGTAAAAGGACATTCGAGGATGTAAATCCAGCCGATATTAGAAGGTAAGTGTTGCATCTCTTCCCTGTATTGATGATTTACTGTGATAATCTGGAGATTCAAACAACTTTTTGTGTTATGCAAAAGGCCGGACAAAAAGAGGGGACGAATGACAAAAAACGAAGCAAGAAAAAGAAGAAACAGGAGAGGCAAGCCTGTACGGGGTTCAGAGAAACACAGGTAGGCTCTCTAATGGCAACACACCATGGGTTAATTTTTTTCTTTCCAGGGATTACGTGTTGAATTTAGATTTTACTGGAGTGTTTTCCCAATTCACCGCTGCAGAATTAGGAGCACCGCTGCTAAAATTTTTCATGGGCATTAACATTCTATGATCTCCTGTTTAACCGAGAGCGGGGCTTTAGCCTCTTCACACACACACACACACACACACACACACACACACACACACACACACACATAGGCAGAGGTGAAGTGAACATATAGTTGTCGGTAATGAACTAAACCAGAGAACATTCAGTTCACAAATATCGGTGTTGCTGTTTCGCCCTCATTGTTCTCCCATAAGTTTGTTGGAAGTGATGTTATGTAACTCCGGTGCAAATTTCAATAAGTAACTGTTAATTATTTGGAAATGTATCTGATACATATTTGAGTAAAAAACCCCTCTAAAGTGTTAAATTCAAGAACAAAATGTGGTGAGGTGGTTAGGTACTAAAATTTTCAATTGGGGTAGTCCCCCCCCCCCTCAAAGCAGTCAACCTATTAAAACCATTTATAATCTGTGCAGATACCCAGAATGCCCTGATCACCAAGTCAAAAAGACCAAGAGAGGTAGAAGCTCTGAGCGTGCACAAGATGCTGACAGTCACAGATACGTTTTATAATAGCAACACACACACATTTGGGACGCATTTGTTTTTGCAGTTTGTCACAAAATATCTTCAGATTTATCTAGAATAAACTATTAAGTGTAATTATTTGGAAAAGTGAATGATAAATCTTTAAAGAAACTTTAAAGTGTTAAATTTGAGAACGGGATTTGATATAGTGGTAAAATGTTCAATTTGTTTAGCGCCCCCAAAGCAGTCAACCTAGAGGGAGACGCTAATAATAAGGGATTAAAACCATTTATAATCTGTGCAGATACCCAGAATGCCCTGATCACCAGGCCAAAAAGAGCAGGAGAGGTAGAAGCTCTGAGCGTGCACAAGATGCTGACAGTCACAGGTAAGTTTTATAATAGCAACACACAAAAGTCATTTGTTTTTGCAGTTTGTCACAAAACATCTTCACATCGAATCAAGAATAAACTGTTAAGTGTGATTATAATACAAAGTAACTGAAGAATCTTTAAAGAAACTTGACAAGCTGTTTGTGACTCAGAAACTTGTCCTTTGAGGGTTGTTACTTAATACTTTTTTTTAATGTGTGGAATAAAATCTACTTTTACATGTCTTTCTTTGGCAAAAGGGGAAAAAGTGGACTAAATAAGAACAGCACCCCAGCTCACTGTCGCTCCAGACCTTCTCACTAGAGGGAGCAAAGTGGACGGAGAAACCAGAACAATCATCACCGTCAATGATGATCGAAATATCGCTGGTTCCTCTCCATTTATGAACTGTCTGTCTGCTTTTGATGTATTGTTATTATTGTATGATATTGTAACATATCATAATGTATCATAATTAAGTGCATCGTGTGCTACTATATTATATTACATTATGTTATAGTACATTGTATTATATATCCTGTCATATTATTATATAATACATTGTAAATAAATATCATACTGTATGTTGAACTAAAGTGTCTTCCTATCTCACTATTCAATTGTGTTTAAAAACACTTCTACTTCATTTAAAGATGCAGAACATGAATTACACTAAAATCAAACCCACTCACAGCAGTAACAGGTGCTCCTATTGGCCTGAGCATAAAGGGCCTCTCAGCCCTCCCTCCATAATATTAACTTCACTGCTTCAATAATGAGTCTGAAAATTCAGAAATAATCATTTTGTTATAAAAATATATCAAAGTGAAAGATGCAATAGTGAACCTACGGGCAGGGTGTGTGTTACTGTGGATAAATGTTACAGGCCACATTTTCTTCACATATATCGCTGATTTTCAATACAGCTGCATATTTTGCTGCATCTTAATGATTATAGTGACTGTAATGGATTTGATTATTTTACTTGGTTCGATTTCATTATTCACGGTAAAGACATTAGCTCAAAGCCCACATCAAGTGATCTAAATGTGGACTTTTGATGCGTTGAATGCTCTGAACACCAGCAGCACTGGATCCTTAAGCCTTTACCACATAATACAAAAATTTGAACGTTAATGCTTAGATATGATTTATTTGACTCTTTTAATGTTGTTCTTAATATTTGTCAAAATGTACATACTACAAATATATACAAATTATAAAAAGACATTATTTGCAATATGTAAAAACCAAAATCCGTTATTGTTTGAAAGCTATTGGATGACTTAGAAAGTTCTTTTAACAAACAACATCATAGATGATCCGTCTTCATGATCTCATAAAAAACATGTTTCAGCACCGACTTGCTAGTCCTCTTTTATGTTTAGCATTTATGAAGAAACACACATAAACCCCCTTCTATTCACTTCTGTAACATGTTTTAGTAGTAGCCAAAGGTCAGAGCCTAGAGTGCTTGTGTGTGAGGGGAGGTGTGAACAGGAAGGATGTAGGGAAATAACGAAACAATAAAGAGGGAAGATGTGAGTTGTATTGTTGGTTTTCTTTAGTCTAGTTTAGAACTATACTTGAAAATAGCATGTTTTGCAAACCAAGCTAGGACACAAAGTCACACTCTTACTCAGTTAAGCTGATCCAGCACATATACAAGTGCAAGTAAACAGTCTGAAGTAGTGAAATATAAAATCTGTGATTCAATTTGATTAGAGTGGCCGCTTGAGGAAATCTGGGAGAAATTAATTTACTTTTTTTTAATTCCACGTCAGTCAAAATACACTGAGAAAAAACACTATGCAGAGCACTTTGCAAAGTGTCAAAGTGATGCAGGGCACAGCAGGCGGACTCAGGAACGTGACAGTGAGCTATTTAGATGTGTGTAAATGGATTGCTGCGGGGTGGGCTGTAAGCAGCCAGTAATATAATATCCATCTCAGTTACACCCGGCCAACCTGGGACAGAAACTGAACAGGCAAACTGAAGAGGTTTCAATATTAAGCAAAGAAAATCTATACAATGTTCAGTGTTTTGCTAAGACTTTCTCAAAGGTGAGATCTCATACTTGATTATCATGACCCAGACACTTGCCTCTGATACTGAATATACAATATGAACTAAATCTCTGAATACAAGTTACATTCACTGTAATTCTACCATGTGATGCCCTTAAGTGAATCTATAGGTAGTGTTTACTAATTGCAAAGCTACAAGCAGAAGTGAAAAAATGGCAATATTGAGAAACTAAAGAGTAAACAGCTGCTGGTCTCGTAAAAATAAGCCCTTCAGGAGGTTTTAAGTGATCTAATGGATGAAACTCACTCTGAGCTCCACAGGCAGGGTATTTCCAAGCTTCAGGTGTCAAAGCCTGGTCACCTTTAATGTTTAACCTGTAGACTTAGATGCAGCCATGGGACCCGAGTTGTGAGCATCTATGGCTGCAACAGGCTCAAAAGAGATTTTTTTTTAAACTATCTGAAATGTGACCGGAGCAAAGTAAACAAATGTCTGAATCCTCTACAAAGACATGCAGCAGCATCTTGCATATTCTGGAGCTGTATAGGAAGACTTGCTTGTTAATACAGATGAATAACTTTTCCTTGAGGGGAATATGAGAAAATGTAGCTTTTTGACATGTTGCTAAAGTCTTGAACCAAAGAAGAAACCTCAGTTTGTTGATACGGCCTTGAGATTATGTATGAAAGCACAAAGAGGCTGCTGAACTTCAAATGCATTCAGGGCCACTAAATGAGAAATTCACATTGATCAGCAGGAAACACTGAACGTAATTGGATTCATAGTATTTTCAGTACAGCAGCATATACGTAGTTGTAAGGAGGTGATTCAAGGTAACATACACACATACACCAACACTCACACCAAAGCAACTAAGACCCACAAATCCAACACGCAAAGGGAGACCCGACCCCCACAGCTAACCTAAAAACCTGTGGGATTACATCTAAATCCAGGTGCTATTATGTATTCTCAGTTCACACACACACACACACACACACACACACACACACACACACACACACACACACAGATGGTTGAATGGAACCATAAACACAATCAAAATTCACTTTAACATTCAGTTCAGGACCCCCATCCGTCCATTTGTTCAATAATGCATCTGACTAAATTAAAAAGTGTCTTTTTTTCTTGCTAAACTTGAAATATGTCGCTTACTAAAGGTGATATTTGGACAGCATCTGAAAATTCTTTTTCTTTTCTGCACAAAAGCGCTCTGCTATATGTGCTCTTGTCTGGTGTTTCTCTGAATGTTCATTTCTGTTCAATTTAAGCATCATGTAACAAAATGTGTTGTATTGATTCTCCAAAGTTATTGTCCCTGACCACTAATGAATTACCTTATACAATATGCCACAGTTCTGACTAAATCATAGAGCGGAAAATACACTGCTGAATTCCAGCATAACGGTGAGGCCAGATGTGCACATTTTAAGGATCCCCCATCTGAAAATCTGATCCACACAGATGTGAACTGTGTGCCTCCTGAGCTGATGGGTTAAGCAGTGGGGGTGAGTGAGGAGGGGGAGCTGTGGGTTTGAGGGTGTTTTGGGGCTTTGTCTAGAGGACAGGATGAAGGGGTGAGAAATTAGAGGAAAGAGGATTACTGGGGCAGCAGGTGCTCTCTGATGCTCTATTTGACTGGCATCCCTCTCTGACTAATGGTGTGCAAAGCATCACTAAACCAACATATATCATAGTTAACCAGCATGCAATATTAGTTAAAATGATCTTTAACAACGCCTGAGTGGCCTTTTGCTGGTCACACATGAAATGTATCACTGCTGTGCACTTGAGAATGCCTGACAGACACAGAGACTTTGACCGATATCGTGGGCTGGTGGTTTGTATAGTGTCGTGAATGTGGGAATGTTCATCTTTTAATTTGCTTAAGAGGCAGACATCTCGATAATTACATTAAACCGGGGAGACAGATGCAGCTCTCTCTCTCTCCCTCTCCTTCTCCGTCCTCTCTGACGCACAGTTGACAGCGCTGTCAATCATCAGAGAGAGAGAGAGAGAGAGAGAGAGAGAGAGAGAGAGAGAGAGAGAGAGATAGAGAGAGAGAGAAAGACAACTCTGCCTCTGCGCATCCAGGCCACTGTAAATATAGAGCAAAAAGACTGACCCTCCAAACTTGGTGCATAGGCGCGTATTTGTCACCATGCATTTGTATGAAACGCCTCATCCCAAAATATCAACTCCCCCTCGCTCTCTCGAAGATACAATATTCAAAATAAATCATTATCCAGAGTGGGACAACAAACGCTGAGCAGTTGGCATATGAAGCCCCGGCTTGACTCCTGACCACAGCACATGCCTGCGCTGTCTTCAGCACTAATTTTGACAATGACCTTCCCAAAATATCAGGGAGCGCGCTGCGCGTGACGCTCCAGGCTTCAGGCATGACACAGAGGCTACGTGCAGCGCATAGCCCGATATCAACTTTAGTCTTCTATCCTTCTAATGTTAAGTTGTTCTGCTGGCAAATAGAAATGCGGTAGAATTATGTGACGGTACATGAAGTCATGAAAAAAACAATTTCCAGATCATGATTATGTTTAAGGTTAGATGGGGTGCCAGCACTTCACGACTCGTGCCGCTGTTCGCCTATTTGACAGTCAAAAATGAGAATAAACGCAATGTATTCCGCATATTAAAAGAAGTGTCACTTGTTTTTGTTTTGGCTCTCTGACCTGCCAGCCGTCTCTCCCGGACATTCCTCCACAGCAGATCCCAAGCCTTGGACGTGGAGTCCCGCAGCTGTTCGCTGATCGACCTCCGCAGCTGTAGCTTGGCAGACCTTCGCTGGGTTGTCATTGCGGTGCAACCGGACGCATATTCCCCGACTAAAACCAGCCCTCCGCCAACACCCGTTATCCCTCAATTGCTCCTTTTATTCCACTGTGAACAGCCCCGGCGGTCTGGCTGGGACAGAGCGCCCCGGGCTGCTGCGTCTGGCTGCCGCAATGGTCGTCACCGCTTCACCTGGTACGAGGCTCCTCTCGAGCTGCGTCACCTTCCTGCACCAGCGGAGGCAGATGAAGTCCTGTACGTAGGGGTCTGGACTCACTGAAGATATACCGGTTGAATTAATCCAGCAGTTGTGCAGTCCTCAGCCCGACTCCTCTTGGCAGAGCGAAGGTGCAGCAATGTTTCAACATAACTTGTGCATGTGAGCCTGGACCTCTGACATGGCGAGCCAGATGTGAGAGGCGGATTCCCCCCTCCCCATGTCTAAGACTCTCTCTCACACACACACACACACACACACACACACACACACACACGCACGCACGCACACAAAACCTAAACGTTCTCCACGACCCAAACCCACCCACTCACCCAAACAAGGATCTCTTTCAATCCCCTTGATACACACTAATAACACACACACATACACACACACACACACACACACACACACACACACACACACACACAAGTTGCAACTGAGCTGTGTTGCCGGGAAAAGCTTTCTTTAGCATCTCTGGTCATTCAGTCACAAGTCTGACCTTAAAAAGCAGCTGTACGAACTGTTGCAACAGACATTTTTGGACTTCAGCAGCGATTGGCTTAATAAGAGTCTTTATTTTCCCTATTGCTTCCCTTCCTTTCCAATGAATGGATTGATGTTTGAAATCTTAAAGAGCTAGTGACAAACACAATGCAGAGGTGACCAAAGCTTAAGTCGATGTCTCAACTGCCAGGACATGAAAAGAAGAACAGAACTTGAGGCGTTGCAGCTGCATTGGCAATCTTTCTCTGTGACGTTAATGTTGTGTAATTTGCCAGCTACCCTCAGGAACAAGAAAAACACAACAAAATTAACAAAGAATTGACATTAGTAGGTGACGGCATATGAGAAAATGAATATGTGCTTGCCTGAGAGATAAAGAGGAGCATACTCAACAGAATACATGATCCAGTCTGACAACCTGAAGTGAAAGTGCACAAACATCAGCCATCTGAGCTGTCTCTCTTTGTGAGCCACATTCACCCCTCAAGAGCTTCACTCTGAGCTCTGAGTTATTCCCGCGTTATCCCAGGAATGCCAGACGGAGTGATCAGAACAACCAGGACACTCCCCAGCTGCCGTCTGCCTGACACCATCGGATGTCCTGTTCGCAAGCGTTGAGTTCCAGGTCAGCATGGATCCATGAGCAGAGACCTGAATCGACATTCCGGCCTGTCGAAAACACGCTTGACATCCAGAGTAGTCAGCAGAATCCTGCACTCATCTGGACACAGAATACCACTTTACTGGTGTGGTTGACCGTCATAAACTGGGCTATGAATAAATCGCTTGGGGGTGAAAAATGTAACTTCACCCAAACTCTGATTTGTGCAGTTGGATGGAATCCCCATCATATTGAAGGGGAAGGTTATTAAGGCTCTGGGTTCATGGCCCTACTTTCCCCGCCATGGCCTGGAGTTACCACTGACAGTTCAGCTGTGGAGAGACCCGGTGATTTATATTCCTAAATTACACTGCAGAGATTCATGGCTGGCACTGGCAGTCAGCAGTGATGAGGGGGACTGGGACGGGAGCTGACGTTAGACTAAAGCAGTTGATTGACGAGACAACCAACATATAGAACATCCGGTGTGGGACAAGAGGAAGCAAGAATAAACATGCTAAATGATTCATGGAATAAAACGACTGATGAAATTTCCTTTTCTGTTTACATTCTGATTGGAAAACAGCTCAATGGGATTTCCAAGCATTATATTTGCAAATCACACAGTATGTTTCTGTCACATATAATTCGATTTAAAAAAATGACATAGTTGAGACTGGGAATAATGGGACATTATTGACATTATAAAACAAGTTGGTGACAAGAGGAAGACGTTTACTGACATTTTATATAAAGGCAGTCATTGCCCACTATCTACAGAGCAAAACAGCTTTTCTGATTAATTACAATACATCACATAGCTGCAAGGCTAACATATGTACACCAACATCATGACAATGCTTAATTTCCTTATGGTTAATTTATAAGTTTGTGTACAGATGTGACACACACACATGTGAAATATAGAGCTGCAACTTACCCATTTTCACCATAGATTAATAATTTGATCAATGAAATAGTGAAAAATGCCCGTCTCAATTTCCTTAAACCCTAGGGGACATCTTCAAATGTCTTGTTTAGTACCCTAACTATTGATTGAAGGATAATAACTGATGCAAGCATCCGAAACAGTTGAATGAGCTCTATTTGTGGGTTTGGATTGGAATCGCACATATTCAGGCACGCGCCATTGATCTGTGAGCAACGGTTCCAGAGGATCTCTCAAAAGAAGCTGCTGTGCACAGTTACATTTTGAGTGAACTAATCATGTTGAGGATGGAACTGAAAAAAAGCAGACAGGTGAGATGGCGAAGCTGTGTATGTGCCATTAGAAGACCGAAAAGTGGGACTGTGTGGGACTAAATCATGTAATATGTGTGCATTTAAAAGAGGTACAAGATAATCCACCAAATGTCTTGAGTCACAACAGACAAAACAAACTGAATACACTGAAGTTTCAAGAGATGTCTGTGAGCCTCCTGCATCTGTCACTTACAGACGGGTGATACATTAAAAGAGAAACCTGCACACAGTGCAGAAACATAACAGATGCAGATGCTTCTATTCGAGGCACTGAATGGTTTGACGAGTATGACAATGGTGTGAATCATATGCTACTGTTTGATCTTCACAGTCACAAGATCTCAAATCAATTCAACCCCATCGTGAGGAGGTTTTGAACCAACATCACCAAAACACCAAATGAGGGAATATCTGTAAAGAATAGAGTTTCAGAGAGTTGGGAGAATTTATGGGGCGGAGCACTGAAGGTGATCTCAATCAGATCAAAAAGACTTTATGTTTTAAAATCACAAAGTAAAGACCAGTGTCATAGTAACAGTCCAAATGAGAGCTAACATAAATATCTGATCATTCAAGTAAAAGGTGCTATAAGGGCTGAATGTGTCGTCATTATATGGCATGTTGCAGTACATTTCCAGCAAAGTCTTGGATTAGAGAACGGGCATGCCTGCAGATATTTTAAAGAAACAATAAACGTGGTAGAAATCGAAATACAGTCTGTGTGACAGATTGCATGAGTATTTTTGGGGGAATTTTTCAGGTGTTTGTACAACTGCATGCGTGTGGTCAATGGTATGTCATAACTGATACACACATGCACCAAAATGGGTAATTTTACAACCATGAAACACAGCGTAACACCAAAGTGTAACATAAACCCTGAAGGTACCAGACAGAGTGACGGCACAGCGACCAGCTTTCTTGTCACTTTAAGACACATAAACATACTACGTCACGTACAGACAAATGTATGTAAATAACGTGAAACCCACACAAATACAAAGCATGCCTACAGTAATGCATAAGTGGACGCATATGTATACAGTTTGAATATATAAACACATACGCATACATACATACACACACACACACACACACACACACACACACACACACATTACCTTGTGACCTATGTTGCTTGTGCAAATGCTGTCATGTGTGGGCAGCAGGATTAAGGGACATATAATCAGAGTACTCTGACATAACTCTGAGAGTATTAAGTACCATTTGCATTTTCTGTGTTTTCTTGAATCCTTCTAGACATTTACCACTGATATGTTTTTTTGATGTATAATGTACTGGGATAAGCAGAAGAGTGACTGAAAAGGTGCCCCGAAACATTATCTGGAGATAAATATCACATAACACGCTTTTGTGCAGAATTACTGCTCAATTAATCTAAAATCCATGACAAGGTCCCAGATTAGTCTTTTTTAATAAACGGCCCATTTTTCAAAGGGAAACTCCACTGATTTTACATGTAAGCTTCAGTTAACTCATCTTAGGAAGTGCGACTCTGCCTGTAAAATAAGAAGTATAAGGCTCTTAAATCTTAAAGCTTGACCCATAAAAGTCAGGATATCTCGGCCCCTGCTGCTTCAGTTTTGACCATTCATTTTTAAATCAGTTTCTTGTGAGTCCCCTACATAGGCTGTACATAAGAAGTGGACGTAATCACCGCGATATCACCCATTGGTTTGTGGACTACAGTTTGGAAGCCTCGAGTTCGGCATTTTGGCCGTCGCCATCTTGTTTTTTTGCCACCAAAAGTGAAACGAAAGGGTGGAGCTATGTACAACCGAATGCTGAATAAGACATTTTTAGGCAACCAAAATGTTACAATGAACTTTCATGAACTGAAAACATACTGTGAAGGGGTTTAAGTTGACCGAACAATGCTGTGGTAGTGAACTGTCAATCACAGCCATGTCCTAAAGCTGCTTTATCACCTATTTTACTCTAAATGGGACAATAATTTACATCACGCTGTCTTGAAAAATACACTAGCAATTGAGACCATAAAGTCATATTTACTACAGTAATAAATCGCGTGAAAACTAGGGACATTTTCTCATAGACTTCTGTACAATTGGACTTCTTTTTGCAACCAGAGGAGTCGCCCCCCGATGGTTGTTGGAAAGAATGCAAGTTTAAGGCACTTCCACATTGGCTTTTCAGACCTGGAGGTTGCTGCCTTCTAATCTTATAGAAGTGACAGATGACATTGCTAGAGTGTCTCTTTCAAGGAGAAATACGTTATCACCTCTTTTAGTGAGTGAGAAACTATAACATCAATAGATCTCTGTAGCACAGCCATCACTGAGCTTTTATACAAACATTGGTCACATTTTCTCAAAAAGCCAGCTAATCAGGACGGAGAATTGTTGAATAGTCATATTGTTTTTCGATACATTTTTTTAAGGAAAGGATGAAATGTCTTGTAGCACCAGTAACTCATTTGCAGCACTGTCTCTATTGATGAAAATACAATCAGACTGGGTGGATTGGACTGAAAGTGAGGAAAGAAATTGTAGAAACAGAGAGGAGTGTGAGTTGAGGTCCAGAGACAGAACGAGTGAGAAAGAAAAGAGGCCCCGGGTCAGAAATTGAACACTTCAGTGGGAAAACCACAGCACTACAAGTGACTTTGATCCGGGGTCAGTTTTGTATTTCTTCGCTGTGATGTTGAAGGCTATGATATGTGGATGGTGAGCTGGTCCTTGAGGTCAACCTCCACTCCTGGCAGGGAGAGAAAACACCACGGGAACTTTGTCTCATAGCAGAATCCAATCAAAACACCAACCGAACACATTCCAGGGCTTAAACAGCCAATCAAAGCAGCACGATGGACATGTTCTCTGGACAAACCCGAGATCCGATTTTCAGGACAAATACACAACAGAGCATGGCTGTGTCCACGGGGAGAGCAATCAGTTACAGAATGGTAAAGTAGGGATGGTTTGGAGAAGGCAGATTCTGAGGCAGAAAAGAGGAGGAGAAGGTGGAGCAGGAGGAGGAAGTTGAGTTTGTCCCTCTTCTTCCTGTCACGTCATTTCAGGTTATGAAATTGTATTATCAGCATGATAAGTCAGAAATTCTGCACAAACTGCATGTGATGGTGACAAAGATGCTCAAGGCCCTCTCTTGTATTAAACTGAATGCATTCATTAATGCCATTTTTAGATGAATTTTGAATGCAGTTATACGTTCTGAACATGAAACTTGGTTTTCTGTCACTGACTTTCCTGAACTGTGATAGTATGACTGTAAAAGGTCAACAGCTGTAAAGGCACACACATTCTGGATGAGCGAGTTCAGGCTGATCAATGATTTAATGGGTCACGTGATCAAAGACTGTGACAAACGCATCTCCTCTCTCCCAGCTTCCATAATTCTACATGTCTGCTCAGCTACTGTGCACCCTTCCCTTCCTCCTCCTCTTCCTCCGCCTCCTGTCCCTGCTCATTTTTTCTCCTCTTCATCCCTGCCACTGTCTCCGTGGTCTCTGTCTTCTATTTTCAGAAACACTCAGTCATTCAGGCCAAGCCGCTCAGTTCACTTAGCTCTACTGTTTGAGACTGAAACACAAGCGCATGCATAACCCACCCGTAGTTATACTGTATGTCACCAGTAACTGCTTACTTGAAATCTTTGGTTGCACTACAATCAAAACCAAACAAAAGAGGAATCCAGACGGTGAATCATCTTCATACAACGGAAGAATTCCTCATCCTATAAAATAAATTGTCTGCAGCTTCAGAGAGCACCACTAGTCTGCTTCAAGTGGAAAACCTTAAGATTAAATGAAACCATTGAACAGATGGCACTGTGTGACCTTGACCTAAATTCCGAGCTTATATTATGATCATGTGGAGCACACACAACCATACACACACACACACACACACACACACACACACACACACACACACACACACACACACACACACACACCTAATCATCTCACTATGATTCACATAGTAATTCCATATGTTGCTCACTTCCTCGAAAAGCATTTCGAAGAGCACCGCTGCAGCATTCAAATCCCAACAGCTGTTTGTGAGTTCACTTGTGATCGTGTTCTTTACCTTCAGCAAAACAACATGAGCTGAAACTGGCAAAAAAATAGCTTTGTGGAAAAATAAAGTTGCTTCTTACGTAGAGGTAAATAACAGCTAAAAGAAGTAAAGGAACAAACAAAATATCGATTGCACAAAAAAAGTATGTCCTTTATCATAGACCATTCTTTAAACATGGGGAAAAAATAATTTAGTATTCAAGAGGTGATACTGTTAACACGACCCTTGACTTTGATACACCAGAGTTACACTGTGATTGAATGGTGCTCTCTGCTAAAGCAAAGGCAGTGAAGACTCAGCAAGAGTGGAAATGCACAGGGGAAGACAGACGACGGTGGCACAGGAGATCCAAAGAGTGCAACATCAAAGATGTGAGGTCATCTTTGTTAAAAGTGTGAAGACATTTGATTTTTCAATAGAAGAATGTCTGATTGGAAAACGATTCAGACTTTCCTTTCTGACATTTGACTTTGATCTTCACTAAAATGAAGAATGAAGAAATTATGCATACTTTTTTAAAACAATTTTAGGATCCGTATGTTTATCAAGTGTCATCTTAAAGGAGCCTGATCTGAAACAACAACATTACGAGGAGCCAACATTATACCATATATATCTGTTCACACGGGCTTGAATCAACAGTGTCAGCGTGTCAATATTTCTGCACCAGCCTTCAGGGAATGCTGCTCTGGTCAATTCCATCAGAAAAATGGGCCATGAGGAAAGTGGGTCAGGAGCTAATTCTCAGTGTCTTTCCCCCATACTCTCTCTCCAGTAACAAAACCGTCCCTTGTCCGACCTGCAAACGTAAGTCTGTTGACATCGTCCACCATCTGTTCTGAAGACTGGAGCACCTACAGCAGGAGATGGCGATCGCTGTGACCTGTCTGAGGCCGGGAAACACGAAGCAAATGTCTCAGCCTAAGGACCAAGGAGGAGAGACGATGCAGATAGGAAATTAAGGGAAACCAGGGTTTGGATATGGGAAGCACACTCAGCCTGAGGTATAAAGTATGGAAGTTAATGGGGAGGGGTAGACATTGTATTTGGAGACAGACGTGGGGGTTTGTAAGCTGAGTGTGGAGGGCTACGGGCGCAGACTGTGGTATGGAAGTAGCAGGGCCGGGAGGGGAAACAATAGCTAATGGATACGGAGGAAACCCCACAGGTCATGGGAGTGCAGATCACATGCTGATAGGAGGCCTTGTTGCTGGGTGTCTCATTTTAAAATGCACTTAGGGGACGATATACACATAGTGAGGTTTTTAGCTGTTAAAATAAGCATTTTAGGAGGAAAATCCTCAAGGACCAACCTCCTTCCTCAAGTATTTTTCTCTGTGCTAGTATAGGGTTGCAGGACCACACACAAACAAACAAGTGTGTACAGGCAACTCACAAATATGCACTCATATCTGTGTCGTCAAACACACATGCCAACACATATACACACAAATACACAAGTAGTCGAGTTTTACAATCTTTCAACTCATTTGTTTCGGTTTTATGGCCTGTAACTGTTTTGGTTACCGTGTTGTTTCCAGTCGTAGCAGATGCAATCAGTAACAAAGCTCTAAAAAACAACTGTATGCTGCCTAACCAGCAGCAAACAGCAACCAGACACAGCTAACAGCTAGCTGGTGAACATAGAGGAGCATTTAGCAGCTTAAGTCAGATATTTCCCACAGACGTTGATGAAGACCAAACCAGAGCTAAAAGAAGCATGTGAATATTGGATATTTGTCATAAGAAATAAAACATATCTCCAAATGAATTTCCATATTGCTCCGTATCTGCTGGATATCCAAACAACTCTTTTCTGACACGTTCCCCGTAATACATTTATAAGGTACCATGTCAGTGTTTACAGCGTGTGTGTGTGTGTGTGTGTTGCTAATTTACCTGATAGCTAAGTTCATAAAAAGTAAAATGATGATTTGGGACTTTGGTGTAACGTTACAATCAAGACTAGAGAGAGTCAAGGTTAGATTACATTACATTACAGTCATTTAGCAGACACTTTTATCCAAAGCGACTTACAATTCAGTATCTATCTACACAACGTAGGCGCAGCTACGGGAGGGTTAAGCGTCTTGCTCAAGGACACATTGACATGAGACTAGTAGAGCAGGAGGTGGGGATCGACCCGCCAACCCTCTGATTGAAAGGCGGCCCTGCTCTCCACTTAGCCACGGTCACCCCAAAAAGATCATTTGGGATAGTAGCAACATACTGTAGATGCACAGTAAATGTGTGTTTATTTGTGTATTAATGCATTTGCATGTTGTGTTACATTCGTATTCTTTACACATGGAGAGAAAAGGCAATAGAAGCAACACACATGATTTATAGGAGGTTTAGGGAGACAGAAATATGCAACACAGCAAACAATTACAGTGAAATAAATTGAGATGGAAAATAAAAATCACTGTGGGGTCGAGTTACAGTTTGAACGGTTAGAAAAGACAGCAGAGGGCAGACAGACAGAGGAAAAATGAAAAGGGAGAGGTGAGGGAAGACTGGGACTACAGCCAAATCCACTTCCAGACTTGTTAAAGCACTGCTGCACACTGCTGCAATATTCAACACACACACACACACACACACACACACACACACACACACACACACACACACACACACACAGACTTACTAAGACCTGAGTTAATAAGGGACCTCCTAGCATCACAAACCTTTAATGTATGCACTCTGGTGGGCCTACACATCACAGCTACTAACACACATGCACACACACAATAACACCACAACAAGCCACCGTCATTAAGCTATAAAGGTTTATTGCAAGTTAATTGCTGAGCCAACTGCTTTTCTGTGTGAGGTATCTTATGCATAACACAGGCAGTAGTAGTAGAGGTTTTCAAAGTCTCTCTCACACACACACACACACACACACACACACACACACACACACACACACACAAACACACACATAAACATACCCATGACATTCATAGACACATAGACTGAACCCTCTGACACTTTAAGCACGTCTACGTAAATTAAAAGAAAATGTGAAGATAGTGAGAGACTTTACAAACAGCTAAATCGAGAGAAAACCCTTTTGGCTAAACATCAGCATGACATTACCTCAAGGAAAATGTGTGTCAGAAGTCCACTTGAGCTCTAAATCAGCTGAATCCCTCCAGTCAGACATATTAAAAACATATTTACAGACATGCAAGCGACACACTAAAAGGATTCATAGGCCTTAGGTCGAGATTACACACAGCTTTCCAGAGCGCTTTCCAATAACGTGAAAATCTATCGGATTATGTTTTTTTTTTTATAATCCTGGACTGCAGTGAAAGTGTAGAGAATGTGTGTCAGTGAGTGTTTGGTTCATGCCAAGGTCATTTGTAGCTTATCAGCTGCTCTAAAATAGCAGCACTCTTCTAAAATATCTTTGAGTGGCAAGTATTACCAGAGCAGTAGTAGTGTTCCCGTCAGCGTGTCTGAAACAATGTAGAGCTGGAATGAACAGCTGGAAAAAAACAACATCCACATCCAACTCCCACTAATGAAATGTAGCAACAATTCAACTAGAAGGGCCAATGTATATATATGTATATAATGCACATATAGGGTTAATTGCTCATGAATAGTATATTCACTCAAAGTTAACTTTAGGCAACGCATGAGTGTTTGCCAGATGCATTTATGTTTATTTTTCCAAAATGTATTTTGATGAAACCCTTAATTTCTGAAATACAGTAATGCACTGGGGAGTGACAGATTAGAGTTATTGTTATTGATCAAAGGTGGGGCAAAGTAATTGTTTTGCAAGTTATACGTAAATCTCAAGTCTTTGCACTCAAGTCCCAGGTCAAGTCCCAAGTCCTAACCTTTGAGTTTAGAGTCCTAAACATGTGCTCTTCACCAAATGTAATGCCATTTTAGCAACAGAGTAATAATATATAAAATTGCTTTTTAAAATTTGTATTTATTTGTTAAAACAAGTTTTTAAAACAAGTGCGACTGAACTTATCAAAAAGAAAAATATCTGGTGAATTGAGTGTTGACTTGCTGTGACTGAATATCATAAACGTTAGGTGATTCAGGAAATGAATTGATTCGTGCCACACTTTTTAAATGACATACTTTGTAATCTTTCGGCTTGGGGATAGTAATCAAGTGTTTTCAAATCAAAAGGCTCACATTGTAAAGTCAAAAGTCATTGGTGTTAAAGTCGAAGTCGAGCCTAAAGTTATCAAATTTGTGACGAGTCTGACTTAAGTCCAAGTCATGTGAGTCCACACCTGTGCCGCATACACCTTTCCTTCCTGTGTGCACAACTTAATTGGATTGGCTGCTTAATTTCAGAAGTGTTAAGTATTTCAATTTTAGCTGGCAATGAATTTCATCATTGATTAGTTGGGTCTCTGTTATGATGATTGGCACCCGCTGAGTCTCGGTGCCAGCCAATGTTGCGCCTTGTGTAGCTCACGTGACGAATCAAAGGAAATGTCGCTGTCTCTCCTTTGTTTCTGGATCTGGAGTGAACATTTGAAAAGCAGCAGATGCAGATTACAGGTTCATTTAAAAACAAACGCATGTTGCCCTGATGGATCTATTTTAAAGCCCTTCTACATTAGACTAGGGTTTAAATGCTGAAAAATCTGTTTTTATGCATGTGTTGTAGAGCTGAGGTAACAGTTGGCACTGTGGAGGTGACTTTAAAGATTAAGAGACCATTCAAATGCAAACAAATGAGATCAAGTAAAGTGCTTAAAATACTCCTCTGTTACTGCTTATTAATTCTTGAGAAAAAATAAATGTGTTGAGAACATATCCTTTGCAGGGATTAAACATTTTGCTCAGGGCAAATTTGATTTAACGCACATACCATCATGGCATGCATTTCCTCATACACACACCCACATTAGTCACACTAACAAAATACATCAAAAGATACACGCTAAGGATGATTTTAAAGACCTACAGCCTGATGAGGAGACCCCAGGCAGAGAACACAGGTATGAACACCAATAGTTGTGGATTAATCTCCTACAGAGGAATTCCCTGTTTATCTGGCAGGGAGCAGACTGAATGTCAGCTATGTGAGCAGAGATATGTTCGTATCATATCCTGTCCCTTTGCAGCTAAGACACGGCCCACACAGGAGGACACACACTTGATTGATTAGACAGGATTCCTGTCAAAAATCCAACGTGTTTCCTCATATCAGAGGAGAAAATAAACACTCAAAAGAGAAAACAAACCCTGAAACACGAAAGCCCAAACAATGAAACTAATCTACACTTCTCGCTCAGCGCTGCCATGTTTGTATGAAATGTTTCTGTCTCTCTTGCACACACACACACACACACACACACACACACACACACACACACTTTCAACCTTGTTGTACGCCAGCAACGGCATCACCTCTGACCTCCTGCAGCCTCTGGGGCCTCATTACCCAGACTGCACCTCTCCTCCATGGACTATTGACAGTAATGTGACCCTGTGGTCATCAGAGACACCCCAACATGTACACAACACACACACACACACACAGATATACACATACAGACAAAACACACATAAAATAAACAATCCTAAAGAACGGCGAATGGGAGACATCTTGCCGAGTTGCCGTTAACTATAGTCGCCATGACGCCTGTGCATGTCAATCAAAAAGGGACACTGAGGATAAGAGATATGGACAGGGGTCAGAGTTGGACTCATTAATCATCTCCTCAGACTCCCATATCACTGTCTCTGGGAACTTGAGTCCCAGAGGAAAAAGCAAAAAAAGGACAAAAATTCAATCACCAAACAAAAAAATACATTCATGAGACATTTCCAATAAGAAAATCTCTGTTTTTATTCTGATGAAAGTATGATAAGCTTCCGATTGTTATCACAAGACAAATTCCACCAAACCAAAACTTCAAAGCATAAAGTATTTGTTTTTGGTATGAGCTTGCCCACATGTCTTTGTTTATGCACCTGAATATGCATGTGTTGTGTATGTGTACAGGCCAGGCTGCGTGTGTATGTGCATGTGTTATAGTAGAAACAGTATATCAATACTTCTGGGTGGTTGAGGTTTGCCACACTGGCTGGGAATCCTGTGGGAGACATTCCCCGAAGTCCAGTTTTATCCCAAAGCGGGAATGCAAACAAGCCAACTGAATGGATAGTGAACGCACACAAGAACCCCCCCCCATACCTGCGGATCCACTGGTCATCCTGGCAGCAGCCTGACATGAAAAAAAAGAGAAGAAAAAAAACACAGTGAGAACCAAAACAAAAACAAAAGCAATACAATACACAATCACTCATAGATTCACATGAGCACTCTCAAGCTTTGGAGAATGTAAATTCAATGTCAGCCAAAGGCAAAGACTCCTTGATACACACTCTCCTATAACAGCAGCAGCAACGCTGGGAAAATGACCCACATTTAAAATTTGGTTCAACCAACAGAAACAGATGTCCTAAGTGTGTATGTCATACGATCATAATAAAACCCACCAAGCCCTAACGGCTTATTTGTTTGAATGTCAACCAGAGTTTATTGGAATTGAAAAATCATAATAAATTATGCAATTAAATAAGAGGAAATTGGAAAGGATATTGTGTATGTGTATATGTGTGTTTGTTTCAGTGATCTCTTGGGAATCTGTGAGCTGATCTGAAAAGAAGAAAAAGAGGGCATGACAGAAAAGGAAAGGTAATCAAACTAGATGATGGTGCCTGGTGTAAAAAATAATAATAAGGGTAGATGAAGAAAGAGAGCGAGGGACGACAATAGGATCAAGAACAGTAATGGTAAAATCCACCAGCAACAACCCATGACGCAATTATTCAACAGCTAAATTATTAACACAGGAAATGAAAGCTTAGACTCTGATCACGAGGCGTACATCACACACAGATTAAGTCCCAGAATACACAGGAATTGAAAACAAATAAGGTCAGGGAACTTAATGTTCCATATTTATTCCCTTACCCGTGTGTGAAACATAATAAAAACACAGACTGTGCAACATGAACACTGCCACTGTCATAGGAAAACCCCACATCCTTACAAAGTGTGGGATTGGGAGCAAGAATCTACCAAATGATGCACCTGCACTTTTGTAATTCCACAGGAATTTCCACATAATTCCCAATGGGCTTCCCCCCAGATCATATACTGTAAATCACTAAACACACAAGGCATCATCTTACTTGTCAATTCAAGTCTTAAAACGACAATGTACTAAAATTTGCAATGATTTAATTCTTTATTAGTGAAAAGATCTCTTATCAACCAGAGTAAACAAACTATCACTCAATTAAATTCTGAGTTTGTAAAATGAGGATTGATAACCAATGTAGAATTCTTACTCAGGTATATTATTAACCATAACATTTCTCTAACAAAATGTAACCAGACAAAACCCTAAAATTGACACAAAAGCAATCCTTTAAGTGTGGATAGCTGTCTGCAGTAGCTGGTTTCAAGTAATGATCAGAGGATCAACAAACAGCAGGTATGAAATAGCAACAATCTCACCAAAACAAAGTAAAGGTATAAGCAAACAGTGAAAATGACCAAGTCATCCAATCATCACCCGGAAATATTACCGTTCTACAGGTGAATATTAAACAATGATATGGTCAATGCTTGCTTTGAAAAATAAAAATTAAACTATGACAACAATATATTCAAAAACAACTGAATTACTAAAATTCTTCTACAAATACACAGAATATGTTCTAAATTTGGAGCCGAGAAGAACACTATGTATCTGTGTGTGTGTGTGTGTGTGTGTGTGTGTGTGTGTGTGTGTGTGTGTGTGTGTGTGTGTGTCCATGTCAGTTTGGACAGCTGTGCTTTATCAGTCACAGTTGGGGAAAAATAAACCCACTCCTTAGCATCAGTCTGATCCCACGGCCCCTGCTGCTATCTACCTACCTACACTTTCACATATAACACAGACACTCACATGCATATATATATATATATATATATATATATATATATATATATATATACACACACACACACACACACACACACACACACACACAACTAATCATTTTGACACTTCAGGATTGACTGCACGCTGTCCAAAGGCATGTACCAATGTATTCTGCAGAGGCATGCCATCTTTTGGGAACACCTATGTGAGCGATGATTTGCGATGTGTTATTTTTGCCTTTTTGCTGTTTAAAAGATTTAAAGACATCTTGGTAAAACTGGGATATAAAGTGAAAGTTTGTCAGATTTCTTTCTTTCATATAAATGTTGAAGGCATATTGTATGCCAACTAACAGATTAACATCCATGACAACTGAGCAAAATCCATCCACTGATGAAGACCAGGTGATGTGGTTGAAAGCTCCTAGAAAGGCTAGTAAGTGGATTTTGAATTGGCATTGTTTGTCAAACTGCTATTTCCATTGTCAAGAATAAACAGTCAAGCTTGATATTTATGTTATTAACAATTAGGAAATATAAATTAAACCCATTTCCTTGCTCTTTAGCTCCCTTCATCTGTCTGACAGTTGTACCTGTTAGGCAGTGGTGTATTTGTGGTTCACTGTTGCCGCAGTGCTGACACAGAGAAAGATGACCTCGCACACTGCTGGATGGAGCAGAGCTGCCTCATCCTTTTACTTTCACCTTATTTACACAACAGCAGGGTACATGCAGACTGGACAGAAGCCCAGAGAGATGGAGGAGAGAGGAGAGATGATAGAAGAAACGGAAGGGAGCTAATTTTGTTTTTTCAAAAGCAAAAGTGAGCTTTGGGTAGATGTTACCAGTGTAAGGCAAAGAATATACAAAGCAGTGCAAAGATCAAACTGTTGGTTCCAGCAGACTCTGTCCCAATTATACAGCACAAACTAGGCCTGAGCCTGACAGTTTCACTTAGAAGATGTTACAAATAGAGTTTGGTAGACTTTTCTCAGATGGTTAACTGGTCAACTTATATCAATCACACGTGTCTCTGAAGCTCCTGTCTGCAAGGTCAGCTGCAAAGTGGTAGATGTTGTTTAAAACAGCGTTTTTGACAGTAAGATTCACCACAAAGTCACTCCAATATAACTAAACAAGTTGTTGCCATAAAGTACAGAGTTTTGGCAGACTGACCCAACATTTTCAATACAAGTCCCAAACACACCCACAGAAGGACAGTCTCGCTCACCCTGACCCGTCGAGCATGGAGATGTGTAGGGGACGAGAGGGACGAGCGGGTCAGCGGCCTGCTGCGGGTCAACGGTCGGGAGCGTCGCCTGGCCAGTGGATCAAGCTTCTCCGGAGCTCTGGTGGTTCCCTTATCATGACTTGGCACTTGACTCGCCGTCCTGCCCACAACCGAAGCTCCCTGTGAAGACAGAGAAGAAGAAGTCAGATAGGGGCAGAGAAAAGGTGCTACCTTAGCCCGACCCATGACCCTTATTGAGGTTGAAAGTTCCTTTTTGAGTTTGGAAAAAGCAGTTGACAAAACCAACCTCACCACAAGTTCCTCTCAGTAGCTTTTCTGGAGCTTTCAATCATATTACATGATCTTAGGTAGATGAAGTTGCCCCGTGGTCAAAATTCGGTTACATTTTCCATTTTTGCTGTGCACTCAAAAAATGTCTCATCCAAGTTCAGTCTAGTACGTGGAAACAGCAGTCAAAAATACAATTTCATCAAAAGGCCCATCCTGTAACCAATAAGAGAAATCCTTAAAGTTCCCTGAATAAATGGAAATTTGAACATCTCCTGGGAAACTCCAACTGCGTAGGAAGATCATGTCATGTTGTCAAAAGCTCAAGAACAGCTGCTAAGTCAACTTTGTGGTGAGGTTGTTATTGTCAGCTATAAAACTAATGTTTGATACAAGTTATGAATAAGACAAGCCACTCAAATAGAATGAGATCCATTTCTTTCCCACATCAGGTCTTCAATAACCACATCCACCATTTTGACCTCAGTATAAAGTCATCAACTAGTAAGTCGTTAGAAATTGGTAAAATAATCATCACGGTCAATCATACAAACGGTATTCCTACTGCTAGTGTTTCTCAAGGTGACAACATATTCTGTTAACCCCTTTAGTTATTGTTTTCCCTCTCTTCTTCCTCTCCAAAGATAATATGCATTTTTAATTTTTCTTCTTCATCATAATGCTGACAGGAAGAAACTGCAAACCCATAGTTCTCATTTATTGTTTATTTGTTAGTGTTAATTGCAGTTGTGTCTCAAAATAGATGATTTTTTGATGCTGTAGCACCTTTAATATCAGTCTCTATGTAGCTGTGTCTCCTCCAGTCTCTTACCCGAGTCCCTGTCTTCATGTCACCTGCCTCTTCAGCAGCTCTCTGTATCTCTGTTTGGTTTCTGTGGAGTATTTAGTGGAGCTGGTGTTGGTAGGGAGTGTTTGAAGATATAAGACACTGCTGATGATGCGTCTGCCCTTCTCTCATTCTGAAAAATCCCCCCTTTACCCAGCCCATCCTCTACCCTCTGTATCTCCGCTCAGTGACAATACTGGAAAGTCCATCCCTGCTTGACCTCATGACTCAGCTACTATACCCACTTCAGTGGAAAGACCCACTGCTGTGCTTCCCGCTCTCCCCTCCCGTCCAACACTGAGCTGATAACATGGACGTGTGTGAAAATGTGAGTGAAGAAGGAATGACATACATTTCCGTAAACAGCGTGCAAGAATCCAATCTTCAAATGCATGAACAGAGAGACACATTTTCTCATTCATCACTACATACAATGCTTGTCTGTGTTGAAAATTCCCTTTTTGACCCCGTGGAACATTTCCAGCATAGAAATAGCATGATGCCGTTGCTAATTTTCTAACTATGCGGTCACAGTTAGAAAGCAACATCAAGGACACTGAATCCCCAAAACAAAGTGCAGTTCAAACTGAAAGTCAGTCTAATTTTGGCATGACTGAATTTCCAATTTTCAACAGAATCTCTATCTACTAGGTCTAAAGTGTGAAAAACGTGGAGGATATGGCAGGCGGGGGACCCTCCAGAAGCTGAGCTGCCAGTTTGATATTTTGTGAATTTATTTTGTTTATTTATCAGATTAAAAGAGAGCTTGTGTAACCTAGCAAACCTTCCGCTCCAGCGTAATGCTCATGTGTCAACAGGTGTTATGTTTACAGCGTTCATCACCTCAATTTAGTGTGTTAGCATGTTACCATTAGCTAGTTACCACTGAACACAATGTCCTGCTGAGGTTGAAGGCCTTGTCCTTACTTTTACAGGTATTTGGCAGAGACTGTATAAGAAGTGGACATAGTTACTGTGACGTCACCCATTAGTTTGTGGACTGCTGTTTTGAAGCCTCGAGTTGGGCCTTTTGGCCGTCGACTTTTAGTTTTACTTTAGTTTTTTTGCAACCAGAAGTGACACGAGAGGGGGGAGCTAAATACAACTGAATGCTGAATAAGACAAGTTGTAAGACATACTGTACACACGGACAACTTCCAGAATGCTATGGTAGCGACTTGTCAATCACATTGTCTATTTAACTCTAAATGGACCATAATTTGCTAATGAACATCATGCTGTATTGAAAAAAACTTGAAATTAGCAATTGAGACCATAATTGATGTTTACTAAGGTAATGAATCAAGTGAGAAGTATAGTAATGTTGTTATAGACTTCTATACAATCAAACTTCTTTTTGGAACCAGAGGAGTCGCTCCCTGCTGGTTATCGAAACAATGCCAGTTTAATGCACTTCCGCATTGGCTTGAGTTTTCAGATCCAGAGGTTGCTGCCTGTTATTTGGTCAACAACAAATTTTTAAATGTAATTAGGAGGGATGGTGATTAAAAGATATTGTCTGATTACACTACAGTTACAGAATACAGGTTGTAGTGAAGTCAGTTATTTCTGCAGTTTTTTATATTTTAAGCCCTCAACTTACAATAACAAAAACGTCATTGTTGTTAGAAGATAGATATTAAACTACCGAACTGCTATTTATTTCTTCCAACAAATCTTAATTCCTCATTACTTTGCCCTGCGCCCAACTCTGAATGCCTTTTCCTGAGAAAGTCAGGCATTACCGTTCTGGGCTGGGGTCATTTAATCTTTATTACCCTATACATATTTGACATTTTTGGGATAAATAATCTCTTTGGTCCTCTTCCACTAAAGGCAGGCAGCTGAACTGAACATAATCATTGATTTTTCTTTTTATTGATCATAATACTGTGTTGTATTGCATATTTTACCTTAATGGGTTGCTGCAAAAAAAATCTATCCCCACTGCAAATAAAAGTTTTAGTGCTACATAAAAATACTTGACAGATAATATGACACACAAAGCTAAAAGTGTCTGTTTAACTGCTGTTTTACTGGCTCGCCAGACAGTTTGATTAAGATTAGCTTGATTAAATGCAGCCTTTTAATAAGAATTCCTAAAGTTCTGTGCTGTTGGTTTAAGAGCTATTTAAGGTTACCAGATTTACTGGTGCCTTACTTGGTGAGCATAATGAGGCAGATGGAATGTAATGTGAGAGGAGAACAGAGGAGCCCGGCACAGGAGTTGGCTACAGTCTCCTTCCAGAAATTATTTTAAATAAACCTTTAAAAGAACGGTAAACTGGTGTGAGCGAAGCTCTTAATACCGGACCTGTAGTTCCTGGAGGATTGATGCTGTTTCCAGATGGAGGCCAGACGAGTAAGAAACAATGTGATTTAGGAAAAGCTTTAATGGCGGAAAAACAACAGGCTTGAAGCCCATCCAAACGATTATTCTTAATTTAATTACCCCATATTAAATAGAGGAGAGACTGCAAGCCTGGCAACCCATTTCACTAAGTGGGCCCAACATGTTTGTGGTGCACTGTATGTTGACTCAATGGTAAATCTTCACACTTGAGTATGTGTGTGGCCATGATTGGTGTGATATTAAGTATTGATGAACTTTGTCTATATTGGTATATTACTGCAACACTGCCGTCAAATCAAATCTATTTTTAAGTCTAATTAAAATGTTACCCAAATGTGATTGTTAAAGTAACGATTTAAAAAAATAATAATCTTAGAGTATACTTATGAATACATACACCTACATACATGCAGAGACTCTATTTTAGTTTGATTCCCTTGTCTTGAACAGATAGTCTATCCAGACTCCATGTATACATGTATAAGCAAACAACTTCCTCACGTCACCTTTATGATTGGCCTGTTCATTCATTCATTTAATCTTTGGTTCATTTGTTTCTATCACAGTTCATATCCAAAGCCAGTTTAAAGCACCATATAAATTAATCAGACTTGATTTGATTTAACTGTACTTGACTTACCGTGTTGCTCTGCTGCTCCTCGTCAGCATCGGCCACATCTGAATGGGACGAATCAGCGCTTTGGACTTCCTGGACACCCTCATTGAGGTGATCCAACTTTTTCATCAGCAGGGTCATGGAGTCACCCTCAGCAGCCTGAACACACAAGTTAAAGGACACAAACACACACATGAATATGGTTAAAGGACAAACTCTGGGGTTAACCTTGCACTGATGTATGTTGGTCTCAGAGAAATCCGCTGAACCTAACCCAACACACACTCCCCTTACTCATCCTCCTACTCCACCCTTCATTGCCTCCAGCCTACTCACACGAACATTGTGCTTTTTCAACCCGACCAGGGGTACACGGTGTACCCTGCACTGTGGAGGGGGCGACACCTTCTTAATGAGATTAATTTAGAGCAAGGACAAGAGAGGCTTTTGATAGAAGAGAAATGCTAAAGCCAAAGATACCAAAATAAACTGCCTTTAAATAATATTAAAAAACAGCAGTGTGGCCAATGCACATTATTTAAATGTGTTGTAATATCTGTCCATTCCATACAGCTGAGTTATGCACATACCTAAACCCTCTCTTTTCCTCTCTTTCCCTCTCTTTCCCTCTCCACCCATTGGTCATGGACTCTGACTGAGACACTTGTTCACTGGCCTTCCAGGAAATGAACAAACTGCTTTGTTTTGGGCTCCGCTGCCAATCCCAGAGTCCCAGAGGCTGATAGCAGCACATAGGGCCCCTTTGAGGAGCTTCAAGTCCAAAAACAGCCCCCTCACTCACACACATACATGCATAGACACAAGCGTGCCCTCACCCACCCAACCACCCACCCACTCACCCACGCACACAAACACACCCTTCTGTCCACTCCCATTCCCAAACCCATCATGTTGACCAGTTTAAAAAATATCTGCAGTAACAGCTTTGGCAGTAAAGCCATTTCCTGTGTGTAACAGCCCCCACGTCTCCAGATTCCTACACACAGAAGGCTGTCTATGTGCAGCAGGGTGCTATTTTTACCCTCACTATGGGGGACAGAGCCGGGTAGAGGGGAGAGCACCGGGAGTGGAGGCTTTTCTGTGGCATGAGTAACTGCAAACATGAACATACGCTGAGTGGCGAGTAAAATGTGCAAATGTGAACACAAATGCACACTATGGCATACACATAGACTCCCATTTGCACACTTACATTTCACAGCAGAGTGCTCTCACAGTTCATGAAATGTTAACAGGCTTCTGACCACAGTATTTGCAGAGGGTAGAGCTCTTAATGCATCACTATATCTCTGCTACAAGACCATTTCATTATCAGTCTGAAAGGCTAAAACACCCATTATCGTCTAAGCATGAATAAATAAAGAAGTGAGGCTATCCTTGGCTTAATATACCACTGGGAATAACAGACTGGTTGCACCTTATGTCTTCTGGGAATGAAAGAATGAATCTTTAATATAATCAAGTTCCACCTTCTATGACAAACAGATCATAGTTTGTATGCTCAAGGAAGAAAACATTCAATATTCTGTAACATTTTTAACTTGGTAAAAACAGCTGAATTAGTTGAGACAGTAATGCGCCGAATGACCAAGGCTGAGATTCAAAACACCTAGAGAATGATAGGAAAACTGTCTTGATAGCGGACTTGAGTATGACAGCCAAGCTTGTAAGATTCATGTCATTCTAAATGCAGCTTAAATACTTGATTTTTACCCTAAAGTGTTACCCACATTGTGGAGTGTGACGAAACTGCCTGAACCAAGATATTCCAGGAATGTGGAACCACGGTGGGGCCTCTTTGACTTAACAGGTATTCAAATGAGCACTGCCTAAGCCTGTCAATAAGTGACTTTAAAAGCTACTTGGTCAAACTCTAAGAACGACATCACAAAAGGAGCGCGGAGAGAACAAATCTTTTCATTTCAGTCCAAGAGGGGAGAACAGTGTGCAGTGTGCCAGAGGACTGTTGTGGGAACGTGCCAGCGTCTGAGGGCTGCTCTGACAGGTGTGAGAACGCCGTCAGGGGCACACTCACACTATTACCACGATGGATGCCCGCTGGTACGGTACATGCTGGGAGGTGGTGATTCCAGGCCAGGCCAGGAGAAAAATAAGAAGAATTTATGATTCAATTTATACCTGCCAAAATATTCCTTTTTATTCAGTTCCCTTTTTTTCAACACATTTTTCTCTTTCACTTTCAAAATAAATATTCCAACTATGAACTCTTTATCTCTAAATATTTTGGTAGCATTACAGGCAATTATATGATTGGATTCATTTTTGTAATTTTCACCAAAACTGGCAAACATGCAAAAGATGCAAAAGAGGGAGAGGACGATGACATGCAACAAAGATGAAGCAACCAAAATCAAACCACGGACATTGCTACGACACACTACATATTAAACAAGTGCATTTTTGCATCTATGACCACCAATCCATCAGGATGCATCAACTACTACCCTACTGCAACTGACGGTGCAGTGTAGCCTCAGTGTACAAATGTGAATGATGCAATCATATATATTGTTCCTAGCTTATATTGAAACTGTAATGATATTCAATATATGTACAATTATACTATTTAAAATATCTGGAAGACACACTGGAAAAAATACAACAAGCTCAAAGTAGCCTTGCAGTTCAGTGGCAAGAAGCTCATGCTGAACAGTTTGAAACGATTTGCTGCTGTCTAGTGGTGAAAGTAGGTTTCACAGTTAGAAAATAGGCCTTTTTTAAACTGATGACAGTTAGTCACATAATGAGGTTAATGCAGCTCAATTCCATTTAGCTGCGTCAGTTTCAGGCTTCATGGTTTCCTGAGACACTTAAATAGAGCAGAGCTGTTGTTAATATCATTAGTGCTTCTCAAAAGGCCCATCTGCAGTGCAATGCAACACAGGAATAACTCTTCACAGTGAATGAGACTTCTTAGTCTTTGTTATCACTCTGCTCCTGTCTTGTTTTTCTTACCTGTTGTCCATTGTTCTGCGGTGTTTCCTCTTCCTCCTGGCTACCTGTGAACTCAGGTTTTCCCTTGTTGGTGGGCTTTTGCCAGCTGCCAGATGCTGCGCCATTAGGCTGTGCTTCCTGTCTCTTCCTTGAGCACTTCCTGTTCCTGCTCAAGTTTCTACGCTGACGACTGACCAGGAATTCCTGATATTGTGACGCCTGAGGAAAGTCGTCGTTGTCGTCGTCCTCGTTATCGTCGCCCTCTCCCTCCTCAGTGGTGGATGAAGAGGACTCTCCAACCTCAGAGATCACCTGGTTGTCAGTGCTACACTCATTATCACAGAACACAATGGCACTTGGCTTGTGCTTTACTATTCTTAGCAGATCCAAGGAACAGTCCTGTGATGCGTCCACAGGTACTGGGAGATGGTTGCAGCTGCATTTATCCATGTGGCGACCTGTTCCAGGAGCCATGTCTGAACTCTGTCTGCGTTCACAGTGTCCATTCCGCTGTAAGACAGGCTTAGTTGTATTACAGGGGGAGCTGATGTCCACCTTCAGCTCCTTCCATCTTTGAGCATGACTGGCAACAGGACCCGCAGCACAGTGTAGCAGAGGAACGGGTTCAGACATGTTGGAGCTTTGAGTCAAGAGGGGAACTTGAACGTGCAGGTCACCCAATGGGACACCCACAGCCTGAGGGTAAATATGTTGCTGAACAGGCAATGCAGCTACTGGACCTCCATGCATTACTAGGGAACCAGTCCTCATCTGTTGAGCCCTTTCTAGTGACTACAACGGAGGCTCTTTCAAACAGAGTCATATAACGTACAGCTGTTAAAATCATGTGTGAGTGGATGATATTTACACTTTGGCCCACATTTGAATGGCCCCAAAAATTCCTTTGATACCTGAGCTGGAGAGAGATGGAGAGAAAGAAAGAGACACAGAATATAACTTGGGGCAAATGGATTCATGTTGCTGCTTAGTTTATCAATCAGCCAATCAATCAATAATTCCCCTCTCAGTAAGACGTGGCCCAGTACTGCAGTTTGATTTAATCATTTTAGCAAAAATTATTTTCCCACTATTTGGATTCTGTGAATACTTCTATTAGCATGAGATACTACTTCAATTTTTTTTGTGCCAAAATAATCACAAATGTGACTGGCTTATGCCAAAGTCAACAAAGTTTGTCTTCACAAAACCCCCACAGTGCACCACTCTGAAGCTCTTAAGACTTTTTTTGACAAATGAACTGTGCTCAAACGCATTGTTTTTTTCCTGGTGGATATTTTTGGATGTGGCCAACACACCCTTTCCTTGCCTGGCTTTTTTTTCTTTGTCTTTCAAACACGCAGTGGAAGGTCCTAAAATTAGGTTAAAGTGATATCACTGTAAAGCACAGACAGCATGTCTAAGTAAAACAAACAAATCAGTTTCCTAGCGCACACTTTCTGAAAAATTGTATTTGTTCCCAATCAATTTAGGCCATGTGTCAACTGGTCTGTGAAAAAAAAAAATGACTCTTAATTAACTTAACAACGTCTTCATTTTAATAACAGAAACTATCTTAATCTCAATATTAACCAATGGAGCATCTGTACCTGTAATCTGTTTCTTAAAAACATTTTAGGAACTATAGGCTGCTTTATAAAGAAACACCAAATTCATATTTCAACATACCAGATATTTTTGTGCATGAGTTGTGTCATCGAAGAGCACATCCAGCGAAGCAGTCTGAAGGCAACATAAGTATCCAACGGAGGTAAGTTAATGCTTACATGCTGCACGAAGCCGATAACACAGAAAGAGTGAGTTTACCTCTGAAAAGACACAAAATGCTGTGAGGGGAGGAGAAAAAAAGAAAGGGTTGAGGAATGCTCTCCCCTCCTACATTACCTCAGCAAGAAGACAGTGAGTTCTACAGGCAGGTGTTTGTGCTACCTGTGCAAGTGTGCAAGTGTGTGTGTGTGTGTGTGCGTGTGTGTGTGTGTGTCTGTCTGTGTGTGTGTGTGTGTGTGTGTGTGTTATTTTGCATGTAAATGCAAGAGCAAGAGAGAAAAATTATAAATTATGCACTCAACGCAAATTAAATATAAAGTTCTGTTGTGGAAATGATCAAACAGATTAAATAGCTGCACGTACATTAGGAAAATAAGACTTTGATTAAAAGGCTCGGGGCCTTTCACTCTCCCCATTCCTCCTTTTCACTCAATGATGTAAAATACGACTCGAAGCAAAGGATTTTTTTGACCTTGGAAGCACATTCCTTAGCAACACATGAGGTAATGCTTTTAACATGTTCTTATCTTCTCTAAAAATCTCTCAGTTTGTACTTTTTGTAACTACAGCAACGCTGCAAGCCTTGCTGTAGTGTGCTGGATTTATTTTTAATCCTTTGATTAAAAAGAAAGGACTTAAGGTCCTTACAAAACTGACGATGAACTGTGAAATTCCTCAAGCTCGCCAGCAAACATTGAATTTTATGTTCCGTAGGTCAAGAGTACAAACCTGTTATTCGTACATTAACCTTGAGGATGATTCTGCCTGTTGAGGCCTGTTTGACTTGGTCTGGGGGAGAAGAGATCTGGTCATGGTAGAGGTAAAGGCACTAAGAATTAAGAGTTAAGTTATTCTAATGTCTCTCCACCCACAATCACATAACAATATATTATTCACAGAGTTCTAGTGCTTGTTGAGGTATAAAGATACTGGCTGCCATTCATTCAAATAGAAAGGAGCACAGCGATGGAAAGTTTGTAGCAGTCTTTTTTATTTTATCAAACGAAAAGACCACAAACCAAGTGCCATTGGGAATTCCACTGTGTTTTTGGGTGACCTGAACCTTTGAAATACATGTAATACCTTTAAAAACTGAACTATCAGGTAAACTTATTCATGAGTACAATTGATACTTATGAATGAACATCATAAGTTATTTTGCATGAAGGAACTTGATAAACTTCCACCATCCGTCCCAGATGTTTCACTGTCCCACATTGCTGTGATGATGGATGCTAATTAATTTAACTCAAACATGCATTTCAGTGCAAGCTACGCCAACCTGCTGAGACATGCTCCTAAATGTACAACATTCCTGCATTGGAAGGTATATTTACCTGGGTCATGCGGAAGGAAAGCAGGGGAAAGAAAGAGCTGAGATAGGATAAAGTATACAATAAAACAATTAGAGAAAAGAAAGAAGAGGATAATGAGTATCTATAACAGTGTTACATCCTTATGTTATGAAGTCTATAAATCAATTCCACTGAGGGAAAACGTTTATCAAGACGAGCTGCAGAAAAACCTGCACTGAATTGTGTAAGCTGTGTTATCTTGACAGTGTGTACTGTAGATACAGTGTAAAATATTAGACGGAACAAAACTTAATTTTGACAACAAACATTCACATGCATGAAGTTAGATAAGCAAAGAAAAGAAATCTGCTTTCCAACGTTGTCACTACATGACACATGGAATTCATATTTCGGCACTTTCTTGCGTGGTGGCAAAGGAACAAATGAATGAGTAATGTGTAAAGTTTTTCTTTTCAGATCATAGAACCATGACATTTAATAAGTGTAGTACATAAAGCAACACATTTAGTGAACTCCCCCAACAACTACCAGCTCTCATTCTCATTATGGCTTGGAATGACCTTTCGTGACATTAAAAGCTTTTGTTTTTGTTGAATGGAATTAAATTCTCACATTCCTTGGTGGTATCATTTCAACTTTACTGTCCTCACTGTAAACGCCTGCAAATCTGCTGCAATAAATAAAAGATGCTATCTGTAGGAGATGTATTAATCTGCTAGTGGGCCCTAGGTGAAACATTTGCTGCTGGGTCCCTTTTTAACTCCTTGTCCTCTTTGATTTCTCCCAACAAGACACATGTCTTGTCCAGGGCTGTCCTGTATGGTATACACACAAATTTACACCTGAGCATAACAACAGAAGTCATGCAAGAGTCATACAAGCACTGATCATCACAAAAGATCAGTGGTGGAATGTAACTAAGAAGTATTTTGACATACTTGTACTTGAGTATTTCCATTCTATGCTACTTAACTTTATACTGCTTCTCCACTATATTTCAGAAGGAAATATTTTACTTCTTCCACCACTGCAAAATATAATGACTGTGACTCTGGGAATATCATGTTGCCCTTAAACATGTCAAGTACATCGCACACTAATGCTAACTGGCTACGGTCAAGTGCTGTATAAAATAATTAATATTTACAATATGTAATTCTGTCAAAAACAGTTCATAACAGCCTATTGATATCAGATACAAGACATGTCTGGGGGCTCCAGTAGCCTACTTACAGTTTTGTGGTTTTCACGATGGATTGACCATTCGCCTGTAGCCTTTTTGACCCCTTCGACTCTCCGTAGCATAAGAGGAAGTAGCAGCGCGGGTATCTTACTGGTTGCTTATGAATACTATTTCGCGGGAGAGTTGGTAAGTTAGATCCAAGCTGTCTGCTGTCAACACGCACTATTACAGCTATTAAATTCATAACACAATGAGTTTGTGGGTGGACAAATATCGACCCACGTCCCTCGGGAAACTCGACTATCATAAAGAGCAAGCGACTCAGCTGAAAAACCTGGTAAGACAAACAGCCTGCATGCTATGTTACTGTAATCAGGCTACGTTAGCATTAGCATCATACTCAACAGCAGCATATAGGCTGTCAATTAACTGAATTTACTACACCCAGATAAATGTTCCCTCGTTGTTAACCCGGCCATTTGAGAGTCACGTCAACGTTAAATATATTTTGGAAGGCAACCTGAGTTAAACTAGCAGATTAATGAAGATGTGTCCATCATATCAAAGTTGTTTTGAGGTAACGTTAACGTGGGATACACTATATGTCAAGTCAACTGATTTACCTCACAATGCTCTTCCGTTTGGGAAACGTTTGCTTTATTGTAGCGTATACAACACAAGGCATTATAGTAGATGTGGCGCAAGTCATCTAACATTACCAAGTGGCTATTAAGGAAATTCAAAAAGTATATCTAAAAAGCAAAAACTCTTAATTGTTAATGTTTTGGTTTCAGGTTCAATGTGGCGACTTCCCCCACTTGCTGGTGTACGGGCCATCGGGCGCGGGGAAGAAGACCCGCATCATGTGTCTGCTGAGGGAGCTGTATGGAGCCGGGGTGGAGAAGCTCCGCATAGAGCACCAGACCATCGTGGTGAGAGGGGACATGATGCACTACTAGCATGCAGTTACTCCAGACACCTCTCCTCTCTCTGTCTTCATGAGGACACTGTCAAATTGTCTGATGAAGGCTTACTTGCGATTTGTGTTTTTCATCCCCAGGCTCCCTCAAAGAAGAAAATAGAGATTAACACAATAGCCAGCAACTATCACTTGGAAGTCAACGCAAGGTAACTGAATGATGAATAAGGAGCTATGTATATTCACTCAGGTGCTGCACTTCATCACAGTTTTGGAGGCATTTGCACGAGAAAATTTCCCTTCATGTCAGAGAAAACGTGTTTATTTTGCAGCTGTTGTTGTTGGTTACATTGCGGATTAACATTTATTATTATGTCTTCATGGTTGAGTTATTATTAGCTATTTACAAACTTCTGTTAGTGGTGCACTTTTCCCCTGTGAATGGTTTGTTTGGTCACTCATTCAACAAACTGAGGTGCAGGACACGACGTGTTGATTTTTACAAGTCGGGTGAGAAAGAGACTTTAGCAGGAACGATAATGTTGGTTCTTGTTCAAAGTTTGTATTCTTTAGTAGGCCGCTGTCTTGCTGCTCTGCCTGTGATACAACACACTGCTTCATGCAAGCTTTGATTGGTTGAATTGACATTTTTCTCAAATTTCTGTTGGATATTAAGTATTTCTGTTCTGTTTCTAACAGTGATGCTGGAAACCAGGACCGTGTGGTGATTCAAGAGCTGATTAAAACTGTGGCTCAGTCGCAGCAGATCCAGTCAAGCACCCAGAGAGAGTTCAAAGGTATGCAAAACTCATACCTTTGTGTCACATTAACTTGTGAATGCTGGTCCATGTTCTACAATGGTCTCAAAAATCAAGAGGATCACATCCTCCATCCACTAGCTTTCACCCGGTGGCTATGTGAGAACATAATATCAGACATTCACTGTTGTAGTAACTGGCATTTAACTGGCAAATTTTTTTTGTTTTCAGTGGTGTTGCTTACGGAGGTGGACAGACTCACGAAGGATGCCCAGCATGCTTTGCGGCGAACGATGGAAAAGTACATGTCCACCTGCCGCCTCATCCTCTGCTCTACCTCCACCTCTAAAGTCATTGGGCCAATTCAGAGCCGTTGTCTGGCTATCAGAGTTCCTCTGCCGAGCACAGAAGAGGTAAAGTGGAGATGATGTGCTTAAAATTGTCTTTAGTGATCATCTGAAAGTAGCAAATTAGAATACCTAAAGATTGCTGTATAAGTCACGATCAACACTACATTTTACCTTTTCATTTCTTGTCTCTGTGTTATTGTTGTTCGCCAGGTGTGCAGTGTTTTGACATCAATCTGTAAAAAGGAGGGTCTGCTCCTCCCACCTGAGCTGGCCAAACAAATCACTGAGAAGTCTGGTCGCAACCTCCGCAAAGCCCTTTTGATGTGTGAGGCGTGCAGAGTGCAGCAGTAAGTTGTCACAAAACGTATTCTCATTCCTCCACACACAGCATAATCCTTGGATTACGATGGGATGTGAATGAAAAAGATTTGCTTATTCAGACTGCATTCATCTTTCCCAGGTATCCGTTCTCGGCAGACCAAGACGTCCCGGAGACGGACTGGGAGGTCTACCTCCGAGAAACCGCTAACGCCATCGTCAGTCAGCAGAGCCCTCAGAGGTAGGAGAGGCAAAAAGAGAGAAGAGGTGTAGTTTGTTCTGTAGCAACTAAGGAAAGGTGATCAGATTTGTGGGGATATTTCACTGCTGAAAACCTTAATCTGTGTCTGGTCCAGGTTGTTGGAGGTTCGCGCCAGGCTGTACGAGCTGCTGACTCACTGCATCCCTCCTGATATCATTATGAAGGTACCGCTCGCATCCTCTTCTGTCAAAGTGTTGGAACGGTTTACAGTGATGTTTAAGATTAAGGATGTGTTAACTTCACTTGTTCCAATCCTCTTAACAGGGTCTGGTAACAGAGCTGCTGAGTAACTGTGACGGTCAGCTGAAGACGGAGGTGGCCCACATGGCCGCCTACTACGAACACAGACTGCAGCTGGGCAGCAAAGCCATCTACCACCTCGAGGCCTTCACTGCCAAGTTCATGGCCATCTACAAGAAGTTCATGGAGGACGGTCTGGATGGGATGATGTTTTGACTCTGAACAGCATACAGATACTTTTCTTGGAGCTCAACAGCCATTGTTGATTTTCTGCTATCTTGTTGTTTTTTGCCCCGACAAGACTTCCCGTGGACGTGATACAGATTATATTCTGTGAGGCATCGTGGTGACATTAACATAACTCACCCCAAAACAAGTCGGTCTTACAGTTTGTGGCTGTTTGCCCAAAACCTCAGCACTGCACATAGTTTGTAGACCTTGAACGGTCACTCCTGTGGGGTAAAATACCCCAAACAGAGCAGTTGTGATAGTGTCAGGCAATTCTTTGTATAAAAAATAGACTGCAATGAGATGTTTCCCTACAAATCTGCATCAGAACATAACAATAAATTGCTTTGTTTATTAAAAACAAGTCTGGTGGTGTTCTCTGGAAATGACCAAAAGTTTATTTTATTATTTTGAACAAACATGAAAGAATCTGTACTAAAACACTTATTGTTACATAGAAATCACTCCTGATCAAGAGTGGCGTTGGCTATTTTATAACATGACAATGTCTACATTACTGTCTGTTTCCCAGTATGTGAGACAAACAGGAAACAAGGGGAGAGAGCGAGGAGGATTAATGCAACATTCTGAATTAAACCAGGGCTGTTCAAAGTATCTAAATTTAACTTCTACCACACCAAAAACATGTGTTAGTGTTTGTTTTTTCACCTTATTTAAGGAAATGTATTGTCAAGTTGAGCACTAAGATAAGCAGAACAAATACTCATTACAGTCACAAATAACATTACAAAAATGTAAAAAATAGTCTCTTGAGATGTTCTGTCAACCCATAAAGGCAGGTACTAACATCTTTCACACGTACTATCAGACGTTTCATCCTTTTAGATTCTATGGGTACATTTTCTTGTGGAGTGCAAGAGGTCTCAAAAAATGGAAACCCCTAATGGGTGACTCTTGACTTTCTGAACAGCAGTAACTCACAAGCAGTTTTGAAAGAGGCCATTCTGTGATATACACATCATCTGGAACTGATAACAACAATCAGCTCAGTTTTTTATAAAAAAAAGAACAAAAATCTCACAGTCATCAGTAACACTCTTTGTGTCTCTTTGCTGTGTAGTAGATAATGAGGCCCAGGGTGATCAGCACCCCTGAACCCACCAGAGTCAGGAAGCCCACCACAGGCCTCTTGACCAGCACATAGCAGCCTAGGCAGGGCTGAGGCATGCTGGGACACTGTTGGGGCGCAGCTCCCGTGATGGGGAAGCCGTTGTGCTGGATGATGTTGCGATAGTTGGAGAGAGAGGCCTTGATGATGACCTCGTCGTGAACGTGGCCGTACAGGCCAAAGCCCGGGTCCCTTTGGTCACTCAGGGCGTAAGCAAAGTAACCCTTCAGGTTTACGCCATCCAGAGTGTACGCTGAGGAGGAGAGGATTCATTCTCAGTTACTTGTATGTGGAGGTGAGCAGACGGGCAGGATGTGTTTGTTTGACAGAAAAAAAACTTTACATTTAATCCCTCATTTATTGACTATCAGTAGCATATAAACATATAATGAAGTTATAAGCAGATCTAAGGACAAGTATTTAATAATTACTGTATTTTCAACGGTTTTATTTATATTTATAATTATATAATGTTTCCATACTGCTCATAAACTGCTCATAAATGTTATAATGGAGGGTTGAAATAAATTGTTTCCAAAAAATAAATATTAAACATAAAGCCCCTGTTTTGATATATTTGTAGCTGTAAAAAGTAACTATGGTAATTACAAGCACTCTAATAATGTTAATAAGGAACATCTCGTCTGAGTTTGTGTTTATTATAAACCAAATTTATGCCACTTAAAAAAAAAAAGGAAGTAAGATAGATAAGAAGTTTCTCATATGTAATATATAGTGATATATACTAACTGTTTTCTGTGGGTGCCCCCTAGTGGCTAGAGAGCACACTAAAACACACAATAACATGATACTATGTGCACATCATGACACTGCTAGGATTCAAAGTGTCTTCACTGAGTTTAACCCAATAAACTTTGCAAGGACAGGTAGTTGGATAGCGAGTGACCTTGACTCCACAATTCAAGTGAAGAGTGTATCTCTGTTGATATTTTTGTCTGTTCTGAGTCAGCTGACTATTCAGGGGTCAGTGACCTAAATACCTGTCTAATAATTAAGCTCCGCTGAGGCCAGTAAAGGGGGAAACACTTCAATCGCCACTAAAAGATTCAACACTCGGTACACAAACGCAGTGATTATAATATTCAACGGTTTTGCATTAATCCTATAAAATCTCAACAGCTAGATGTGTGTGTATGCAGCCTCACCTTTCAGCGCCTCGTTGATGTAGTTGTACAGGTAGTAGACTCTGAGGCTGTCTTTGAAGCGGGCCGGGTCTTCCTGTACCCCGTTAGCCATCACATAGACGGGTACGTCACAGTAGTGCTCCCTCACCTGACACAGCAGAAGAGCTACGTCAGTTTTTATCTCTGTCAAGGGTCTGCTTTCAAAGTTTATCACATCGGAACAACAGTTAACTTTTTCTCCACTTGGAATGAAAACACGTCGAGTAGAATGTGAAGAATCTAAATCGCTGAATCATGAGTGCAAAGCAAGGCACTGAGCCCAGACCTGCTCGTGAAAATAGTGGTTTTACTGCATCTAGCTAAAATATCATCAATAAGCCACTCATGCAGTGGAATCTTAAAGACGACCTCCAGGAAGATTTGAAGACATTTACAAATACTAATATGAAGTTATAGATTTTTTTCCACAAAGAATACAACAACCTGGTTAAAAATGACTAAAGTTGCATCCCTCCTTGAAAAATCCAGAATCTATTAATATTCAACTATTCTTAATATCAAAGCTGTAACTGCTGGACACAAGAGGCATTTATTATGTCCCTGTCAACTTGCCAACTACTGGTTAAAGTATTAAAAAAGGGGTCAATTAGCAATATATTCAACTTTTTATCTCTTCACAAGACTGCAAAACCAGTCTCACCCAGTTGAGGGCTTTCCTCAGACCCCATGGCACAACAGGCCTCGGGGACATGATCCATGTGGTGTCTATCATGTGCTGGACCTCCAGCATTGCTGTGTAGGTGTACCTGCACACATGGAGATGACACAGAAGCTGAAGACAAAATCACTTTCTCATTAATATCTAATGCCTTTGAGATGCTGGATGTATTGCTACATCGGGGCTAAATATTCGTCTTCAACTAAACACTATCAAAGTGGTGTTCAGTGGCGTAGTAGCTTTTTAAAATTGCATACCTCCCCCCCTCTTGTTTCCTGTTTGTATGTCAGTATCAAAATGAGGGCAAAAAAGGACTTTATCTTACGAGTCTTCCATGGCGTGTGTCACCAGCTTGGTACTGAAGTGACTGATGGCAAAGAAGTCATACGTCCCTTTAACCAGCTGTCTGTCCTCCTCGTTGAACACTGGCAGGCTGAGGAAGCACACAGAGGAGACACATTTATGAAGTACGAGTAGTAGTTATAGATTTGCCCCATTAATTATTAATTGTGTATACTTAACATTTTGTCATTAATGATATACTGCTACTACAACATCCGGCTCAATGGTACTAAAATCCCACCATATTACATCTTTGAATAATCCCAGTTTAAATCCAACCCTTGCATAGCCAACAATAATATATAGTATTGAAGTATGAATTAAGTATTTGTACTCTAGAGAGTTGAGCTGCCGCAGCCAGCTCCTCATTCCGAGAGGATAGTCCCCGCTGCCAAAGATCGGCTCTGCAAACCAGCCAACACGGAAGTCTAAGACCCTTTTAGCTGGTTCCACGTCTTCACGGCTGAATGAAAATGCCGGTTCCACCCAGTCCATGTGCAGAGCCAGAGACACCTGAGACACAAAACGTGGCGGTACAGGTGTGACATTTTCATTCTCATATTGACTGAAGTGACTCATGAAAGCTTTTACATTTACTTTAAAACACATTGTCAAGTCCTCTTAGGCACAAGGAATTGCTGTATTTTACATTAATTGCATCGAAAAGAGCCAACACGACTAAAAAAAAAAGAAGATCCATTAAAAAGATATTGTTGGACTGAAAAAAGATGACTGTTTGAATACTTACATATCATAAAACAACATGATATACAATATGATAAAAGTATTCAAGTATATATAATGAATAATATAATAATTTATTATAATAATAATAAAATATAATAATAAATACATTCCTCCACTGACCTTTCCTCCCTGTGCGTGTCTGAACTCGTGGTCATAAACACGCCAGGCCAGAGCGTGCGCCCGCAGCATCTGATGACCCTCCTGGTAGCTCACCATCTCATCGTTGGGCTCATTCAGAGTGATCCACATCTTCACATGGGCACCGAGTTCTCTGTAACAAAGTCTGGCATAGTCTGCGAACGCCTCTGGAGTCTCTCTGAGAAAAAAAGATAAAGGCGTACAATTTTAATTACGCGCCAAGATTGCATTCATATCAGGCACATGGTGGTTTTCATTTTACCATGAAATTCAGATATAAAGCATTCACAATATAACAAAACAATGTATTAAAAAACACTGATAAGCTCACACACGCAAATAAATGAATACCTTAGAGGAGTTGTGCAAATACAGATGAAAAAGCCAATAGATTAGATTGTTAGATTATATAAATATTGTAATCACTAGTTTTAGTGGTATCTCTTTATGACAGGAAAAGGAAGGATGATAGCATGGTAGCAAGTGATAGCGGTTTCATGTTGATGGCACCAAGGACAGACTGTTCCTGGGAACATCATTGCATGTTTACATTAGACCAGCATACAAATTGTAATTCTTATCTGATAAAGATGGGTGTTCATCAGTTCTGTGTTAGGAACAGATTTTCAAGCTCTAACAATCATGACGCTTGCTCAACTGTCACGTAACATAATCTGAAATCTAAATTAAAATGAGAAACCAAATAAAACCGGAATCAGCAGTGCATCTGACCTGTTCAGCCACTTGTTGGCTGTATCCAGCGGGACCGGCAGGCTGCTGCGAAGGCGAGTGTGGTGCCACAGAGTGACCACGGGTGTGACGTTAGCCTGCAGCAGCTGACGGGTGAAGCAGCGGTAGTAGCCCAGCAGGGTGGCGTTGGGATGAGCCACGTCACCTGTAGGCACCACAGCCGACCAGTTGAGGGAGAAGTGGAAGTGGTTTACCCCGACCTGCTGGATTTCATCCACCTGAAGAGAGGGAGGAGGATTAACGAGGCACAACTTTAACTTTTACACAGCTGGAGAAACACCACAAATCTATCGAAAAACTGGACTTTTTAAATACAAAAGTCTGCTGCTGAGGCAATACCAATACGAGTGTGTTACAGTATACTTTCCTGCAAATCAGTTGTTGAACCCCTACAATTTGCACCTAGAAAGTACAAATTCTAGCACAATTCATCAGAGTGAGATCAAAAAAGTGACTGAAAGAACCAGAAAATCTTTTTTACTAATTATTAAGGATTACTGAGAAAATAATTGTGCTGCAGAGTGATTTTTATTTTTAATTATCTATTTATTTTGCATTTCGGAGTTACTTCAGAGCTGTAAAACGGACACGATCCCTCACTGTCGTCCCACACATACACACTGACAAATGTGTCAATAATGTGCATTTATGTTATGGTATCTGTAAAATATACTTTTCAGTACAGAAGTGTTCTCTTGCTTGACCTCTTTTTTCGAGTGTTTTAAGCTATTCAAAGATAACCGTTTGACCGGTAGGAGAAACTACCTGCTGTCGGATGGTGGCATAATCAGCACAGTGTGCGGTTCGGCGTACTGGTGGTGCACTGAAGCCCTCCAGCCTCATCAGCTCTCCGTTGTTGGAGATGTTCCACAAGTAAACACTGGGGTCTGCGAACTGGCTGGGCGTGGTCTCCACCTATGACATGAGAAAAAACAGAAGTAACACACCAATGTAAACATGCACTGAGTCGCCCTCTCTCCATGCGTTTACCTCAAACACACAAATGCAAATAAAAGCCAAATGGGACAAATCGATAAGAGTTGGTCCTGTGCCGTTCAACTCAGCTGGCAGAGCTAGACGCTGTCAGGTTATGTGGTTTATGATTAAGAGAGGATTCATCGTTGTGGCTGATCCTGAGCTGGACTTCCACCATGAAAACTGCAAGTTCAAAATAATGTGGTGAACATGACGCAAATTAGACAAGGCGGAGAGGAATTGCGGCTACTAATGTCCTTCCTCACAACACTAAATAAGACAATATAATAAAATAATAATAATGATAATACTTCACTAAATATTACTGAGGTTCGTACTGAATCTCTCAACCAAAGTTAATACAGTGTTAATGTTTTCTCAAGTTACTCTGTTTCTGAGGAAGTATAGACCTTTTGCAACTCCCCTATTTTTCCACAACATACTCATACATTACACACACTCCTTTCTCTCATCCAAACACACACACAGACAAAAAGAACATACATACCTGTATGGAGTTGGCTGATACCCCCCAGGCAAAATCACACGGGAAGCTTCCTTGTGCTGGTCTGTTCTCTGGGAGTTCTGGGAAACCGTTCCTCTGGATGACATTTCTTTAAGAATAATAAATAATCATCAATTCAGGAGGAGCTGAGCTGAGAATGAAAACTATCTCTGTAGCTGTAAGGCATCATTACATGCACCATTATGTGGACAGTTTCATCAATAAAGCCTTCAAAAGAAATATCAGTATTGTTATTGCACACATTACAATATTGTGCATCCTTTATCAAACTCATCACTGGTCACATGATAGCATGTATACCTGTAAAAGGTGGCAGATGTCTTCGGCTCTCTCTTCATGTCAAGAGTGTTGAAGTCAACGTAGTACAGTCCCCGTCGTATCCCATACTCCCTGTGCCACTCGAAGCCGTCTACCAGAGACCAGGCGGTGTATCCAATCACATTCACTCCATCTATGATAATTGCTGACACAGACGGATGGATGGACCAGATTCAAGTCACAAGCTTCTCCTAACTTGAGAGTTCCAATGTAAAATGGCTCAGACTCATATTAGAAAAAGGGAAACAACTGTTGTGGTTAATGTTTGAGATCAGACTCTTATCGCTACTCACATTTCAGTGCCTCGGCAATGAACCTCTTGAGGTAGTACATGTGTTTTGGGTCTTCTGTCTTAGTATTGCCAAGGACGTACCTGTGTTGAGAAGTTGTAAAAGTGAAGATGTTCCCCAACACCAGAACAACACACAAGTACATCACAGACTGATGGACAAATCGACACAACATCCAAACCTACCAACCACTCTGCACCACAAAGATGGGCGGCCTGTCGTACTCTGCGTTGACCCAGTAGAGCAGCATCCTCAGGTCCAAATCCTCCTGCTGCCCAAACTTCAGGCTGTCGTTGATGAGCTGGAAGCTCAGGGCCGCTCCATGAGAGAGGGCGAAGAAGTCGGCCGTTCCCCTCACCTGCTGCCTCTCCTCCGGTGTGAAGGAGGGCAGGCGTGAGCCCAGCCTCGCCTTCATGCAGGGAGGGTAGTCTCCGTCTGTGAAGAGAGGCCGGGCGAACCAGCCCAGGACGTGGTCCAGGGAGCACTGACACTCTCGCAGGCTTTCCAGGCGAGTGCGGCTGGGCTTGATCCAGTGAGAGGCCAGCGCCATGGACAGCTTGCCCCGCTGACGGGGTCGGTAATGGCGATCGTAGAGATGCCATGCAGCCGCATGAGCCTGGAGGGGCCACAGACGGACAGAAAGAAAAATGATGGGAAGACCGAGGGGAAGGAGAAGAGGAGGTTAGATAAGATGGAGAGGATGGAGGGTATAAAATGATCGTGGAAAAAGAGGGCGAGTGGGACAAAATAAAAGAAAGTTTATTTAATTCAGGTCAGTGCATTTTAAAATACTTCACAAGTGCCTGACAAAATAAGACAGTTGAAAGACCTTCACACCAAAATAAAATCACAGATTGATACAAATTTGAGGACTAAAAATCAGTTTGGAACTTTGCTCAAGTAAAAACATTTTATGCTCCTTTTTTTCTTTTTTTTTTACACCAATTCATAGAAAATTGCACCATATACAAATTAACTATACAACTAAAGTTGCCAGATACTTTTCATTTAAAAAACGGAAAAACTCACCTTAAGGAGATTGTGTCCAACACGGAACGGGAGATCGGGGTCGTTCTTTATCCCGGGAGCGACCACTCCGGTGCCATACCCGTGCCGCGCCACCACAAACGGGTTATCAATGGTAATCCAATATTTCACATCATCCCCGAAAGTCTGGAAACAGAAATCAGCGTAGTCCTTGAAGATCCCCACAAGCTCCGGATGGCTCCAGCCGCCGAGGGTCTGCTGGAGGTGGTCTGGCAGGTCCCAGTGGTAGAGCGTGACCACCGGCTCCACGCGGTACTCCTTCAGCCTCTTGATGAGCGTCCGGTAGTAGTTGGTGCCGATTTCGTTGTAACTTCCGCGGGTGCCGTTGGGAAATATCCTGGACCAGGACAGAGAGAACCTGTAGTGGCTGACCCCAAGCTGTTTGATGGCTCGTATGTCCGTGTGGATGTTATGATAGCTGTCGCTGCCGACGTCCCCTGTGGCCATTCGGTTCCCGCCGCGCGTAAAAGTGTCCCAAATGGAGAGGCCCTTGCCGTCCTTCTCAAACGCGCCCTCCACCTGGTACGCCGCCGTGCCCACTGCCCATATGAAGTCCTTGGGGAAGGTATCGTAGAGGAAAGCCTTGTCTCCCGGATAGGGCAGCTTACTGAAACGACCCCACGTTTTCAAACCAGCGTTGGGCTTTGCGGCCGCAGAGGTAAGGGCGAGAAGTGTCAAAAGAGCAAGCAGGGCACTCATGGTGCCCGTCAAAGCTGGCCTCTGATGTCCAGTGTTACACTCTAATGGTCATTCAACCATGCTTAGGGCTGTCAGTGACTATATAGCGGGCTGTGGAGTGCGGTCAGCCAGCTGTGAACCCACCACACGTCGCCTCTACAAATCTATCAATTATTAGCCAAAGCACCTGACGCACGAAGGTCTCCAGGCACAACATGATGTTAACAGCCCGAAATGATCAATCGCTTGCTAATCAGGGACGCATTAGTTTAAGCTTTAACTAAAGGGATGAATAAGGAATGCTCATTTCAAATTTACATTTTTTTTTTTTCATTCTGTTTTAGCAAAGCCTCAGAGTTCTTTTTCTTCAAGATGAGCATTTGATTCACCTCATCCAGAGTGACCCAGGTGCAAAAAGCCTTAATGTGATCTCAGTAACAACACCATTATCATACATCCTCCACTGGCAGATAATCTCATAAATCCATTTAAATGTCACATGTCAAGAGCAGAGAAACTCATCTGCATTTCTCACTGGATCAAGTTGAGTCAGGGAGAGAGAGGGGAGAGGAGGGGGTGAGTGGGGTGAGGAGAAGATATGCAAACAGCAGAGTCAGTGTACCCTCTGCTGCAGCATGGTCACATTACTTCCTTATCGTCCTGCTTTCAGCACAGTTGCTTGGAAACTCAGGCCTCTTACAGCTGGCCATCTTGGTCCATGTAGCACCTGCATAAATAACTGAAGAGGTGTTGTGTGTGTGTGTGTGTGTGTGTGTGTGTGTGTGTGTGTGTGTGTGTGTGTGTGTGTTGCAACAAAGGAATAAACATTTTATGGCCAGGTACGCTTTGAGATATTAAGCCTATGGGATTTACTTTTTAATAAATTATGTTTTGAAATAAACATTTCAAAGTAAATTAGGACTAATCAAAGACAACAACAAACAGTAAGTTGTGTAGAGTTGAAATGATCGATCGATTAATCCAATTGTCCTTTAAAACAGAAGACGGTAAACATTTTGATAATAAATTAATCATTATATTTTTTCTAGCAGAAAATGCCAAACATTACCTCCTTTCAGTTTTGTGCTTTGTTTTATAATGATTGAAAACTCAAAATGTTTGGGTTTTGTTGGTCAGACAATCATCTGGTGCTTTCCATTTTTCCCCCCAGTTTTCTGATATTGTATAGCCCAAACAACTATCATATAGATATATGGATAATTACAATAATCAGTTGGTGCAGCCTTGAAACTCTGAATAAGGTTTAAAAAACCCAGCAGTAAAGTAACGGCTTAATTATTCATAAAGACAAAACAAAAATATTTATCAAAACAAAGTTGTCAACAAAAGTTATAAAACAGAATAAGTAATATACTGGAGACCTGTGCAGGCTGGTCTTTTAACACCGCCTGTCATCCAAATGCATTAAAAATACAAACGTCAACAAATATTAAAAATAAATCACAGCATGTCTATTTTTAAATCACGTACAGCTCAGCAAGACAGAGGTGAAGAATGTTGCCTTTTTATTGTGTTTGCCTTGAAAGGCAGCTGGTTTATCTGATGCAGGAAAACAGACTCACCTGGCAGCTGAGCAGCACGTGACTGAGGCCGGTCATGGATCATAACACGGTGTGTGTGTGTGTGTGTGTGTGTGTGTGTGTGTGTGTGTGTGTGTGTGTGTGTGTGTGTGTGTGTGTGTGTTTGTTTTTCCACCGAGCTGAGCTGCACTGGAAAGTTTAGATCTCAAGTGTACATGCATAAGCAATGTGGAGCACAGTGTCCATATTTACCACAGGAAGAACACCAACTGATGCTCAGCAGTTGATGGTGATGGTTGATGGTTCGTTGATGGTGGTGAAACAGCTCAGAGACTATTTTGTTTAGAACAATTCACCTTCCCTTTGTGAAGTCTAACTGACGGGGGCATTGTGTTCTTGCAGTTTGACACAATAAATATTATTAATACTGTATAGAATTATCATATATTACTGGGACGGAAGAGAGAGAAGTCACTTTGACGGGGGTCGTTAATTAACAGTACCAGTTCACAAAACTTTAGAAAAACACATTTTGACTGTAGCAGTCACATCTGCCAATGTCTCCTACAAAGCATCTTACCTTTTAAATGGGCTATATTTCTGAAGTTTCTGATTGAACGCCTCTGGTGTTACTAATAACATCAACAATGGTTACACTTTTGTGATCCCTTACTTACCTGAGAAGTTTCAAAGCATTGCATGTAGAACAGGCTAACAATGCTCTCATTTGCAGATAGGGTTGCAAAGGGGCGGAACATTTCCGGAAACTTTCCATGGGAAGTTAAGCTGGGGAATTTTGGAAGGACAAGGAATTATCAACTTCATCATCGCCACCCCTCGACCAGTATTCTACAAGAGCACAGACACAAAGGACAACAGACACACAGGCCCCTACATTGCTGATGAGCTGAAAGCAGTCATCAATGACCTGGGACCGAAGAAAGTTTTTGCACTTGTAACGGACAATGCTGCAAACATGAAGGCTGCTTGGGCAAAAGTGGAGGAGACCTATCCTCACATAACACCCATTGGCTACGCTGCCCATGCTCTCAATCTTCTCCTCAAGGACATCATGGCACTGAAGACAATGGACACGCTGTACAAGAGAACGAAACAAGTAGTGATATATGTGAAGGGCAAACAGGTAGCTTCAGCAATCTACTTCTCAAAGCAAACTGAAAAAAAACAAGAGCACCACACTGAAGCTCCCCAGCATCACTCGATGGGGTGGGGTTGTCATCATGTACGACAGTCTACTAAAGTGGAAGGAGTCTCTGCAAGAGATGGCCATATCCCAGTCTGCAGCCATGGAAAGTGCCATCAATAGAATCTTGCTGGATGATGTATTTTGGGAGTGACTAGCAGCCTCAACATTCTCAAACCAATAGTAGCAGCTATTGCCCAGATAGAAGGTGATGATGCCATCTTGTCAGATGTCCAATGTCTGTTTGCTGAGATCCAAACTGCCTTGCCCACTTCCCTGCTGCTCCAAGCAGAGGAAACCGCAGTGGTCAAATCAATGGAGAAGCGCCAAGAGTTCTGCATGAAGCCAGTACACGCAGCAGCACACATGCTGGACCCAAAGAATTATGAGAAAAGCATACTCTCTGGTGAAGAGATCAACAGAGCTTACACAGTTATAACTACCATGTCTCACCACCTGGGTCTTGATGAAGGCAAAGTTCTCAGCAGTCTGGCAAAGTACCGTACCAAGCAAGGCCTTTGGGAAGGAGATGGGATATGGCAGTCGTGCCAGCACATATCTGCATCCACCTGGTGGAAGGGACTTTGTGGATCTGAGGCCCTTGCATCTGTAGCCTCCATCATCCTCCAAATCCCACCAACATCAGCTGCCACTGGTCACTGTTTGGGAACACGCACACAAAGGTTCGCAACAGGCTCACCAATGCAAGGGTCGAAAAACTGGTGGCAATCCGGGCAAACCTAAGGCTCTTTGAGCCTGACACAGAGCCTTCCTCAACAAGATTGGACAGTGACACCGAAGATGACGACGAGTCAGATGTCGAGGAAGTGGACAGTGAGGAGGACATTGATGAGGTCCAGGAAGAAAGCATTTAGACCTGAAAGGATTCAGGGAAAAACGCTAAAACCAGAGACTTGGGAAGCTTAATTCATTTTACATTTAGAAATGGACTTTTTTTTTGGGGGGGGGGGGGTGATCATAGGGAATACACTATTTTATTCAACGTACATGTTTTTGTTGTTCAATGAAAGAATAAAGTTCTACTCACAAATGGATGAAGTCAAAAAGTGTAATTTCTAAAATTTGTATTAGAAATGTTTGCATGCATGTCTGCTTATGACAAGGTAAATACAGTTAAATTAACCCAAAATTTCCAATTTATTCCCGTGGAAAGTTTCCAACTTTGAATATTCCTGGAATTTTGCAACCCTAATTGCAGATACTTTGAAAGTTTCTGAAACACTGAATTCTAGATGAACTTTTAAGCTGGTTCCGTGATGCTATTTGACACGTTCTTCCTTATTAGCGTCACACCTCAAGGCCTCACTGCTGGCAAACTGCTTCATCCAAGACTTCAAAAAGAAATAAAGAGAAATCGAGCATGTAAGGTTTTATAGAGAATTATATTGATACATCGGAGGATCTGACTGGGTGGATGTGAAGTTAATCAGCAGTGACAAATACTACAACCACAGCTGCTCATGACTTCCATCTACCAGTAAGTACAAACCTAAAATTGAGACGCACGCTACAATCTTTTCCAGAGGCAACCCTACATTTGGAAAGGTTTCGGACATTTTTTTTTTAATTTTTCAATACATGGTAAAAAAGTTTTTAATATACAGAGCTGTAAACAAAAAAACGCATGTTTTCTTTTAAAGTAAAATGACACGTCACAAAAAAAGATGATGGTTAATCTCTTTCAGTTTTTAAAAGTGTGACACAGAGGGAATGATTGATAAGCAATACTGCTTTATGGGAGCATTTTAATAATAATAATATTGGCGGGTAAAAGGCTTTACAACACCCCCCCCAGTCAGCATCAAACAACAACAGAACATGAAACAGACATAAGAGACTATTTACAAGTGATCTTTTTTTTTCCTGTTAAAATCATTTCTACTTAATGTGGCGAACATCATCACAATGCAACACAATGCAACAACCCACAGCTGATGATAAGGATGTACTGATGTAGTGTGCATGTGGCATAATGCAAGTGTGTGAACTTGTGTAACAGTAGGAGCGTCAGCGTAGGAAAAGTTTAAAAAGTTCAATGTCCATATTTTCTTTTCTACGTCGTTCCTCCTCAACATTAGAGTAGACGCCCCGTTTCTGTTTGTCCTTCCTCACTGTTTAGCTCATCTTCTTCGCCCCGCTGGCTTCTTGCGACCCTACAGAAAGAGGGAAGGGGGTGGACAATAGGGTGAAAACAATGGACAGGAAGCTTATAAATTGCCCCACACTTAGTCTAAAACTCAGAATTCTCATATATGATTTATGTCAACACTTTCAGTACCTTCGGTGTTGGCTCGTCCTCCTGCTCCTCCTCCTCTTCATCTTCTTCCTCAGAGTCTTCTTTAGCAGCAGCAGCAGCTGCCTTCGATCGCCCACCACGCCTGGAATACCACAGAGGGGAAATGCTCCGAGTCAGAATGTCTCACCATGTAACAGGGAGACATTAGTAAATGTAGAATCACAAAGCTGCAGCCCTGCTCAACACAGAAAGTCTCAGAATGTTCTAGTATGTCAAAAAAAGAGCCAAACCTTTTTGTCATATTTGCTCAAACTGTCACGATATCCCGACAGTAGTTCATGAGAAAGATAATCTTTAAAAAAATCTGTTTCCTCTGTGCTTCTAAATTAATTTGCAAGCTCCCACCCCGACAAAAAACAACTAATCAAACTAACCAACAATCAAGATTCTGTTACTTTATTGCGTATTTCTCGCCTCAATCAGACACGCCTCGATTCTGATTGGTTGTTTTTCTTTGAATCTTGCAAATTTCATTTAGAAGCACTAAAAGGAGACAGAGGAACCGGATTTTTCACATTATTATTATTATTGTTATTATGTGCTTTTCATGGAATTTCATACGAGCCACCCTGAGAATATGTTGTATATGATTTTTACCTAAACAGTCGTTTTTTGACCTTGTGCTAAGCTTTCTTTCTCAAGAAAAAATTATTTTAGGCTGGTCCACTGCAATTACTTTACCAGTCAGTAGCAGGTGAACAAACATTTAAATTCATGGCACACAAACAACAAAGATGTCAAAGCTAGTGTGCATCTTACGCTGGTTTCTTGGCCGGCGGCTGAGCTGACTTGGGTGGACGTCCTCTCCTCTTCTGCGGTGTAGACTCTGCTGACTCTGTGCTGCTGTACGAAGACAAACGACACCAGAGGTTGAGACAGAAATTAATCTCGCTGACGGAACTCTCCGTGCCAACAGCAGATGTTATTAGTGAAGCTGATCCAACTTCTCCGTTTGCATTTCCTGCATACGGGTCCTTACCCTTGTGATCGCCGCGGCACCCTGGCCTGCCGTCCTCCCTTAGTCTTCAACTCCACATTTTCACTGCTCTTGTCGTCCTCTTCCTCCTCATCCTCTGCTGCTGCTTCCTCCTCTGCCTTCTCCTCTTCCTCGTCCTCCTCCTCTTCCTCCTCCGGCGGAGGAGCTGCCTTCTTTCGGCCCCTCTTCCCCTTGGCGGGAGTATCCTGACTAGGAGTAGTGGACTTCGGAGGTCGGCCCCTGCGTCCTTTCTTCGGCGGGCTGTTCTGTTCGTCCTCTGGCCGATTGTCCTCGTCCCACTGGTCCTCGGACTCGACCACTGCGGCTGTATTGGCCGCCGCCTTCTTGCGTCCACGCTTTGGTTTGCCATCCTGGTCTTCACTGGAGGCCACGCCTCGTTTGCGGCCGCGGGGCTTTTCAATATCCTGTAAAAAAACAAAGCTAATAGTTGAAAAGGGCTGACAGGCTTCCTGCTGTACTCTATGTGAACCATGATTTTTCATGAACGAGCCAGAGCTCTTCTATTAGTTTAAATGTTTTCTGAATGGCAATGTCTTTCCACCCCGGAAAACTTGTTAACTCTCTGGTTTCCACAATAGTTTTACTTGCTGTGTAGATAAACTGCTTAAAACCCACTATCTACTTTAATTAATGTGAGAAACAAGTTGGAACTTCCTTGTAAATACTAGTAAAATCCTGTGAAACATTTGAAAGGTATACAACATTGATGCTTTTTGCTAGAATAAACTATATTGTTTTACATTTGGAGAAGAGGGAATTGCTAAACTGCACTGCTTCAGAGCCGAAATGATGTAGGCAGCAGGTCTGGAGGCTGTTATGAATGATAGTTGACACAAAGCGTACTTGCTAATCCTATCTTGACTTAAATCCAGCGGCTGTTTGCACAGTAGAATCAAAACACAGAGTCACGAGGGTTTATGACTGGAAACATTCAACTGGATCACAGCAACAACCCTCTCTACTTGTCCTCAGCTACTGTGTCATTTCTGATCAGGTTTTTTGTTTATTAGTGCAGTCATACTATAAAACAGGATGAAAGAAATGTCTGTTTCATTGCTTTTAATACTTAAGATCATATTGTATACAAAACACCATTTTATTTTCTTCTGTTTATCCTATTGGTGTTCTTATCAAAAACTAGTCAGAAGAAGCAAATAAAGCTTCAGTTTCTAGAAATAGGGTTGGGCAAATATGATAAAAAACTACAATACCAGCAATTCCAACTGAGGGGAGGAACATTATTGAGAGGATTAGAATAATAATACATTTTATTTGTATAGTGATTATGGCTGGGAGACTGTCTACATAAAATATCCAAATAGTTGGTTCAAATAACTCCATAATATGATAGTTTCAGGAGGATTACTGGAGCTTTCAGACATTACACACACACACACACACACACACACACACACACACACACACACACACACACACACACACACACACACACACACACACACACACACACACACACACGCTCTTTTTGCCATATTATAACAACGACTCTCACATCACAGAGGACATTATAGCAGTACATAAAGAGGTTTGAATACCTTGTCAGAGCTGTCTGCTCTCTTTAGGCTGATGTCCTCGTTTTCACTGTGATCCATTTCTGTGCTGTCGAGCCTGAAACAGAAATTATGAATTGTTACCATTTCACATAACAACAAAAATGCAGCTAAAGGATACAAAAAGCCATCTATTTGTGTGATCTATGAACATATATCATGAGCATGTTGTTTTCTTTATTTTCCATTTGGTGAATGATTAGATCCAGAGGTCTTTCTATGAACATTTGTAACTGGACTGGATTCAGTGTCTCGCTCAACCACCAAGACTTGGTGACATCAGGGTCTGAACTTAGGTTTTCTGGTCCCCGTTCTGGCGTAGCGAGTCGTTAAAGGAGTGTGTATGAGCGTTACATGTCTTGTACCTGGTCTTGCTGCGTTGTGGGGAGCCTGGGTTGGATGAGGGGTCGTCGTTGCTGGCGGTCTCCATACGTGAAGCTTTACTCTGGATCTGTTTCCCCGCCGACGCCAGCGGCTTGTTCACTGCACCCAAAACGTTAGCCGACTTGGGCTAAAGACGGAGGGGCGAGAAATGAGACAGCGTTAGAGGAGTGTGTTCCACTCAACAAAAAACAGAAATTAGATGCAAAAGCCAACGGAACCGTTTCAGAAGTTTGATTAAGCTCACCTTTCCAGGTGTGAAGAAAGACTTCATCTCTGGTGGGAGATAATTCTTTGTGTTGCTGAAATTCTGAAACAGGGAGAAATCTTACATCAGAGAGCTCGTTTGTGGAAATAGAACATTCACCAAAAACAAGCTGAGGATTGTGAGAAGACGTTTTGCTCCTGCCAAACGATCTCATTAGTCAAAATGTGTGCCAGATACGTTGATAATTAGTTTACACCAAAAACTGGGGCACTGAAAACCAGGTTACTACCAGATACCACAACCAGGAAACACAAGTCTGTTTGTGCACTTTTCAAAGAGTTGCATGTGTTTTTACCCGTCATTTAAAAAGTCAAAGAGAAGAAAAGGTTTTACAGATCTCACTAGCAGCTCAGCTATTGCTATAACATATACTTAAAAAAGAAGAAGAATGTAAAAGAAACTGCTCTGCTTTGAGGGGGTTGATGCTTTGGGGTGCAGACACCAACCTTTTCGGGTTTGGTGAAGAAGCATGAGGGCAGCACAGGGTCTTTTGGAGACTCTAGGCTGTAGGTGGTGCTCTTTGACATGATAATGTGCATGGCTACGTCACACACCGTGTAGAGTTTCTGTACAGGGAAGACACAACAGTCTGGTGAGCAGGAAGGCAATAAGAGCAGTGAAGAAATATGTGCTGTCCATGTATGAGCTATGAAGTGAACATGACGTAAATATTTACCTCGTTGGTTTTGGGATCGGTGGGGGCCTGGGCATCCTTTGTATTTTTTATATTTTCCACCATTTTCCTTATGAAGGCATGGCTGTTGTTCTCATTCTTGGCCATGATAATCTCCAGGACAAACCACAGAGCCCTAATAAAAGGAAGGCAAGTTTGACATCAGCATACCAGACTTTGAATTCTAGAATATACGACCCTACAACGTAAACACCAGGTTGTAATAATCCACATTCATCCAAGAGGAATTTATAAAATGTGCACTTTTCAATTTTTTAAGTATTCTTTTGTCATCAGTGTTACCAGCGACCAATAGCGTTCTCACATACTTACTCTTTAATTTCTTTGAGCTGCTCGATGTCTTGTACTTTGACATAGTCTGGGTCATGTGCCAGAAGGTGAATGGCGTAGGGCACCACGTACTCCGGCAGCAGCGAGAACAGCTTGTCTGTTGACACACACACACACCCACACCCACACCCACACACACACACACACACACACACACACACACCAACATTTCCCAGTGATAATAATTACTGCCATGTGCACTACAATTTCTTTTTAATTTCCTCTTTACAGTCATATCATGGATATTCGTCCCAACCTTGCATATATTCTGGTTTCAGATAAATACTGTACAAATTAAATAGGGTGGGACTTGCTTCATGCTACAGACTTGCTTTTAAAGGGGCAGGCCCATTATTTCTAGAGGTTTTCATATCATTCTGTAGCTTCCCAGTGGTGTTCCTCATGTATTTTCAAAACATTCACACTTTGGTCAAAGTATGTATGTTTTAGCATCAAAATGATAGTTTTTCAAGCCCTTCTATACTTTTCCCTATATGACCTGATGTAGGTTTTTGCATGGTGATGCTGCTCCATATACATTATCAGGATGTGTATATATAGTCAGTGTATTACATATAGTAACTTTGATGGCAATTAGACTCTACTGTGCCAGTTTAGAGAAGCAGACAGGAGTATTTAGTTCAGTTTCTTTACCGCTGATGGCAGCGTGCTGTTTGAGGTACTCTCTGCGTATGTTGACATTTTTCACCAGGCACTGGCGAGCGTGAGCCCTCCTCTCCTTAACGGGGTCCTTGGCACACAAACCGAACACCGCCATGTATTCCAGAGGCAGGCGGAGGCGGCACAGGCCCCGGTGGAGCTTCTGGGAAAAACACTGTCGCACCTGGTAGCACTCATCCTAGAGAGCAAAAGAGAGAGACGCACAGAAAACAGTGACCGTGATTAAAATAAGTGACAAAAAACAAGATGCAGAGCCCTAAAATCGAGCAGAAGCTTTGCATGAAAAGAGGAGACAATCCATACGTTGATGACGAGAGCACACAGCTGGTATTGCTCCAGCGTGATGATTTCGTGATAGCAGGGCTCCTGTGCCAGCTTCAGCAGGGCACACGCCGCTGCCAGCCGCAGCCTCGACATGTCTGGTTTACTGGGGGAAGAGAGGACGGAGCAGAGGAGACGAGAGTAAACAAGGATTCCTTAATTTATCTGATAATGTGTTTGCGATTAAAGCCTAACATCCCCGAGGGTCCACAATAGCCATTAAAAATCCAGCACTTCACTGAAATTTACATGATTACGTTTCTCAAGACAAAGCTTCCTCTGAGTGACACACACACACACACACACACACACACACACACACACACACACACACACACACACACACACACACACACACACACACACACTCTCTAAAGAAGAAGTATAGGCCGTGTTGTTTACCCCATCCTGCCCTGCTCGGTTAAGTCTCCATCACTGTGTAGAATAGCAGTCAGCATCCTCAGCGTGGAGTTGCCGGATTTGCTTTGATTGTTCTTCACTCCTAGTAACCACCGCACCATCAGCTTTATGCCCTGGATCTGAATGGAGGAGGGTGGAAAAAACATTTTTTTGGTCAACAAAAGTGCATTACTTGAGTTACAATATCCATAACCAGAGAGAAAAGTCTCCTCATTTACTTGTAAAGATAAATACATACAGCAAGATCAGGTTGATATGATAAATTAACATTGCAATTCTTTCTCTGAAAAGTCAAAAACACAGCAGTAGACTGAACAGGTGCACAGTTTCTAAAAGACACACAAGGGTTCACAGCTAACCTTGGCCAGAGTCTCTGGGGACACTTCTTCATCGGGAACCCAAAGTTTGGTTGTCTTCTTGCCCGGGACCTACAGACAACACAAACAATACTTTAAGACTTTTAACTGCCAACGTTGGTATTTTAGCTTATTGTGATCAAATGCCTCATATGTCTAAAATCTGTACAACATAAGCCAAAAGTTTATGGAAGTCATTAAACCATAATAATTGATACAATATTGAAATTGTATCATAGAAAATTACAAAAATGGGATTTTCATCAAATTTGAAGAAATAAAAACACACCAAAATACTTTTTTAAAATATGTAAATACAGAAATAAATACATAAATTCTGAATGAGAAACATGAATACTAGATTTCCACTGCAATAAAAATGAATGCTCTGGCTGTTATGGTTTTTATTTGAGACCACTTTTAACAGGAACATACAAATGACCTCCCACAGCTGCCTGCCGGAGATAGACAAGAAAAGACCGCAAAGATACTGACCCTAGAACCGTGATGAACAGTTTTACAGACGCTCTGGTATATGTAGTGTGTGTGTGTGTGTGTGTGTGTGTGTGTGTGTGTGTGTGTGTGTGTGTGTGTGTGTGTGTGTGTGTGTGTGTGTGTGTGTGTGTGTGTGTGTACCCGGTCATTCATGAGCAGATCCTTCACAATGAAGTTGGCAACTAGGGATTTGAGCGGTGCAGCAAACTGCTCTGGGGCCAGCTGAGCCAGGTGACCCAGGGTGGTCAGAGGAGTGATGAGCTGCTCGAGGTTAGCGGGGTCGAGGCCTTTGTGCAGAGGCTGGAGACACACAAACACACAAACACCTCACATTATACATTATGTTTGACAAACTGTTCCGCTTTGGGAGGCGTGTCTACCGCATAGTAGCAATTTAATCTGTTTCTCTGCATAAAAAGATAAAAGTGCACTTTAACTGAAAGAACACAACATATGTAAATGCCTTGCAGAATGTGTCAAACCAGGAAATATACACACAACTTTGTAGAAACCAAACAGATTGGACTGACTAACCTCGAAGATTTGGGCGAAGTGTGTGTCTCTGTTGGTGAACATGGCGTTGATGCAGTGGATGGCATACTTGGCCTGGCGAGGCGGGCCCCTCTTGGCTTTGGCCTGCAGTACAGGCAGCAAAACGCTAGGGGGAGCAGGCAGGAGACCAGCATTACAAACCACAGAAAGCATCGTCATAAGACAGAAAGAGCGAACCACAGTGATTTCTATGTCTGATTACTGCCAGCGTGTGGCTGCATACATCCTGCTGTAAGCTGGAGAACGAATGAAAGCGTCATTTAGCCAATGAAACGTACGATTTGATGTGAGGGAAACTCTCTTCCATCTTGCTGCCCGTGTTCTTGAAGATCTGCAGAGCAGCCTCTGCGACCTTCTCGTCATCCATCTTCAGACAACCCAGCAGAGACTCAAACGTCTCCGCTGAGTGGAACGACACCGGGTGTGTGAACGAAAGCACCTGGGATGGAAAACAAAAAGGGGGCAATACATATTCTGATGAATATTTTTTCAATCGATTTCATCAAAAAAACATGTTAAATGTACTTTAAGCAAATTTCTTTTGTGTCACTGTAACGACTGCTGCTGCCAGCTTTTGTTTGGGTTTCTGTTTTTTTACCTTCAGCAGTTCCAGTCCTGCTCTGATGGCCTCTTCAGTGGGGACACCCTCCTCCTCATCATCAGCTGTTCCATCTATGGATTTGTTGACCTGTTTGATCAACGCACTGATTGATGATGGTAGAGATAAAAGAGAGAGATTTATAAAAAGGTCACACACACACACACACACACACACACACACACACACACACACACACACACACACACACACACACACACACACACACACACACACACACACACACACAACCTGATGGATTCTGTGTCGATGTGTACAGGAGCAATTCTCTCCAGAAGGAACTTGACCATTTCCAGGAATGGGTTGCTGGGCTGTTTGGGGCTGCCAAGCTTTTTAGTGATGTCTCGCTGAAAAGTGGATAAAACAAATAATTGTATTTAAAACATTTTTATTAAAATAATGACACCGTAATGCAGAAACACTGACAATCGGCAATAGTGTGGATGAATAAATGAATATCCAGTAAAATCTTTGCATGCAGCATGCAAGTTAAACAAACTTCATGTCCTGTCATTCAATGTTTGTGCACTGTTGTATTCTATAACACAAAAAAACAGGCAGCAGAGCTACCCATCAAATAACATGTGCCGTCTTGTCCGAATGAAGCTGTGAGGCACATTAACATTAACAGACAGCAGACCTCCTCTTTATGATGCTATAAAACATGTAGTACCACCTTCATCAGTCTACATGGTCTTTGACTATTTGTTAACACAAAAGATAGACTATATACATTTTACATAAGAGATTACTGATATTATAAATGATTAAACTATATCTTTGAGGGTATTAATTAAAACAGAGCCAGTGGAGGGATGACAGCCTTGACTCCACGCTGATGAGAGAAACGTCAGCACTCACCACACAGACTTCAGCTTGCTTGCAGGAGCACGAGGGGCTGACCAAGGTTTCCAACTGATCTCTGATCCGCTCGTCATCATCCAGGACCTGAGCCAGCTTCTTCACAAAGTCCTGAGCCTTGCCCGGGTCTGGCAGGTTCCCTATAGTCACACAGTATTAAAAGCTTACTTCTACAATGAATACATTTGAAACCAGGGTGGGTAGGTCAGGCTGCTTCAGCAATGTCTTTAAAAAGGTTTTGTTCATTCTTTTCTTCTACTTCAGATATGCGAAGTGGAAAGATCCTGTGGCTGTACGTTAAAGTTGGTAATTCAAACACCTAGATGCATGGTTTCGGAAAGAAACTCATTTAATATGTGTGTAAATCCCTTACTTGTGATCACCATGACTTTGGCAAATACAGCCTTGCTCGATGCTTCAGACTAAAAATAAAAAAAATAAAGTTTAGAAAACATGAGACAAGAGAAAATAAAAAAATCTGCATTTTTTCTAGTGTGCTTCAGTTAGTTACCTTGGGTTTTTTGACCAAGTCCAGCAGGTCTTTGACATTGTGCCTCAGCAGATTCTGGCACTTCCACATCTCATTCAAAGCTCTGAGAGGCACAGGTGAAGAAGAGTCAAAGGACGGAGATGGAAATATGAGGAGGAGGAGAAGGAATCATAGCAGTAACAGAAGGAAAATAAAAGGGTTTACTTTTGAACATTTGTTCCAGACAGTTCAATTATCGTCTAGACTGAATTTCATATTTTTTTACAAAGCAAACGCTAATGAAAAGGGCAAGTCATTATATTTGTGAGAAATGCTTACTTGACAGCATTTGTGTCCAGGGTGGCGTACAGGTAGTAAAGACACTTCATCCTCTCAGCGGTGTCCAGGTTGTGAGGGACCATGTACTGAGCAAAGACCCGCTCCACCAGCAGCCTGGGCACATGGAAGGAATCGCTTTGATTCAAAGGAAGAATGTCCTCAGATATGTTTTCCTATTCAAAAGGTTTGAGCTGAGAGTCCCGACAGTCATTAAGCTACCGTTGGATTTGTTTCATAGGATTATCTAGACCAGGGTCTGAAATTACGGTGGCTCGTGACAAAGGGCCATTGAAAATTTGGGAATGCCTTTAAAAAAAATAAAAAATAAAAAAAAATAAAAAAAAAAAGCTATTAAAAAATTTCCTCTTGAATTTGATCAAATAATTGTGCATGAATTAGATAACAGTTCCTCACCAGCCAACCAAACATATCAGAGACAATCTGATTAAGTAGAATAAGATTTGTCAGCGGTTCCCGTATAATCTCACCCCTCATAATAAAAATGGCACATGTTTAGGCATTTATTGTCCTTCAATTTTGGATAATCAATTTCAGAGGTTTAAGAGAGAATTTGCAGAGCGTGCACACATATTTCAACGCTGTCCTGTTCAACTTTCATAGTTTATATATATATATATATATATATATATATATATATATATATGTGTATGTATGTATGTATGTATGTATGTATGTATGTATGTATGTATGTATATATATATATATATATATATATATATATATATATATATATATATATATATATATATATATATATATATATATATATATATATATATATATATACACACACATATATATATATATATACACATATATATACATACATACATACACACACGCACACGCAGGAACTTCCTGTTGCAGTACAGACTTTTCCTGTTGGTAGCTGAGCAGCTCCACTGCAGCAGAGTGATTTAAAGAATAACTGCACCCTCAGACACTGTTCAGCACATTTCTACATTTGAAACAATGATGTTTTATGAAGTTGTCATCCAAGCTTCTTTTTTTTTTGCCTCAACATGTCTCAACTACGTGCACTTCAGCTATGATGTTAAAGTGTAGAGAGTGATGCTGCAGTGTGCCGTCTGGCTCCTCTAATTCTTTCAAACAACACGTCCGACATATTTCAAATTGCATATAAAAAGCAGCTGTGACTGCTTCACATTATGGAGCCCTGAGGCTGCGGTAGCTGGCATATGTATGGTTGTCAAACTGCAGCGACAAAACAGTTCCGAGTCTAGAGAGAAGCCTCTGCTTTTTGGATTCTGAAGGGCTGATATAAGAGCCTGATTTTACTGTTTGAGTTTGAGACTCGTTAAAGGTGTTTGGCTCACTGCCAAAGTCTGCTATGAAATATCTCAATGCGATGTCATTATTTACATTCATCTGGTAATCAAGGGAACAAGACATGTTAATCAAACTAAATTAAGTGAAGAAATACAAGCTACTTAGCCAATAGCTCAAGGCACAAACACTGTGATTCAAGGAGCTCACTGATCTTAATCAGCATCTTTAAGGGAACAGATTGAAATGCTCTACCTTTTTAACAGCTATCCCCAGGTTTTAAATGCGTTATTGAAATTCATAAAGGGATTTCTTGACTTTTCTAATGTAACAGCCAGGAACACATTGACACAAACCTGTCATCAATGCTGTTTTGGTAGTAGATATGGAGCAGCTTGTCTTTTATCCAAGAAATCTGTTTAGAAGCCTCCCTCCCTCCTTCTCCCTGCAGCGAGTACTTCCTGTAGATCGATGCCAGGCCCATCATGGCCTCCTTACGCACACGCCACTGATGAAGGAGGATAGGGCAAGATAAAGGAAGACAATTACCAATCATGACCACGAGTTAAATGAGAACTATATGACAAGCTACAGTGGCTGCAGTCCCCCCCAAAATACGATGTCAACACCGATCATGACAGGAAATGTTCTCAATAAGAAAATCAGAAACACAGTCGATAAGCTACATTGTTTGACAATCCTAGCAAAGCCCTGCTTATAAATGGAGCCGACAGCTAAAGTCAATGGAGGTTGCATTGAGTTACATTATGGTGAGTTCAAGCTCCAAACAGTGAAAATGAAAATTGGGTGAAAGTAAATTACTACATTATCAAGGTGTGTTCAAACGTTATCTTGTAAAATGTTGTTTTTGGCAAGAAACTTGAATAAATACAGTGGTTTAAAAAGAGATGTTTTTACAGAACTATAAAATGGATCTTAAGAGAGAGAATTATGACTTGTTTAACTTCCTAACACGAGCTCCAAGCACCTTATAATACATAGTTAAAACTACTAATGCCCCAAAAACATTGTTAAATCAAAGCTTTAGATAAAATACAATAATGTATTCCCTGTTCATTTGAATTGTTTGTTTTTATGCAAATAACCACTATATGACACTGACACAGTAAAAGGATTACATTTAGAATTTGTAACCTTTTTTTTTGGGTCTAATTGTCCAAATTACTGTTGATTTTTATTTTAAATAACAATTTTCCTTTTCGGTACTTTCCTGAATGAATATATATATATATATATATATATATCACAATGACAAACAATATGTGACCATACCGAGTCCAAACACACACAAAAAGTTGTCCACTTACTCTCTTGTCCAAGGTCCTCTCCTTTACAAAATTGAGCAATGCATCATTCACTAGAGACAAGTCCTTCTTGGCAGCAGTTACTATAGACACGATAACATCATGGCGGATGGCCTCCTCTGGGTCATGTGATCTAACCCGCAAGAATTCTGGGAAAGCACAAAACAGGAACAAATGAGTGGGATGTGAGAGAACCGGACACCTCTAACACAGAGAAAATACCAGGCAATTACCTCATCACATAAAAATAACACGTTTGTTAAGGAGCAACAATAAGCTTGTAACTCATCATTAAGAGCTTGTAAAGTGAGTGTTGTGGTATCAACATCCATATAGTGGCACAATAAGTCAACGCTCATCACAATTAGCAGGTTTCAAAGAATACATCTGCTTAAGAGGTCAGAGCATCTCAGCTCATTTACCTGTGAGGTCTTTGGCCAAGTCTGGGTGGTTCATGAGACAATGACTGGCAAACTTAACACACTCCAGCCTGATGGGCACATGGATGTCATTAAACCTTTTGGGAAAAGAAATATCAGAACGGTAATATCAGCAACTCAACACGGCAAAAACATTAATAACCCAGCAGGTATTAGCTGCATGCACACACTGTAACTCAGAAAGCCAAATGTAAGACTTTTAGGATCCGTGGTGGCAGCCACAGCACTGTAACCCACCGGCCGAGGTAACACTGCCACAGTGGTTTGTTCTGTGCAGCCAACTCAGAGTCCTTGGCTCCGAACATCTTAGCCAGCAGCTTCACCACTTGCAGCCTCTCGTCATTATCATTACTCTGCAGAGACAGAGCGAAGGAGAGAGAGAGAGAGAGAGACAGAAATTATGCACAGATATTTGGCTGTGTTGAATGGACAGACGAGCCATGTCAATTACATTGGCTACATTACCACCTTCATAACACAAAGGCTGCAGTTTTCTTTGGTATCAATCTTGTTTTTAGAATGAGACGTGAAGTAGAGGTAACAATGAGAAGTAAAGACAAAAGGAAGACGGGTGGTAGGAAGGAAAAACAAGCAGGGAGAGATAAAGATGAAAATAGTGATGGTGAGACAATGAATGAGAGGGAGACAGAGGGAGAATGTGTAATCTGTGGGGGAGAGATTTTATCGCAGCTATTATTTTGAGGAGACGGCAGTGATCTACACTCCCTCTGAACAGTTAATGAGTGTTATCCATCAGCAGGAGGCCTTTATGAGACACTGCAGAGGCAACATTATGCTGACTGCTGGACTGATCCATCTTTCTAATATGAATCAACAAACCTGCAGAGAAAGTGAAAATGTGCAATTCTGTGGCTAATAGGTTGGAGAATTCTGGGTTTTTGGGTCTGGTGTGTGAATATACTCAGAATATTAACTGCTGCTACTTCTATCTCTATAACTATTAATATCACAAAAAAATCTAATAACAATAACCATAACAATGCCATGTGTTAATAAAGTGCACAAAACAATTATACCAGCAGCATGAAATGACAAATGTAAAATGCTCCATTTAATCTGAAAAACAATGTTGAACTGAAAGAGGTTTTTTTTTTTTTTTACTACCTTGAGTTTGAACTCGAGCTGCGGCAGCACAGAGAGCAGCAGGTGGCTGTCTATGTTGTAAAGCTCCAGGATGAGGTCGAAGACATGTTCGGACAGATCGCTGACCGAGGTCTTCCCCAGCATCAGCACCTGGTTGAAGAACTGATGGAGAGGACGGAGAGGGAGGAATAATTGTTACCGATATAACACGTACAAAATAAAAGAGATCCTGCAAATCAAGCTGTGACTTTGAAACAGATGTAGAGGCAGACTCTCAGATTTCATTAGCTGCCAGGAGACAATAATGTGCAACAAAGAACACAAGGTGAGTTATTGACATTGTGCTCATTGCACAGTTGCAGCTGCATGTACACAATGTGAGCCTCAGCACACATTTTTGAATGCATCAAATGTTTTATGTTCAACAGCTGATTTTAATGACCAACGTATCACTTAGCGTCGTCGTTTGCCCAGATATAAACCTCTTGCAGTGCCAAGACATTTCTAGCATGGTTGGCCTTGGTTCAACTACACTGGCAGTGCTGGAGTCTTCACATTAGGCTACGTGAGACTTTGAATCTACAGTATGCACTGTTTCTGGTAGAGCTGTATGATCTTTTTGGTTTTGTTTATGACTACTACAGGATATAGACAGCTGCATGGTGTCCAGTGTTTAATTCAGGAACATAATCTCTGTCCAGCCATGGATATAAAAGTGTATAAAAGACAGAAAAAAAACCAAGAGTGTGTCTAAGACTGTATCTTACATTGGTGATGTAAGGTTCAATAGCCTGAGCAGTCCTCTTCAGCAGAGCTTTGGCCAGGTCATACGCTTGTTTATTCAAGTTCTAGACACACAGAAACACAGAAACACAATCGGTGAATAAAATAGCAGGTCAGAGAGCATGTGCAGACAGATGACAAAAACTACACATGATGTTCAAAACAAGGATGTGATCCATCATTTCTTGTTTTTCACTCAGCAGAATCCCCTTTGGACGTCCACAGATGTTTGTGCACAAACTCTAAAGCTGCTTTACTTCTTTTCACCTGCAGGGGTCTCATTGAATTACAGGGTATGGAAAATTCAGAGAGTCATTTACTGAACGTTCTCTACACCAACATTAATGGTGTGTGTGTGTGTGTGTGTGTGTGTGTGTGTGTGTGTGTGTGTGTGTGTGTGTGTGTGTGTGTGTGTGTGTGTGTGTGTGAGAGAGATGTAAGGTGTTCTTTATGTGATCGTGTACGTTGAGTGCATGGGCGTTATTTTGTGCACATACCTTGTGTGCAGGGACCAGGTTGACCAACACGGTGTCCAACAGCTCCTGCGATACGGTGTCTCCCTCACAGATGATGGAGCTCATCAGGTCCACCATGTGCATGTGCACCTTCTGGTTATGGCCGTTGCTAGAGAAACAAAGACCATGGATGTCATCAATGCAGGACTTAAAATAAAAGATTCCTTGCTGGTTCTCTGTCGAGTCAGCAACGTAAAATTGACTGGACTAAATGAAAATGTCAGATATTCCTGGGTAGTTTTGAGAGTTTTAAGATGTACTTTGCTGAAAGCATGCATTTTGTAGACAGACTGCGATGCACTGATGGGTGGGTGTACTGGCTCATAATGATCTGCATTACAGCGGGAGGTAACGCTTATTACCTAGATTTCTATCTCAGCGACTGCTGTCCTCAGAGCTGCCAGACGTTACTAGTCTTATTACCTTCCATTCACTGACAGTGTCACTTACACACAAACATGAGGGAGGCACTCCCCCACACCTTCAAGCTCACTGTAATATTTCAAGCAGAGCTCTTTAAATTCTCCATATATAATAATAAAAAAGCATTGTGCTGGCACAACCTTGACATACACACAACCATCATTTTTGTTCCAATGGCAAAGAGCCAAATCCTGCACTGCAGAATCCAGCCCACAAGGTTGTGTTCAGAGGAGTGAAATAGAGAGCCGGGTGAGGAGGAAAGAGAGGAAAGAGAGGGGAGGACTGCGGGCAATCAAAGACAAACAACTGTGAAGTTTAATGGTGTTGCAGTGGAGACAGATTGAGGTGTTAGAGGGCTCACTTCTGCCATTAAGGACTGCTGCGGACAAAAGGTGGAGGTTATGTGGGAACAAACAACAAACATGGACACAAATAACAACCACGCTGAGGCGGCCTTTGATAAGAAGACTTACTTGATGACCTGGAAGAGTGTTCTGTAAAGCTGGGTGAATATCTCATTGCTGTCTTCAAGCTCAAAGCAGATATTGTAGGACTTCACCCATGCTATGTTCTGAACAAAAAGAGAAGAGAGAGGAGGCAGGATGTTAGTGACTGTGCAACTTACAATGCAGCAAATTAGGAAGATGAAAGGAGAATGTGGTGAGGGAGGAGAGTATTTACACACACAGCACTTACAAAACAACATTAGTAATAATTTTGAGATGCGTTTGTGGCCAACTGATGACTTCAAGTGGAACATTCACCATCTTTTAGCTCAGTTTTTGGTCTCCACCAACTCTTTAGCTGCTAAAATGCACCACTATGTTCACCGGCTAGTCGCTGCAACAACACTGAGGGCAGTGAGTGAATCAAAACAGAGAAGTCGCAGCCAGAGAGCTACACAATGAGCTGAAACTCAGTATTAGGCTGTGTAAAGGGGGAGGGGAGCAGCAGATTCAGGTGGTGATTCTCCGTCGGTCAGAGCATAATGTTGGCTGGTTATGTTTTGAGAGTAATTAAGGATTCCATTTCACTTTAATTCAAACAACTTCATCACTTCCATTTTGGGATTCAGATATTAAAATAACAATAACAAGAATACTGTAGAATAACAGAATCCTTAAGAATGAATGCCTTTAATTAAAGAGTTATGGCAAATATTAATTTGAGATACGTCTACGCAACCAAAGCATAAAAACAGCACTCATGGAATCATCATTACACATTTTGATTGAAAAAACTAAAACGTGTGAGAGAAGCCTGCGAGTGTGTGACAGAGGAATTGTGCTGCTTTAATGAGTGAGAAGCAAAGCATTAATCAAGAACATCAGAGTAACATATTCTTTATCCTGTTGTTTATCCTACAAATACTGAGGGATTTAGACTAGATATTTTTGGAAGGCATACAACATTTATTATTACAATCTGTTTTAAGGTGCTCAGATGAAGAGTCTGCTGTAGATATGAATAACCATGTATCCTATGAGCTTCTGTAGCACAGCAGAGGAGAGTGTATGTCATTCAGCCACCACTGCTGCTTCCTCCTTTAAGTCTCGCCCTCCACATCATTTATTTAATACAACACATTTACATAAGATCTTGAATACACACATGAATTAGTGAATGTATTCGGAAGACCAGAGATCAAATACTAAACAAGATAAAACAACAATGCTTAAATTCACAGAATGAGCCTTTAGGTCAACAAGCCAAACACCAACTGTAGTCCTGCACAGGTTAAGGTGTTCACATTAACCTTTTCAGTAATCTCTGTTGCCATTTATGAACTATTAAATAAAATATCACTACACCAGCAATAATGTACAAAAGAAGAGCAAAGAGCTTCTCTTTCCCGACTGATAAACAGTGGAGTACTTCTAATACAAAGAGAACAAAGCATATTCAAGAGTCAGCCCATTTAAATGTTGATAGTGAAAAGCAAGAGTAAAGAAATGTTAACATGGCAAAGTAACCTGTTCAAATTGCAACTAACACAAAAGCAGGTGGCTTCATCCAGAAGGATATCTAACAAAGATTCAGAGTTAAACCAGGCTGATTTAAAACAAGACAGTATGTTTCACAACGGAGGTTTGGAGAAGTCTGGCATTAGTTTTCATGGAAACTGATCCATAACTTTTCAGGTTAAGCTTCATGCTCAAAGATGTGTTTTTTCCACAATAAATTTCAATTACCCATATATATTTTACTCCTTCAACCTCATTTCCAATCTATGAATTCATTTCAAAAGTTTAACTAATGGACACAAGTTGTGTCAGTCTCCTACTTCACTGAAAAGTCCATTCTCAGGCTTCAAGTGCCGACTGTTTAAGTTGCATGTTGGACCACGATTGGCTGTAACAACGGCTAACTAATCAAAAATAAAGCTTGTAGACGTCTTACACCTGCTTTCGGCAGGTGAGCAAAAACAGCCTTGCAGTGCCCAACTCTGCACAGTGAAGCTCACAGTGAGCAGAGAGGGGCAGACAGAAACACAGTTTTGTTTCTTTCCCCAAATACCTTCTTCACGGCTACATTGTGAACATGATATTTGCAGTAGAAGACAGACTTTTCACAATAAGCTCTGCTTTTATGAGCCTCTTGAAACAACTGAAGTTAGGGATGCAATCTGTCTCTTTGCATATAACTGATTACGGTTGGGTTCCAATAGTGAGTTCCCAACAGGAAGTAATCTCTTATTGAACCTTTTATCTCTCAAAGTTACTTCTATTAGCAATGTAGAACACATTTAGTGTAGTGGACTTCTCATTACAGCCAGTACTGTCATTTTCACCATGTACGAATATCACTGGCTGAAGATTATACTTGCTTGTGGAAAATGCAGCGTACAAAGTAATTGGGCTACACTTATTATTTCACTGTGCCAGATACATTTAATCAACACTTCACACTAGGGATGACACGATATAAGATTTAGATTTTTCAATTATGGTCAGAGAAAATATCAGTTCACGATTATGAAATCAGAATCCTTCTAATAAAGTAAATGAAACACAAACATTGTCTTGTTTACTGTGCTTTGTTAGTGTGACTTTTTTGCCGCGTCATCGCCATTTATATACAACTAATGTGTTTATGATTAAATTGTTTACTAGAGCGCAGTGTAAAAATACACTCGTTACATAACATAAAGTTACGTATTCAAAATCCAAAAGTCATCAACATATTCCTAAAGTACCAAAAGTAATCTTCATTATGTTGAATAGCCCATTTCAAATAATGTATAAGACGGTAGACCGAGATCATTGGATTATGATTATTGATGCATGATGTGCATCCCTTTAATGTTGCAGATGGTGAAGGTGGAGCTCATTTTAACTACTTTATATACACATAATAATAATAATAATAATAATTAGGCTATATACTACTAACAAATCATAGTTATTTTTAAGTTGATTTATGTTTTGCATTAACAATCTATAGTAGCCTAGTTAGTAACTAATATGGTCAAATAAATGTAGTGAAGATAAAAGTAAAATATTTCACAAGTGACATAAAATGTAAATACTCAAGTACAAGAACATCAAGTTTGTACTTAAGTACCATAAATTAATTTAACTTTAAATGTACAAAGTTGTCGCCCAGAGGAGCATGCACCCAGACCTCCTAGAGGACCCGAGGTCCACCCACCACAGTCTTACTAAACCTTGTGGGAAACATTGCATCATCACCTTCATCCAGTGAGTTTTTATGGTGCAACGTTGGCACTGAAAATGATTTATCATGGTTTAATGGGATAGAACGACAGCCTACCTGCAAGATTATGACAGTAAACAGTAACACGTTGTGTACTACTACCAGCCGTTACACTGTACTAGTCCAGTTTAGTACATTTTTTTTTACCTTGACTCGGGCATAAAAGGGGCGGATGATTATCTCAAAGATGTTGGAACATATTCAAAGTGTTGGACCCCTGTGCATTCACTTTTCATATGTATGCTTTGCTAATTGGATTTCCATCTTCCACATCAACTCTCTGGTCATTTTGTGGATATCAAAATGCTCCCACGCTGCCGATCTAAGGCGCTTCGGAGGAAGATATAAAGCTTGTCTCATTTTCACATTTGTGAGTGTTAATTAGGCCGCCACCCTAAAAAGTTTCCTCAGTCTAAACCAACAAAAGGTGATTAGAGTTCTTTCATTATTTTTACCTCGAGTTATTTGTTGAAAACAAGTCTCTACAAATGTTGAAAGCCAAACCTAATGAGATTCAATACTGGATTAAAATGTAATAAAAAGGATCAGACCCCAACCCTACTACTGATCCACACACATACAGTCACGTACCTCAAGCAGATAGAAGTATCTGTTGAACTGAGCGCTTTTAGTATCCTCCAGTCCTTTGAGCTGTCTTGTGATGAACATGAAGATGTCCTGCACAAGAAAGAAACACACAAATGAATGCACCACACACACACACATGGATAACATTTACTCATAAGTGTATACATTTTAGCTATTTTCAGCCAACATCCCCAAAAAAATACAAAGCAATTCAGTCAATATTAAGTGAATACTCCAGAGAAGATGCAACAAGTTAGTCAATTAAACCAGTGCGGAATCGTGGTGGAGCGCAGTGATCTTGGTGAAAATCTTCACCAGCGTACCTTAAGTTTATCCGGGGAGGTGTAGGGCGCCTCTGGGGCGTAAATCCTGAATATGTCTGCCAGACAGCAAGCCACCAGCAGACGCACGTCCTTGTCTGGGTGTTTGAGGAAGAAGTCTGAGGCCAGGTGGAGGGCCAGGTTCAGGTAGAGCTCCTTCTCTTCCTCAGAGTCCTGGTCCATGTCCATGAAGGTCTTCACGACCATCTGGAAGAGAGAGAGGGGGGGGGGTTATTACTACTAATCACATGTTAAAAAATCCTGTCTGCTGTCAAAGAAATGATACCAGCACGCCTTCAGTGATGTGACATTATATTATATTGAGATGCAGTAAACGGACAGGCGCTGCAGCAGCAGACACTCACCTTGAGCCTGCGGACCATCTCCTCTTTGGAGATTTTGTCAGAGATCTCCTTGACCCCTGGAGGGTAGGTCACCTTCCCATCTGTGACTCGAGCTTTAGAGTGAGCCATTCTCTTTAGCTCTACACTGCCTGAGGAAAGAGAAAGTACTATTTGAAATAAATTAGAGCGCCAGAGAGAAAATGAAACAAAGAACACAGACAGAGTGACTAAAAACCTTGAAGAATTGCTGAACCTTAACCTAAAAAAGAGACAGAAAAGGCACACATTGTTAACTATTTGGAACCCGAGGCATATCATTTGAATACTTCAAAGCTTCGAAAGAAGGCTGCTGAAGAGACTTCTGAAATATTCAGCCAGGTATTCACAGTACACAGAAATGGCTTTCTAGAAGCTGAATCAGGGATGAAAGTGCTGCATTCAGAGAGCAGGCTGAGGTTTCACTGCGATCATTGTGCTCCACGTTTCATTACCACCACACAAGTCTGTCAAAGATTACACCCAATTCATGTTAGGAAGTTCACGTAATACAGAATGTTCTTTGACTTTCAATATACTACACCGCTCATGGTCAGATCAGCAATGCTCTTTGGTAACGCTGCTGAACTGATCCGCCTCACCTCGCCACTGCTTTTTGTCCATTAAAGATATTAAAAAGGGTTATGACTTCATTTCACTTTCTACATCTCAACTTACGTCAGACAAATTAAAGCCTGACTCATAGTTCATGAATCTACAAAAGTCTGCATGGTGAACTAAGCATGCAATGATTAAAAAAAACGTATGATACTTTATAATGGGGGTTCGTAAAATATCTAAAGCATTTATTACAGCAGCAAGGCTACAGGTGGAGAACTCACCAGGAGTTTTAAGTACGACAAAGTGATGTTTTGCATTCAATCAATTAGAAGACTACAATCAAAAAAATTGTCTCAGAAATTAACAAAAACAGTACTTTGCTCCAGCCTCCACATATTTCTTGGTCTGTTTAGTTAGTTTACTCAGTTGTTGTCACTCAAAAGTGATCATGTAGCCAGTTATCATCCATCTTACTTTCGACTGTAAATAACAATACTATACACGTTGTGATAACTCACAATTTAGACATTTTACACATTGTGCAAAAACAAAACATATGGCTGGGAGGAGCTCATCGAGCGGTCCACCCTGTGGTCAGTGGACGACCAGCTCTGAACACTGAGTCACAGCTGATGGTGTCATGTCAAATGATTTAACTGTTTTGCATATGGAACCAATGGACTCGTTCAACACAAGGCTGCAACTGACAACAATCATCATCAATTACACTGCCAATTATTGTCTTGATTAAACAACAAGGTTTTAATCAGTAAACTAAACTAAGTACATAAGACAGTAAACTGAATACTGTTGGATTGAGGTCTGTTGGTCGGATAAAACAAGCAGATTGGATTTGGAAACTGATGAGCAGTTTAGCATTTCATAAACTAAAGCATTATTGTGTTATATTTCTTTGTGTCATCAGCATAGCCCAGATCATAATAAGCCACCACAGACTCCACATCAGTGGTGAGTTCAGACGGCTGATTAATCAATGCATTTTAGCCAATGGAGAAGATTATACTGTACACATTTTCCACAGCCCATAGTGACATCTATACACGTTTTGTGTCACACAAAACATGTATAGATGTCACCATGGGCTGTGGAAAATGTTATCAAGTATTTTCCACTATTTTTTACATTTTATAAACAAAACAATTAATCAATACATTTATTTGCAGATTAATCTATAAGGAAAATAGGTAGTTGCAGCCCCACCTCCTTCATTTTAAGCTTCTGTTATCCTATTGCAACACTGTATACTCAGTATTTCATAAAAAAAATCTGCACCTTGTTTATACGAGCATGTGCAAGACATTTACTACTATTTCAAACAAGTAACAACAAACATGCCCTCCTCCATGACCAGCAGCCTTGTTCCATTTCAATCAATAACAAGTGTGTCTCTTTTGACCAAAAGCTTTGATCCTGCCTTTGATATAACTGCAGTGTAATTAATGCTTGTAGAGAGTAATTGGTCAAATTTCATAGAAATAAAAAAGCAGTAGCGAAATACATGACATGGTGTCTGACATATCCTGCATGACAGATGGACAAAAAGACAAGATGAATGAAAAGACAGATATAGGACAGTCTGGTCCACAGTCCTTTCCCAATCTTTACTAGTTAAGTACCAGAGTGGACGGACTGTGGTACACCCAGGCTTCTGGTATGTGGAATGTTTTCTTTGTGAGCTGCAATATCTCATTTCACAACAACCACCTCTCCCAGTCGACTCAGCAAAACAAGCGTATACTACCTTTACAAAAGAAGCATAAATACTGTCACTAAAAGCGTTAAAATAATTGACAGATAACCTTTCTTCTGTTACTAAGTCTTGTTTGTGACTTTTCACAAGTTGTGCACAAGTTTCATCAGTGATGGAGATTTGATTATTATGAAGCTGGGTAAGTAGGTCTGGCTTTGATTTAGAGTCCAGACCACAAAACTGAATTTTACATAACAACCAAACAATTTTCTGCAGCGGTACTTGAGCTTTTAGAAAACACACACACACACACACACACACACACACACACACACACACACACACACACACACACACACGGCCGAAAAAAGAAAAAAACCGCACACACAGGACACTGGCAGGCTGCCAAATTGTTTGATTCTGACCTTCTTTTCCACCCAACAGCTGCTGCCAAATTTGAGTACATCTCTCTCTCTTAGTCTACCACACAGACACACACAGAGCTCTGGCAGCCAATCAGAGTAGAGTATTTCTCGAGCAGGGGGTCTGTCTGGGTTTCATCCAGCAGATAATATTTCACTTTGAATTAACGGCAGCAGTAAATAATCACACGCAGGCGCTCGTACGTGGGCTACTTGTCAACTCAGTACTGGTTTATCAAAGTAAAACACATTTATTCCCCCACTGAGGGTTTCCTATGGGTCTGTTGTTTCACGCTCTCACCGCTTCACCCCTTCGACACAGCTGCCAGCAGAAATATGAAGACTCCGATCGGCTCGGCTAACCTAATCTGAACCTTGACACAGAGCTCCTTTGTTTTAACCCTGTGGGTGATTAAAGGGAAGAGAGGGACTGTCAGCAAACAGAAGCAGGACGACTGGACACCAGCTGGTTATCGGGGTGAACTCAACAACCTCCACATTTGGGCACTCACAAATAAAACGCGATGGAAACCGGGTGAACAGGGAAGCACTATGAAAGAGTTTTCCTCCAAATTAAATGGAGATAGGCATTTTCAGGAAAAGAGCACGTCTCTGCCAAATGTGAAACCAGCGAAGGCCACACCGGCCAGAAACAACAACGAAGCAGAGAAGGAGGGTTTGAAATGAGTCCAAAGGTTTTAAGAACGACAGACGGTTGAAGTAAACCTTCATATATGCCGTACGACATGCCATCTACAAACAACACAGCGTTGAATGACATGTCTATATAGTGCAGACATGTATCCTCCTCTGTATCCATTCAACACAAACAAACCATCTCAGAGAAACAAACTAGACACGTCCATTGTGGCTTTGCAGACCAAACATAACTTATTTTAGTTGGAAAAAATACAAGTTGAGGGGGTACAAATAAATAACTCCCCCAATAAATAACTCCAACCAGAAATACTACAACCTGATTTCTGATGAAACACTTGCCGGTGGGCTTTTGTAAATAGTCCTTCTAAAGCTATAATGAGCAATACCACATGTACAAGCTAAAACACAATAATTGTATTGGGTAATGCTATAATCAATAAATGACATTCCATATTGGCTTTATGGGACTGCTATCTTGAACAGTACTGATTTAAAAGTGTTATAGGACATGACACTTAATAATAACACTTTCTAATAACTTAAATATTTCAGAGACTTCTTACAACCTGTGATCAGTTGAACAATCACAGGTCTAGTAACCTCAGTTTATGAAACACGCTGCGTTCAATTTCATAATTATTCCTGTCTTGGTGGCTTCTACTGCCAATATTAAAAAAATAATGTGCACGAGATCAGGTTTGTTGCAGTCAGAAAGACAAAAAGACAGAGAGTAAAATATTTCTCCGATATCTGGTATATTCCTCATCAATTGTGGAGCAGACTAACCACTAAATACATAGTGGTTAGTTAGTGTTAATAGTATTAACACTGCGAGACGATGTCTGCAATAAATGAAAAGCAATGTGCCTTAGTACACATAGTTAGCTTAAAATATGGAGTCACAACGAATATGATTTAGCACAGGAACAGCCACCGGATTACCGTTACTTGTATAAGTTAACGTGAGGTAACGTTAGTTAGCGGATAGAGAAGAAACACGCAATGAATAGAGGTGCTTGTTGTTATGGTACAGCCAGCTGCCTTGTTGCCGTTATGTTGGCTAATCTAGTTAGCTGCCTTTAGCAAGCGTTAGCAGTTATGCACAACACTGACTAGCGTATCCGATGCTAACGTTAGCAGCAGTAGCAATCTCAGTGACAAGAGGGCGGACATGTAGTAACGTTACACTGAACAAAACAGCCCGGCTAACACCCGTTATATCGTTATAAATATACCGACCTCAGTCGAGTCCTTGTTTGCTCGCGCTGCTGGGACATTGAGCCTAGCACAGCGGCTAGTGTTTCACTAGCTAACCATTATGCGCCGCAGGAGCAGGTCAACCAGCGCTGTGAAGCGGACACGGCAGCCGAGAACACAAGCGAGCAAGGCGGGCTGCGCTCAGCCTATTTAGCGGTAGAAAACATGGCTACTCGGCGGATTCACCCTGGGCTCATACCGCATCGTCCGCAACAGCACTTGGAAAATATTCCGACCTTTCAATCAAAATCATTTTACTTATTTGTACATTTGGATTACCTGTTACGGTGAATTGTGATCAATCGTGTCCTCCTCTGCAGCTCTCTTCCCCCTCCTAGCTCCAAAATGGCGCCAATATGTGTGGATTCAGTGCCCGTGGGTACAAACGACCAGCAAGTGTGTAGCGCCACCTATAGAGCGAGTGTGGTGCCGGTATTATCCTTGAAAAACATACTCTTTTTTTTAAAAAGAAAATTGACTATGACAAGTTTTACTTCCCTTTAAAGATTTCTAGCATTGATATATTTTCAGGAAAAATATATTAATAATAATAATAATAACTTGATTTATATAGCACTTAAAAACAGAGCCGCAAAAGCATGGCAATAATAACAGCAGAACGCTCAGTGAATAAACAAATAAATAAATAAAATAATAAACATATATATATATATATATATATATATATATATATATATATATATATATATATATATATATATATATATATATATATATATACATATTGTAAAATAATTTTGTAAAATCAACTAATACAAATAAAACTGAAATAAAACAGAAAAGCGACGACATCACATAAAACCCAGTCTGTAAAAATGTGTTTTAAGAAGTGATTTAAAAGAGATTACAGTTTACTGAGAATATACAGTATGATATATGATAATATTACACAATCAATTATTTAATGAGAGAGATTAACATAACATAGTCTTAGTTTCATAGCATAACGTGAGTTTTGTTTACCCAATGCGGCTAAGAAAGTGAATCATTATAGTTTCATATAAGATAGACTACTAAAATATTAGTTCCTCTGTGTTAAGTAGCCTACGTGTTATAATGCAGTCCTATAGCTAAGGCTGCAAAATAAGGAGAATTCGCTCTAAATTGAAACCTGGGGGGACTTTTCGACAGCAAGTGAACGCAGCAACCTGCTGTGTTTTGAATGAGCTTTTATTTTTGTACGGAAATGATCTTATAAATGAGACACGGTAGTAATACACATAATGATCTCATTAAGGTGATATTCATGTTTCTTTCGCGTAAACTTTATTTACGATCAATTTAGCTGCTTCTCAATAACGCTATTCATATCAGAAAGTATCCATGTTTATTAAAGTCAATGCGTCTATTCATGCAGCCTTTTCTCAGATTTTGCTATGGAGCCTGTCATTTCTTCCCCCTTTCCTTTCCCTGCTAACCTAATCATTAATATGCCACGTTTCAATGTAAGCACATCTGTTCCTCTTGCAGCATTTACTTTGATTACACTTGTCATTGCTAATTATCCTGCGAAATCCACATTTTAAGCCACTACAAATGCCTTGCCATACTAGTTTACAGAACATTAAACTAAAAAGAAATAATATGTCTAAAAGATCAGCAGCGTGCTTTATCGTTCTTTGCGTCTCTGTCCAATATGAACTATAGGGGGAGCTCCAATACAACGTTTCAGATTTGCACCCCTCAAATCCAAAACACAATACTGCTGCAGGTGCAGAACATGACAGATAACATACATAGTTAACCAGAGTAATGCGTGGGAAACAGTCCGGTTGAAAGTTGAAAGCATATTGTCAAATCAAGTGTGTTTGAGGTAGGCCACTACAGATTAGTGGTCACATTGCCTGTGAACTTTAGCTGTTGAATGAGTATTTAACTAAATAACAGTCGATCTAATATATATATATAATTTAATATAATTTCAGCGTTTGAATACCACAGACAATAACCTTGGACATATGAATAAAATGATTTGAATAAAATCAAACTTGAAATTAAAATTACAAGTTTTATTGGATCTTAACATTTAAGACATTACATTAATTATTTAGGATGAACAACATAATTTAGAACTATTACGAGCTTGTTATGTATCCGTGGTTGTCAGTAGCAGTTTAAGGTTGATAAATGTCTACCACCATAGGCATTACATTTTTTTTTAAACATATCTGAATATTTCTGTATATGGCAGCTCAATTGGAGGATGTGCACAGCCCTGTTCTCAATCAACCAATTAGTAGGCGACTGCTTAAATCCCAGCTGGAAGAACTTGGACCGGTTTCACGGCTCCAGGATGGAGGGGTTCCTGTCCACGTTTCCACGGTACAACGTGTGCGCTGTCCCAGCTCAGGACAACAGCGGCTGGGGGAAGAGAGAGGGCCGCTTCATGGTCCCACATGGCCTGAACTACCTGGAGCTCTGCAAGGCCATCCTGTGCCAGGTCAACAACCCCACTGTGCCCCCTCCACTCAGGAAGGCCAACACCAAAGAGTGCGGAGTGCAAGTAAACGCCAAAGTGGATAAAATCACGCAGTGCTCGCTGGGTCCCAAGACGCTGTTCTGCGTGGAGGGCGACCACACCGGGTCCTCTAAGTCGCCCAAGAGCCCGGAACCGATCACGCCGGACGGGAAGGCGCGCTACAACACGCCACCACTCAGCAAGCTGCGCTTCCTGAGGCCCGTTTCCATCTACTCGCCGGTGTTTGACCGACGGATCTTCACGAAGACACTCGAGGATGACGGAAGTAAAGGAAAAGCTGAAGCCGCCGAACAAGCGGAGTCCGATAAAGAGGATGAGACTGATCACAGCGGCGAGGACACGGTGCGGGACTTGAAGACCACTCTCCACAGGTCTTTAAAGGGGTCCAACTTTCAGGTGGGTTTCTCTAAACCGTAATGAGTTATTTTCACACATTTCCTCTTTGATGACTAAACCAATTTTCAGCTAAGAACATTATTAAGACCTAAGATCAAGTCTTCCCTATACTTCATTCTACACATAGGCCAATTTGATAAAAAAAAAAGAAATTTAGAGGATAGAAGCACAGTAATGAAACAATTATGGTCTTACAGTTTGATTTTTAAACAATGACCCTATCAGGGACATACAGTGCACAATATGAGTTAATAAAGACTCACCTTAAGTACCCATCATGGTTCATTCTGTGCTTCAGAAAATATAAGTGGCACAATGTAAGGCTTCTTTTATAGCACCTTTCAACAAGGCAATTAAGTGTTTTTAAATAAGACACAAAAGGCATTATGTCAAGATATAAAAGAAACAAGCCAATTAAAATGGGTTGCAGTAAAAAAAAGGAAAATGTAAGAAAAAAAACTGAATACGTGGAAGAAATTAATGAATGGATAGATTTCATAAAAGGTAAAGTCACAAAGCAGTTAATACACGATGTGCCCCCTTTTTCCCTGAGCCTTGGTTCTGACTCTGAATGGTCTTTCATTCAATATGAATTTGTCTTTATTTTAGTTCCTGGAGCAGAGGTATGGCTTTTTCCACTGCAAAAAGTGCAACATCCGGTGGGAGAGTGCTTATGTGTGGTGCATCTCTGGAACCAGTAAAGTAAGTGGTTTATTGCTCACTGCAATCTATGGTTTAGCATGCACACATTTATATTTGGCAAAATCTGCATTCCAAACAATAATGTCGATTTTAAAATATATATTTCTTTGTGTCAGGTTTACTACAAGCAGCTCTGCCGGAAGTGTCAGGTGGGCTTTAACCCCTACAGAGTGGAGTCCATCCTCTGCAAGGTACATTTACTTTGTGGCTCCTAGAGCAATGTGAATCAAGTCTTAAGTTTCTTAAAACTTGAGCATCAGGGGTCAGAAGCATCCTCGTGCTCTTTTCTTGCTTCTTCCAGTCACTAACAGTCTCCTCTTCTCTGCTGCAGGGCTGCTCTCAGACCTGCTGCAGCTGTGAGAAGAAGCAGAGGCACATTAACATGAAGAGGCCTCACCGCCAGGACCTCTGTTGTCGCTGCAAGGGCTCGAGGCTGTCCTGTGACGCCACCTACAGCTTCAAATACATTGTCTGAACGGCCTCGCATGCTCGCTCTGGTTCTGGACATCCTGTACGTGTCACGAATGGAAGTTGCCTCCACTAACAGACAGAAGAGAGATTTGTGTATTCTCCTGCCAGCGAGTAGATGAATCTCTGTCTTGGTTTGTTAATTTTAAGCAACTTCTCAAAAGAGTTGGCTTTTGTTTCTCCTTCATCAATCCTGGAGCTTTAACTTGCTTATGAAAACTATTTTTGTAAAAAAAAGAAATTAAATTTATGAAATAAACAAATTGCATGTCAGAAATTGAGAAATTATTCTAGATTATATTGCACTAATTTATTAAAAAACCTCGGCAGTCTTTTTATAGCTCTAAAAGCTCAGTTTGACTTGAATGCACGCAACTTTATGCACAATGTGTTGAGCCCAAAGATTGTGTTCAGTACTGCAGTGTCAAGAGACGGTATGTTAAAATAAATACGCAATCTAAAAAGATTTCAAGTGAAAAGCAAAAGAAATAACTTTTGTCTTTTACTTTGACACAGACTTGTACAGAGCATCAACTCAAAAACAACTTCACAAAGGCTGTAAAAGTATTTACAAGGTGGAAAAAAACAACTAGTCTTGATCTAAAAAGCTTTAAAAATGTGCAATTTCTTGTTTGGCATGCACACACACACACAAACGCGCGCGCGCACACACAGAAAAAGAAAAAAAAAATACCCACATGAGCTTAAAGCTCCCTTTTGTACCTCATACAAACGTATCTTTCAGATAAAATATGATTTTTGTTAATAAATATGTCAAACACTCCATACAGTACACTGAAGAGTCATGCATGGCAGTTTGATTTGAGAGAACAAACATCAATATAAAATCTAAGTCAAATGAGTGTTTTATAGCTGATCAGATATAAATAGGGACATTTGTACAGTAAAGGGAGGGGCAAACGAGGGAGTCACAAAAAGGGCTGACGACAGGAAGTGTTGGACTTCAGTAGTAGCACAGGGTTTTGTTTTGAACGCCAACAATGAGCGCTGAATGTCAGCGTTTTCCCTACGTGTAAGGTAACAACAAACCACACACAAACATATGCTACAACAGTTGTGCCCATAACTATTAATAGTATACAGACGGAGACAAAATATTTTGAGTGTGTACATGCACCATCCTCCTAGCATGTGAACACAGAGTCAACGTGTTACAGTGAGCAATATACAGTGGACGCCTGCTAATGATGCTACAACTTGCCACAGAGGAGTGCACGGATAATGGCGTGATTAGTGTACCAATGTTTACAACGGTAGTCGGGAGACGAGCTGGTTCACTGATACAGAATATAAACGGAGCGAGGGCAGCACGAGGAGGTACGCTTGAATATTCTGCTTCCGCTCTTTGTCAGTCTTTCAGTCAGTCTGGAGAGGTCAGACTTTGAGCGAAAGGGACACTAGTACAGTGAAAAGCATTCATCTGGGTCATGCATTGCACAATTTCCTCCAACAGGAGGTCTCAAAACAGTGGACGCAACAGGAGAGAGAAGTTATTCCAGCTTTTGGCTCCTCCTCCTCCTCAGGGAAAGCCTTTTCTCTCACAGTAACAAAAAACAGAAACCTCATTTCTGTAACATCTTTTTAAAAACTATACCAAAAATTCCATTTAGTGCAATAGCGAAAACTCTACCAGTGATGTTACGCAGTGTCACGGGGAGTTTCCTCACCGTCTCTGGCAACACAAACAGCAAACTACGTCCTTTTTGACGGGAGGCAGTCGATCAAGTTCAATCAGTTCCATCGAGTTAGAACTCAAAGCTAAAAGCCTTCACAGATCCTCGGGTGCAGAATAGATTTAGTGCTGAATGACGACCCTAAAGCAGGACTCAAATTAGGAGCACATCAATCTTACAACATGTAGCCGTAGTGAAGTATCAGGTCGTCTTAATCAGCAGGCAGCAGTCTGTAGTATCTAGTCGGTTCAGTGATCCCATTGTGTCTGGGACATGAAGCAATGTTCTTACAGTGTAAAATCTGAAAGCATCTCTGGGATGTCGTCTTCTCCTTTTCAGATCTGACGGTTGCTCATAGTTGGTTTCATTCAGGATTCATAGAAGTCTGAGCTCTTTAGGTCCTCTGGCACGGTGAGTTCACGTCTCAGGTCTGGACGTCTGATGGTTCAGCATTCAGGAGCCCCCCTACTTTCAGTAGGGGCAGAGTGGCATGCCCCACCTTCCCAAGGTAGCGAGATAAGGGCGTAGCAACTCCACCGAGGGAACAACAACAACCCCATGCCGCAGCCTCTCCTGGGCCGGTAGGGCAGGGAGGAGGGGGAGGAGGGAGAGGGAGAAGGGATGAAGATGGGGCGGGGCCATGGGTTAACACTGTGTCATGGCCCGGGTGTACAACTGGGGTCGGACTTGAGTGTTTGTATGGAGAGAGGGGGAAATGGGGGAGATGCAAACTCTGAGGGGGATCAGGAGATGCGCTCGTGTCCGAGTTTGTGAGCAAGGTGGGTTCTGAGGCTACGGTCAGGAGCATGCTAGATGTATGAGACGATATCAGGTGTTTGCTTCTGTGTATATGTAACAGTGGTGAACTGTGTGAAGAACATCCTCTGAAAGGATAGTAAAGGTTAGTGTTCTCATCGAGATCACTCCTCCTTGGCTCTTGTGTGTGCGGCATTGTAAAACTTGGCTGGCCTGGTGTGTTTGAGCAGCCATGTGATGAGAACAAGTCTGGGGGTTCGGGAAAATCAAATGAGGTATCAGAGTGTACGGTGGATGAGGAGAGCAGAGAAATGTTTGGGTCGTGATCTAAATATGGTTCTGGTGTCGGGCCGGACTGTAGGCAGGTATCTGTCTGTTGCTGTGCAGCCGGGGCAGCAGATACACAGGAGGAGGCAGGGGCCAGGTGTGTGGGTGCTGGGCCTCCTCTGTAGGAGCAGGCTGAGATGAGAAGGGATGTAGAGATGGTTTCGGAAGCGTCAATGGTTGCAGGGACGGGGGAGGCAAGGGTGGGGAAGGAGGGGGCGGGGGGCTCCTGAGCTCCTGTCAGAGGCTGGTCCCGGAGGCGCTGGAGTCGGGGAGGTAGGTTGTGACGACCCGGTAACCCTGGGCGCGGCGGATCATGTCACGGATCTCCCCGTTGAGCTCCAGCAGCTTGGAGCAGATCAAGCTGAGGTCCTGGCGGGAACCCAACAGGGCAATGGTGCCCGTCTGGCCCAGTGTCTGGTGGCGGAAGTAGACGTTGAGCAGTGTCTGGACCTCGCTCTCTGAGCTGCCACCGAACACGCCGCTGGGCCACTGCCTCCTGCAAAACAAGATAAAAAAAAAAGATCTGTCATCTGGCAACTGCCACCTAGCGTACGAGTTTTGGGAGAATTGCTACTGACCTGCACTCCTGGATGTAGCGCACAGCTTTGGTGAACTCATGGTTCTTAAGGCACTCCAGTATGGCCTGCACCGCTGCCTCCGAGGTGGGGAAGCTGGGCACAACCATGGCTGCCACCTGGGTGGCGTGGGATCGAGTGTGGGCCAAGTGTTTGTGTTCCAGGTCGCTGGCCACAGCCGCCTCCGCCACCTGCAGGCTGGTCTTCAGATCAGTGAGCTCTCGAGACATGTTCAGAAGCTAGGACGTGGGAAGGAAACAGAAGGAATGTTTATATCATTTGATATACTATTCAAGGTTCATGTTAGGAGCCAGCAAAAAAAGATTTGTCTCCTCTGTGAAGGCTGGCATGTAGTGTCCAACTTTGTTGGATCTTTCGTATGATTATTTTGATTCATTTGATGTAGCCATGTGTGCCAATGGACCGTCTGTACGAGGTAAATTCATTTTTACATCTTAGTGAATACATAATGTGTCTTGTAAATTTAATGTTGCACGTCTGTCTGTGTGTTGAGCCTTTGTGTACGAGGGTAGTTAGGGAAAGCCGGCCAGGATTCTGCTGTATAGCTGGTTTTTATTTTAACATCATTTCTGTTTTGAGGAATAGTTGTATGGGGTTAATTGTGTTTTTGACTATACATGATGTCTTTGTGAGCTATGATTTGGCTCACCTCAGGCACAGAGCTGACAGCATGGACTTGACCAATGAGCGAGCAGTAGGACTGGAACAGTAGGAGAAGCTGGAAATGCAGCTTGTAGAGCTTCTGACAAAGCTCCAATTGCTAGAAGACATTAAAGAAGAAAACGGGTCAGTTTCATCATTAGCAGAGAACATACAGACATATACACACGCATGCAAACACACAACAAGATGACTAGCGGATTGTCTTGTGCAAAGTAAATTAAGCCGGTAGTGAAGTGAAGAAACTTGTAAGAGAACTTACTGCAAGAGACTCCATTTGCTAGACAGCGAGAGAGCATGTTAGGGCATCAGAGTAAGGTGAGAGGAAGACAAAGCATCAATCAAATACATGCACAGCCAAGTGTAAACCATGACTATTCAGTTAGTTAACAAGAATTAGTCAACAATGTGTAAAACCCAGCAGCATTTAGTGCTTGGTGGCTGGGGGGAAAAAATGAGAAGAAACTAGATAACACACTGCAAACATGCAAAGAGAGCAGAAATCTCAGTGTGACGAAGACAATTAGAATTACAGAGCACAGATGCTGAAGTTACCCATATGTTGAGCGTGTTTGCCGCTAAACCCTAGATAACTTGTAAACAAGTTGCCTGTACCTTCTCCTCTGAGTCTCCAGGCTGGCAGGAAACCACACTGTCACCGGGGCACCTGGGAAATGTGTCCTTACAGTTCCTCAGCCACTGATGTAACAAAAAAACAAAAAAAGGTGTGGGTGGAGAGATGGTGAATCACACATTTACATTAAAAAACAAAATAGATTCATAAATAAGGTGTAGATGTTAGCTTACCGATACAGCAGCGTCTTCTCTGGTGTTGTAGGTGTCCAGGTACTCCTGCAGCTCCAGTGCACTGAACTTCATTTTTTCAAGAAGACCATATGACATGATCTAGAAAAGATCAACAAATGAGTTCAGTGCATTAGACCAATTCAACACAAATCACAATTCCCACTGTTTACAGACCACCACTTGCTGATCCAACCAACATGCTGTTGTCACGGTCTAGTCAATCATGTCTGCAATACTCACCGTGTCAGCGTCAATGTAGATTGTGGGACAATCTGAGCATGTGGTTAGCATCTGTGACGACCTGAGGAACTTTGAGCCAATGCCCCTTAAGCCCTCCCCAAGGTAAGTGGCAACATCCGTGGTCAGGAGGCAGAATTTTCCCTGGATGTTCTGGGGAAGAAAGAAAGTTTGAATCGTTGTACAGTTGCACATACATGCATGTTAATTCTACTGGAATTGAGAGTTTGCTTGAAGAGAAAAAAAGAGCATCATGGTTACTAACAGGGACAAAAATATGCATGAATTAATAATTCCATCTAATCCTTCCCGTGATTTACCGTAAAGAGAGATGAGAAGACTTGAAAAGTGTGGACGGCACAGGATCCATCCGAGTCGGTCACAAGCTGGTTGATGTGACAACGCCACGCCTCCTCTGCATCGTCACACACGGTGGGCTGGAAGGCTGCCAAGATGGCGGAGAAAAATGGAGAGGGGGGAGGAGGAAAACCGAGGTCTTCCAAGTCATCTACATCATCACGTAAGCTGTCGCCATGGAAATGGGAAAGATATGGGGGTACAAAGAAAAAAGGTTTTGATACCTTCCCCCCAAAAAGGTTTTCTATCAAAATCAAGTGCCCAGCAACCTCATGGAATTATATGAGTTGGATAATGCGATTGCCTCCTTTTAAGCAGTATTTGGTTAAAAATGATTAATGTTTCTCAAAGCTAGCCTAATGTACGGGTTACAGGGGGCATTGCGAGGGCCAGGATTAATAGAATTCATTTAATAGGAATTATTTAAGAGGATTATTTAATATTAGAGAAAATACCTGGAAAATCAGGACAATAAATGCCAAACACAAACAGCGGCAAAAAAAACCCAACAAAAAACAACGTACTTAATCTTACTATCAGGGATATAACATGTACAGCTTGTAGGGGTTGAGACATACTGTCAATCTGCATGCAACCTAATATTGCCCTATCGTTTTCATTTAGTGATTTAGTCACTTACACAAGATTTAAAGTCTATTTTAATAAAGCCTTTTCATTATTTTGAACGGGGGGGTGTTTGCATACATGAAAATGCAAATGAAAATTGAATGTCTGAGAAAAGTATTTTACACCACACTTCGTTGTGAATAACAGCATGTAATAAATGACCTAATCTGTCCCAATGCTATATGCACAAGCATTCTGGTTGTGACAGATTAGAATCAAGTGCTTAGACTGCAGCTTAACCAAGGTTTAGTCCCAATGTCAGTCAATCTGCCGGCTGATAAAAAGTTCCAGTGAAACAATACTCCATATTGTTTCCTGTTCTTTTACTCCTGTCTGTCACATTCACCTGGGCAGACAGTTGGGGTCTAGAAAGTCCAGCGGTGGTTGGCAGTAGTCTGCGTTGAGGCTGTGGTCCAAATTGGGCAGATGATCCAGACGCTGCCCCGGCAACTCCAGGGTGAGACTCTCGCCGCAGTCCGAGCCGTGAGGGAGCTCGTTGGCGCTCAGCGACAGTTCGTCATCCTGGGCCTGAGTGTCTTCATCCTCGCCACACACCCTCCCCTGAGGAGACAAACATATTACATTTTAAAGGGGATAATAAATGCATCTGTATTAATACACTAGGATATATGTTTATATATTTTAGTCCTCACATGTAGGCTCCCGTGAAAATCGTGGAGTGCTCCCTGTCCCGGTGTGGAAGCATTGAGAGATTGTGGGTCGGCAGATGTGTCGTAAGAGGTAGATAGAGAATCAGTGTGATTGGTTTCCTCCGATGGAGAAGGGTTTGTCTGTAACAGGAAGGCAAACAAGGGATGTCTATAATTTTGATCAACATATTTTGCCAAACCCGGTCATTGCATTAACAGACAATAACGTTTTTCAGGCTTCATTGGATGTTAATGTGGCATTGATCCAACAGTTAAAGCTACGCACAAGCTGAGAGTGAGAGAGGCTCTGGCTGGTTGTAGACTCCTCTTCCTCTGAGGACTCGTCTGAATCGTGGGGGTCCTCGTGACCCAGACTGGGGGTGCTGCCCGAGTGCTGGCTCTCCTCCAACAGGTCACCCAGCTCTGTGCTGTCCAGAGAGCGCCGACGCACGCCCCAATTAAAGTTATCGACGGTCTCGCCCTGGATAAAACACACGCACATACACATTGGAAGACAAGGGCAGACGCGATGGGAGCAGTGAGTTTCACTGCTGTGAGGAGAACATTGTCATGAAAACATGAATAGTTGCTGTCTGCGAGCGCCCTGTGACAAGCAAAAGCTGCAAAATGTTATTCATGGCATGAAAATACACTGGAAAGGCGGTCTGCATTCAATATAGCCACAATCTAATTCATCTCCATTATGACAAATAGCAATAAGGTCAGAAATGTAGAACAAAATGAAGCACAATTATCCTTTGTTTTTTTTCAGTGGGAAACAAAGAAGCCCGCAACACCACAGCGCTGATTAAAGCTAATGTAAGTGCTCAGTGTGAGAGACCTTACCTGGAGCTCCTAGGCAGCGAGGGGAAGAGAGAGAGACACAGAGTTAGACATAGAGAGAGACAAGGAGGAGGGACAGAGAAATACATTTCAAATGTATCGATGTTAAAGACAGACAGATAAAATGAAACACGCATTAAAGGTAAAAGTGAAAGGAAAGAGACAGAGACTTTACTATCTACAGTTAAAATCAAGTGACGTACGTTTAGCACTCATAGGGACTCAAAGTGTGTCTCTAAAATACAGTAAAAATATAAATCTCACCTCTCCGTCCTCCAGCTCCACATCCAGGAAGTCAAAGTCTCGAAAAACCCTGAACTGCTGCTCGCTGGCGGTGTCGTCTAGCGTGTCCTCTCTGGTTCCGCCCTCCTCTGATGACACACCACTCTCCCGTATCTCCATCATGTCCAAGTCGCCACACGATGAGAAGATCACCTGACGAGAAGGAACAAAAAGGTATTTAAAAACAACTTCTTTATGAAATAAATAAATATCTATAATAATAATACATTTTATTTATAGAGCGCTTTTCAGAGTACTCAAAGACACTTTACAATAAAATCATCACATATAGAATAAATGAATATATCCTTCCAGATATTCTATAAGGAAGGAAGAATTATTAACCTTACTAAGATGAATAATTCCAGAAGATATACAGAGAACACAATTTCCTCTAAAACAAAAGAGACGTCCGCACTTTTGTAGATTTTTGTACACTGTAAACAAGTCGACAGTACAGGTTTTGTAAACAAGACATGGGAGGCAGCTTACAGATGGGTTCTTGGTGAGTCCGACTTCTTGTCCACAAAGAGATAAAACATTCACCAGCTTCTCTCTGGTTCTTTTCTGTATGAAGGAGATAGACAGAAAGAAATAAAAGACTATAAATCCAAGAGGGAATAGACATAAACTCTTCTCTTTCTTAGGTTGTATATTGTTAACTGCCTCAGATGTTTAAATATCACTAAATCAGTTGAGCCCAGTGTTTCCATGAATTTAGCATTTACAGTACATTTACACAAAGTCTAGCATGGTTTTGCTTTTATTAAACTAACTACACAAGCATGTGCAGAGAAAAAAAATCAAATAAGATGATGTGAGTCAATATGTCATTGGATATACAGTAACAAGCAGTGGTTAGCAGTGGTTAGAAGTTGTATATTACAATTTGAAAATATTAAGCAGCATTGAGATGCCACATCCAAACACAATCAGTTAAGAGTTACGCAAAGAAATGTACATAAACCGTGACAAAACTGAAAATGCTGATGTGGTGATACCTTAATGTAAGCGTCTAACTCTACCTGAGAGGACTGCGGTCGCCTCCAGCTGACGGGCACCAGGATAGTGTTGGAGTTGGATCCAGAGGAGGTGGAGGACGTACTCCGCGTTACAGCCATGGCTCTGGCCTTCCCCTCTCTACCCCCTGAACCCTGAAGCTCGTCGAACCGACGCCCAATCACTGGAGTCTGTAAACAGTGAAAATGCTTGTGGTTTGAATCTCACAAACATATATGACACGTAGTCCTCTTTTTTTCTCTGACATTTTCGTAGTTTCTTCACCTCAGAGATGTCAAAGGTGAAGTCCAGTGTTTTCCCAGGCAGAGCCTTGGCTGAACCGTCCCACACCCTGCTGACCTCCAGGTTGGACAGGTCGCCCTGCGAGTGGCCGTACACCGGATGAACTAGGCTGGCAGAGCGTGACACCACCAGCTTTAAGATGTTTAAGGCATCCTTCCAGTGCACCGTCTACGGAACCACAAACACAGTGTAGAGTATAAAAGAGACAGCAGTGCACACTTCATATCGCACAATAAAACACAGAGAAGTAGTGGAAAAAGGATTTGGTTGACACAAAGTACTGTAAGGAGTTACCTGAACAAACTTCTCAATGGTCTTGGTGACATCACCGTTGAACTGTTTTACTTGTACAGCAGTCAGGTCCATGTGGCTGAGCAGGCAGTAAATGATCTGGAGGAGAGACTGTTGCATGCTGGGAAGGCCCTTATCCAGCAGCTGAGAGATGAAGAGAGACATTTAGTGAGTGACAAAGCATGCAACCACTAAATTCATCTTGCTTAGCGGCAACAACAGGCGTAAGGTCAATGCAGATTACTGAAAATGATCAATTGGTAGCTGTCCTTACTTCACAAATGCCGACAACTTTCACCAAAACAATACACTAAACTTCGAGGTATGCGATGCATATTTATCAGCACTTGCCTCAGCCATATAGGTGACCATGTTGAGTGTGATTTCGGAGAAGGCTTCATGGAGGTAGCGGCAAACCACACTGACCCAGGAGAAAGGGTCCCGTGTGTAAGAACGTGTCTTATAGAGCGTCATCACATGGGCCAAATGGGACAGCTTTGTGTTCTTCTCCATTAAACACACCTGAGAGAGGGGAAAGGGAGAGTTTGTACTTATCCTTTCTGTGCATGTTTATTCCTCAGGCCTTTTTTAGACAAATGGGCTTCAACACTTTAATAAAGCCCAATACAAGCCAAAGTAAACTGAAGTGAAGCAAAGAGTGAAGAATTGCATCGTACCTGTGCGATCCTCTCAGCGCTCTCCTTACAAAACTGAGTTGGATGGCCAAAGTGCTGCACCAGGTGAGGCAGCAGACACAGCACATTCAGAGGGAAACCTGCACGGGGAGAAGAGGTTGAACTTCCAACACCACCCATTTGCTTTTAGCTAATAAAATAATACAGGATGAAGATCACCGTGACCCCCAGAACATACCTATAGACTGAGAGCTGTCAACAACGGGCACGCGGGAGACTGGCGTGAGCTGGCAGAAGAGCTGTAAGGTGAGGTCAGAGGTGGCCTGGGAGGTAAAACCTTTCAACAAAAGCTGCTGAATCCCAGAGAACCCGCTCCACCTCAGCTGAGCCTGCAGCTTCTCGAGGCGTTCGCGGTTTTCGGCTCTGTCTAAGGGCACCTGTGAAAAGAGTTTTTATGTTTTGAGTGAAACGGGAAGTTGATTGTATTATTTAGTTTCCTCCTGAAATGCATTCTGACAACCTGATTCGTTTGTAGGACGGTCCAGTTGGTAGTAAGGAGCAGCACAGCCTTCAGACATTGCTTGCACCCTTCTGCTTCTAGTCTTACCTCGGTCCGACCTTATGCTACTACAATTACACATCTTCCACTTTAAGATCACTAAAATGTCATCTCATCTACCTTTGACAGCAACTTGTGGACGAGGCGTAGTGACATCTGATATTCAAACTCAAAGTCTGACTCCATGAGGGACACCGCCACCCAGAAGACTGTGGCCAGTATTGTTGAAGGATGGGAGACATGGGCAGGATCCGATAGAACGCTGGGGTCGATGCGATTGGTTGATGATGTGCAGGACCCGGGGGTCCTTCCTGTTCGGGAGAGGCCATGACTGTTGCAGGCCTGTAGATTGAAAGTTAAAGATAACACTGAATTACTGCGATGCACTGCATTCAGCTAGTCTGCTCCAGCATTAAGGTGTCACATTAAACAGCAATCGTCCTTTCTTGCCTGTATGCGATCCAGAGTTGCACTGCGGGGAGGATCGCTCAACTGGTGCCCGCACTCGCCAAACTTCTTTGGGACCGAGTAGGAGCGCTGGTGGCGTTGTGACGACAGACCGACAAATCCCGGGCCGGGGAAGTTCAACTGACCTGTACTCTTTCTGTTCATAAGTTTTTCACTAGTCACAAAGTCTGGTGAGGATGTCCTGTGAATCAAACACGGTAAAAATGAATGTACCCGAATGTCACATATGTTGAGTATGGTGTCATTGTGTCAAATCACAGGGAAATTAGTTTTTGCAACATAAAGACTGGCTGAACTTACATTTTTCACTCATAAAGAGCAAAGGCCTACCTGGTTAGAGCTGCCATAAGGTCACTGTTTTTCAGACACTCTGCTAGATTCACCACCACTGACTCCAGCGTCAACAGCACCTCCATCACATAGCCCTGAAACACACCAGCATGCATATTCATTTACAGATTAAAGAGGGTGTTAAGTGCTGTCGTAGCTCTCTCATGTACCGCTATTAACCCGACAATCCCTCGCTCTAGCTCACCTGCACCTCGTCTCCGTGCTCTCCCACCACCTCAACGAGGCGCGAGACCAGGTCAGAGACAGCGTGGTTGTTGATTGGCTGTTTGAGAGCTCTGAAGATCTGGAAAGAGCGCCCAGCATAGTGACGTGAGGAGCTGCACAAAGCCGTCTGCAAAGCCACATCGCTTAGCTGATGCTCCAGGTGGAAGTCTGTGGAAATAGATGGGTACAAAGACACATAAAGATACACACATGCAGGTTTGTTAGTAGCATTATTGTTGAGAATATTAGCAGACTCTATTTGCTCCAGGACTTTAGCAGTCGTTTTGTGCCAATGTGATTTTGCATTAAGTGTAGTGGATTCAAACAAATCATCTGGAAATGGAATATGGATTTTCAGAAATGCTACATGTGAGCCCTGATATTTCGGTTATTCAGTGAATGACATTTGACATCAATGTGAGCAGTTCCTCACCTGACTTTGACTCCTTAAAGACAGAGACGACGTGGCGTAGGAAGTTGGAGAGCTGCTCCGTGCTCTTGGAGTTGGGGTTCTTTGGCGTGATGTCCTCGTGCACCCACAGCGGCCCAAACGCTCTGAGCAACAACAACACAGTACTCCATGCACTGTATACCCACCACCAGTAGCACCGCATACACGTTACACAAGCACTTCAGTATGTGCAGAGTGCACACAGAGTGCACTACAAGTGAGACACACGTGCACTTTGCTAAGACGGCTGCTTGAACATTTGTACGGCAAACTTCTAAAATTGCACAAGATGTCACTGTAGGTGTGCGTACCTGGTGGTGAGGAACTCGATGAGTTTGTTCGTCTTCTCGTCGGTTTCGTTGGGCGTATCCTCCAGGTCCTCCAGGTCATCGGGTGTTACGAGGGGCAGATTTCCAACACTGCCTGCAGTGCTGCCGCCACCAAGACTGGCAGAGGAAGAGTTGGAAGTGGAGCTGAGGCCGGAGTCCGCCACCGGAGAAGCCTGCCACTCTCGCAGGAAGTCAGGTACATCTAAGTGAACACGATGATAGAGGATACAGAGTATGCTATTAATATAGAGCCCTGCAGCTTTATCATATTTTTATACACTGCACTGTTTCAGCACATTTTTATTGGTTCTCTCATGTGAAAACTAATCAAACGATCAATTCTATAAACCAGTAAATATCTCTTAGGATTGATAAATGTGTGTTTGCATGTGGAGTATTTTCTCCTTACGCGACTGCTGGTACTCTGTGTGGTAGCTGGACTTAATGGTGAGGGTCTTGTTGTCACTTATCTCTCTCGTCAGCATCAGAACTGAGGCTATTACCTGGAAACACACAAAGGAAGATTCTTCAGTGGCTGTTAAGATTCATTTTTGACCAAAAGACTTTCCATTGCCACTTTATGCCATGCTAGGCTAAAACAGCATCATAACAAGAAATGTGAGGATCCCACTCTGACCTGGAAGTTGTTGTTGCAGGAGAGAGCAATGAGAAGGTGGAGAAGGAGACGTTTACTGTGTTCATAGACCTCTGGTCTGTAGTGGTCCAGACCTGCCAATAGCAAACACATCCAGTAAGACAACCACATGATTAATATACTGTATTATAACAGACAGGTACAGATACATACAAAGTATTCATTAGCTTGTATACATGCTGATATTTATCTGCACATCTGTCTCACTGTAAATACAAATTTTAATTCTTAGGAATTCATTATTTCTAAGGATAAAACATACTAAGAGAATTGAAATACTGCCAGGCACTGTTACTGTGTCCAGATATGTTGGTGTACAGTTTCTTAAAGGCCCACCTGTATGAGGGCTTGTTGTGCTTCATTGTTTGCTATGACAACATTTCTCCCAACACACTGCCGGTATTAATGCATGAAACATCACAAGATGATTTCTTAGACATCGTCATGCACACAGTCGCACAGATTGGAAGATAACTTGAGTGTCACTATGCTGAATATTCATAATAACAATACAGCTGACAGGGTAGGTATGCGTCTACATGTCTTAGAGAGTAATGCAGGCCCAGGGGAATGTGTCTGTGATGGTGACTCAAGACAACGGTCTGTCCTGAAATGTCTGTGATGGATGGAGATAAATCCTCACACTATCACGTCATGATCTTGTTGGACGTCACAGAAAATGCCGACACACCTCAAAGTTATTTCTGTGTGTCTTTGTTTGTTCAACTTCCTTTAAGTCCACCTCATACATGCATGACATTTAGGCTGTTTTCCTTTACCTTCTTTTTTTTCCCAAGATGAATCACCTAATGGCTGGACTTGTACAAAGAGAAAGATAGATCGTATCTGAGTTATGTGTATGTGTATGTGTGTGTGTTGTGTGCGCCTACCCAAGAAGAGGGCATGTAGTAGCAGGGGCAGGTGTAAAGCCCAGTCTTCTCTCACGCTGTGGTCCACCACCATTTCTGTCATGAAGATCACTGCAATGTTGCACCTGAAAACCAACACACACACACACAGACACAACAGATCCAGTGAGTGCACAAAATATCAACAATGCTTGCTCCATCCATGGACTGTGGGGTGGTGTACCGAGGAGTGTGATTATTGAAAGCTTGGGTTCAAGCACATGTGACATCAGTTAGACCACATGTAGTCTCATGGAGGAAGTATGCTGAAGATTTCTGTTCTGTTATTCAGAATAAAGGTTCAATGGGTAATGATTTTGTCTTTTAATCAAATTATGGCTGCAACTAATTACTATTTTCATAATCGAATAATCGTTTTGGTCTATTAAATCCAAGGTAGTGTCTTCAGGTTGGTTGTTGGGCAGTCTGAACCAGTGATTTTCTTTAAACAATGAGTTAAATCAAAACATTTTCTGTAGATGGACTAGTCAAATCTATTATCGGCAAATTATTTCAGCTTTAAGTCCAGTCAATAAAGAAAAAATCTCGAGACGACTACATTCAAGAGAAAACTAGTATTGGTTTTACCTCTTAAATGTACTTCAGTCATGAAGAGGATTACATCATCATGCAAGTCTTATTCTAGAAACTGCTTTTGTGTGTAAATTGCTGGAATTGAGGCTTCTCTCTAATAATAATTAACATGACAAACTGGAAAGGGAAGTTTGGGGTCCCCTGCTGGAGCTGTTGCCCCCCGACCCGGTCCTGGATAAGCGGTTGAAGATGAGATGAAGATGAGATGACAAACTGCATATACAGAAACTATTTGCCTGAAAAAAAAAATCCCTGCACCATTAGCGTAATAAATCAAGCCTGAAGCTCCTCTTCAGTAATGACTTTTGAGGTGTCAAGAGAGAAGGAGGAGATAGGTTAGTAAATTCCTTCTAATATTCATTCTCTACATAGCAGAGACAGAGCAGGCGGAATGGCTTTCATTCTGTGCTGGGGTTAATCAGACCATCTGTGAGAGTAGGTGTAACTAGTCTGTGTGACAAAATACCTTTCTTTGCTGAGTCTGCTGAAAGTAACATTGCTGTTCCAACTCGAAATCTGTTTTCTGCGTGCCATTTTTGTGGTTGTTTCAGAGTGGATTGTCTGTTCAGTGTGCGTCCATGTTTGTTTGTGTATACCTATGCAGTGGTCCTCTGGGAGTGATGGTTTCCGGGAGGTAGTCAACCAGAGGAGCCCAGCAGCCCCCGTTAATAGGCATGGGTAACGGCTGAGGATGGTTGGTTTCCAGAACACCCAGTATCCAACCAGCATACGGTGGGAGTGGGTCGGCTACAAAAAGAGACCAATCACAATATTCAGTTAATTGTGACATATATCTCATAAACACAAGGCTCTCTCCCTCTTAACTTTCATGATATCTATTCACAATGCGTTGACCATGGATCCTCAAGCACAAAAAAGTTCTCTCACAGGATCATCAGAGCAGTGACAGACAGGTAATGTGTCCCAAAGCAGCTCATTCAAAACATGTGGAATTCCAAACAGGAGCTCAGTCACAGTCAACAAAGTGGTTCTTTAGCACTTTAAGTTACTACGACCCTATACTAATAAAATAGCTTATTTTATTTTGTAAACATACTCAGTTTTGAAATGTATTTGTTTTATGATGTTTGTTATTTAGCTTAAATGTTAGACATTTTGGGAAATATGCTTATTTGGCAGCCAGCAGAGACTACAGGAACATATGGTCCCAGTCAAGAAATATTTTGACACATAACCTAAAGGAAATCTTTTAATTTTTCAGCTGGAAATCCAAAAGTATTTCCAAAAAAGCTGAACCTTTTTAAAAAGAAAAGCATATGTACTGAGGAAGATATTTTCCTCTTTAAGTGCTTGACAACAACAATACCTAATTGTCATGGTTAAGCATAAATAACTATCTCGTCAAACACTGGCGTGATGAAAGACGTGACAGGTCCGGCTTCTGAAAAATGGCCCCACCCTTGTGCTAGTCTGGTTACAGCTCTGCTTGGTCACACGAGTACTACCAGCAGCAGAGTCATGTCTGGATGCCTCCCAACACAGACGCTTGCTAAAGATAGACTGGGCACCATCAGTGTGGTTGAGGTTAAATCTGTGTATCTGTGTCAAAGGCCACAGTGGTGGGCCTTGGTTTGTGTCCAAACAACAGGTTTTATATACAACTACAACATAAACAACAGACATTTAATGGAGTGAGTAAGACAGACACACAGACACACACACACACACACACACACACACACACACACACACACACACACACACACACACGTTTTAGCAGAAGTGGTGAACGTTATGGACTGACAGGAAGAAGTCCAAGTCCTTTACATTACATTACATTACATTACAGTCATTTAGCAGACGCTTTTATCCAAAGCGACTTACAATAAGTGCATTCAACATTGGTAATCAAAAGAACTACTAGTCACCAGAAGTCATAAGCACATTTCCTTTTCCAAACAAGCATCTAAGAGCATGAAGCAGAGCATAACTCAGAGCCAAAGTACAGTGCAGAAACAAGAAAAACAGTTAGTGCTATAAGTAATACGAATACAATAAGTGCAACAAGCTAGTATGAAAACAATAAGCGCTAAGTGGAAGGCTCAGGGTAGCACTTCCTGAAGAGGTGGGTTTTCAGCCTGCGCCGAAAGATGGGCAGCGACTCCGCTGTCCTGACGTCAGTGGGAAGTTCATTCCACCACTGTGGGGCCAGGACAGAAAACAGTTGTGACCGGGTCGATCGGCCGCCAGGACCTCTGAGCGACGGGGCAACCAATCACCCCGAGGCAGCAGAGCGAAGTGGTCGGGCGGGGGTGTAAGGCTTGACCATGGCCTTGAGATAGGAAGGAGCTGTTCCTTTCACTGCCCTGTAGGCTAGCACCAGAGTCTTAAACTGGATGCGAGCTCTTACAGGTAGCCAGTGTAGAGAACGGAGAAAGGAAGTTGTGTGGGAGAACTTGGGGCGATTGAACACCAGGCGAGCTGCGGCTTTCTGGACAAGCTCCAGAGGTCTGATGGCCGACGCCGGGGCTCCGGCGAGTAGAGAGTTGCAGTAGTCCAGGCGGGAGATGACAAGAGCCTGGATGAGAACCTGCGCCGTCTCGTCAGTCAGGAAGGGACGAATCCTCCTGATGTTGTAGAGAAGGAATCTGCAGGAGCGTGTAACGGTCCTGAAGCTCTTTCCAAATAACAGACAGCTGTGAGTCCCCTTGGGCTGTGTGTGTGTGTGTGTGTGTGTGTGTGTGTGTGTGTGTGTGTGTGTGTGTGTGTGTGTGTGAGTACACATTATTCAAATAAAGCTAGTTTGAACATTCATTCTCATGAGAACCAAGACAACTTACTCTTTTCATCCTCGTAGGAGCCCCCGGAGCTGTTGCTGTAGCGAGACTCCAGTCTGTTGTGAGCCCTGGCCATGCTGAGATCAATGCACGACATTAAAAGTTAAAAATACAGAATTAGCAAAATGTATAGTTGTATTTCGTGACTGAAAAGTTTGAAAGTCTTTATTTAATTTAACTGCAGTCATATGATGCCGACATGTTTGGCATATTTGATCTACTTGCACAAGACTCTTGAGAGACCATTGCATATATTTAAAAATAATGTATTAATACTAACCGCTCTTCACTCTCTCTGACCAGCTTGTTCTCATCTGTGTCTGTCAGGTTCTCCTGGCCAGCCACCACAGTGTTACTGCTGGACGTGGTGCCTGAAAATAACACATTTCAGAGATATAATCTTCAGAAATACAGTCAATCATCCGTCACATAAAAAGCTGTCAAGTTCAAACTGAAAGTCGAGGTTGAGATGAGACTAGAGAATATGACAGGACCGTCTTGTCTTACCTGTCTGTGAGGTGGAGCCTTTGTTGCTGGCAGCAAAGCGATAGAATGGAGGGTTGTCACAGTGCAACACCACAGGGTTGACTGGGTCCGTCTGTTGCAGCTCAAACAGGAGCTCCTCCATCGTTTGGATGGTGTTGTTGCGACACAGGTAGATAACCACCTTCTTTATCTAAAACAGATACAAACACACAGTATTTTTTATAAGAGTTTTAACAGGGGGCACACCAGTTCAATTTCATATGGGGCTTTCATTAGCAGCGTGTCGGTGTGTACAGACTGCACTTACGAAAGGCAACAGTGTGGTATCACTGCTGACTCCACACAGGCTGATGAGGAACTGCAGGGTGATCCGCAGGTTGTTGCTCCACCTCTCGTTGGACACCAGAGCGTTCCAGGCATTCTCAATCTCTGGGCCAGGAACCTCGTCTCCGTACTGATAATGTGAAGAGAAAAAAAGTTGAAAGGCAGGAGATTTCACTGGAAAAGGCGGAGTAATTTCACGAACAAGCCCAAACATGGCCTCGTACCTTAGCAGTCATGAACATGAGGTTATTGAGCACTAGCGATGTCGCCTGTAAGGAGCCCCAGCCGTTGCCTCTCAGACTGGGGGACATGCCCTGCCCCTGGCCGCGTGGTTCTTCCTCTGGTGTGCAGGGGCTTGAGGCTGGGGGTAGGAGCCCCGTGTCCACCAGCTCAATGTTACTGAGCCAGGGTAGCAGGTAGGATAACATTATCTGTCTGCCGTTGGGGTGGGTGGTTGAGAAACGCTGGCTCACCTCTGGACGGGCAAAAAAATGTCAGAGGAAAAAAATGTTAGAAGTGCCTTAGGGAAGCATGAGTTCTTTAAATGTGTTCAATAACAGCAGAGAGACATTGGGAGTAAATTTAACAGCTATCTCTGGGAGTATACTGGTCTCTTGGGAGTTTTGAATGTGAGGGTTTAAAGGGATTGTGCTGTTTTTGGAGGTATTCCTACCTGATTTAGGATTTAATGAGCATATCTCACTGTAACGTACACATTCACCCTGAAAACATGTACCTGAGAAAAGAGGCAGAGTGAGCTCTGGGTACATGCTGGCCAGCTGGATGGAGAGTTGAGACAGGTTGACGCTGTACAGCGGAGGCAGAGGACCGTGTGTTCCATACAAAATATTCCCAGGCTTCTGCTCCACCATTCGCTTAGAGTACGCACACAGTTTAGACTCCAGCACCTGCAGACATATTGTTTATCTTTTACTGTGATAATGCATTGCAGGTTTTAGCTTGACGCTTGTGCCCACCTCTTTGACACCCTTTTTGTATGTGTGTATGTACCTGCATCAGCTGCATTGAGATCTCATATATTTCTCTGCTGGTGTCTGAGGCCTTGAACAATACCAGATTGAGCAGGGTCACAAGATCACATGGGTAATTCCTGGCAAAGTGAGGAGGAATAGTCAGTAGTTGCTGGTTACTAACTCAATGGATGTAGACTACCTAGCCTCCTATATGAGGGGGCGTAACAGGCAGATTCTAACGAATGTAGCAAACGCATGATTCCCCACCTGTTGCCGCAGACAGTGGCGATGGCCTTGAAGCAACCAGATGCTAGCTGGTAAGACCCAGTGAAGCATCGGTCCACGGCCCAGTTGAACAGATTGATCTGGTCTGGGTTTAGTTCTAAGAGCAGGATGACCACCTCACACCCCAGACGGTGCACCTACGACAAACACATGTTATTATGTAGCGGTACTAATCCACAGATATAGGAACAGACACAAAAGGCTTAGACTTAGACTTGCATAATAACAAGCTGGGTTAAGCTATACAGCTCCAACTTCTGAATGATCATGTTCATCATACTTTTTAAGGTGTAGTGAAAAAGAATAACCAACAACACATAGAAAGTTAAAGGCAACAGTGGACTTACCCGTAGGTCATGGCAGGCCAAGATGTTGTCAAGCCATTTGTAGAGATAGCCGTCAGTAGAGAGACCCACGTTGTCAAACACCGGACCGCAACACAGAACTGCTGACATGGCCTAAGAGACAAAAAGTTAAATTGAGTTAACGCTAAAGTTTCTGTAAGAAAATGACAGAATAACTCCTGGAGTGCGGCAGGGTTGGGACGTTTGGGTATCGGTACCTTGAGAGCGCAGTACTGGTAGCGAGTGATCTGGTGGTTGCGGTCACTGTAACGATCGAGAGGAGTGAACATGACGCTGAAGGGTCCAGCCCATTGGCTGAAGAGGATGAAGAGATGGTGTCTCAGAGACTGTTGAGGGAAGAGAAAGCGCCTGTGGTGGACTGCAAAGATGTGAAAGGTGAGAGAAAGAGAGAGACATGGAGGGTCAAAATAGAAGACAAATGAAAATGCTGATTTTACAAATGTAAATTTAAGTCTGACTAGAACTTAGCTTGTCAAAACACTGCGAAAGCCAATGTATTACATCATAAAAAAATAATATAGTGATTTACCAGGAACACACTGGATGAGATTAGCCACCATCCCGCTGAAATGGGCTCTGATATCTTTAAGCACGTCCATCTCCTTCTCATTCTCAGCCTCCAGAAGCATCCGGGTTAGATCCACATACTCAAGGAACAAGGCGCCCAGGGCCAGCGAGTCACGCTCCAGTGCTCCATTAGTGCTGTAGGGGAGGAGAAGAGAAGTTTACATGTGCATCAGCAGGCCAGAAACTACGCTCTAGATAAAATGTGTGTGCTACCTGTCACTGATAACTGCTGCATTAGCCAGCAGTTCAAAGATCCTCAGCAGCTGCAGCCTGAGAAGATCCCTCCTCTCTCTGCGCCGCTTGTTCTGAAAGCACAGACAGGTTTTCCATTTACTGCTTAATGTATGTTAATATACGTAAGCTTGTTGTTTTGTGTATACCGGATTCTGAACTTACAGAGAATGAACATTAGCGTCCATTTTCATAAATAATTAGACATTATTGACCTATGGAAAGCATCTCTAATAGCTATAAGCATACACTATGTATGAGTACAACATAAAAGACAACTTCTAAACTCTTATTAACTGTTGTATGTAACATTGCATTTCATCAGGAGTAGGTTTTTCACAATTCTGATATCAATGAAGTTAATCTGATCCACTCAGCGCCGTCGGTGTGTTTCACTCTCACTGTGTTTGTGTGTTACCTCAGGCCGACGTTCCAGCGCTTCCTTCATCAGTGGATGGAGTTCTTCCACTAGCTCCCTATAAACAGCACCAGAGAGGGCAAAAATCAATTGATTGCTTCATTGCTAAATGAGAGTGATCAAATCATCCTTCCTTGTCGATGGAGGACGGCCTGATTTAAGGAAACACAATGGTTTGTAACAGATATCTATCTTGTGCAACCCAAATGTCACATGTCCTGAACACTAATCCTCATACAGCCATGTTAGACAAATTCGTCTGGGGAGACCTTAATCCCTTTGACAACAATGAGCGCCTTTTGGAAAACATTTTAGATTAAAAATAGATCATCTCTTTAAAAATGAAACACCTCTCACACACAATGGAACCTTTGTCCTTTGAGAAACTGCGATACATCGCTGTCCCTTTAAAGACACACTTTTTTCTTTTCTTTTCTTTTCTGAATGTCAAAGAGGAATGCAGCTCAGGTATGAAGAGAATGTAAGGGCAGATGGGATTCAGTAATAGAAGAAGGCAACGTGAAAGGACTTATGTAAGAGGAAAGGGTCAAATCTAGCACATCATCCATTTTCTGTTGTGATCTGTCTACTGGCATTCCCTCCATTCAGGCTTTGTGTGTTTATTATTATTAACAGTTTATGATTGTTTAACATCTGAGCATTAAATCAGAAATGTGTTTTACAAACTATTCAACATCTTAGAAGGGAAAACAACAGCTAGCACTGATGAGAATGATGCAATCTATATGTGTAATGCTGGTGCACATTTCTGAATGCTCCTGTTGCAGTACCTGAAGACCAGAGCGTTTGTGCATCCGAACCCAAGCACCAGAGACTCGGTGATCTCCAAACTCTCTGCTCTCATCAGCGGGACGAGCTGTTTCAAAAGCCAGGCAACTGAGGGAGTGCCTATCACCTGAGCAATGAAAAGAAATACACAAACGTTGATCAGAAAACATTAACAACCTAAAACTGAACCAAATCTACAAAAAGAAAACTCCCAACTCGTCAAATACAGACACTTGCTCAGTCACTATGATGCTTAGGTACCCCTAGGTCCTGTGCTTGTTGTTGCTTTTTTTCTGCTATATATCAATACAATTTGAATGTATTTGGATTTTGGCCTGCTAGTTGGGCAAAACAAGACATCTTGGGTTCTGTGAAATTGTGATGGGCATTTTTTCACTGTTTTCTGACATTTTAGAGAAATAATTGGCAGAATGATCTATAACAACAATAAAAGTTAATTGCAGGGCCTCTTTTCCCTGACTGTCTGAGAAATTCGAAAGCTATTCAGGACATGGAAATAATGAAATAATCCCAACATTTCCAGCTCAAACACCCACCTTGTTGTCATAGGTGACGCTGCCGTCGGGCGTGGTGGCCGTGATCTCTGGTGTGGAGGCTCTGAGGTGACCGGGGGACATGATGCTGGGCTTAGCCACACCTAGACACAGGATCAGGTAGTTACGCCACAGAGAGATGTAGCTGTCACTGGAGCCGGCCGTGCTGGTCTTCTTAGCATTCACTGGACTGCTGCAGAAAGACAAAAGGAGAAAAGGCAGGTGGTCAGATATTTTAATCTCCCATACACATGGATCATTTGTTGTATGACATATCATTCTATGGTCACAGACTGTTGTTAAAGCAACAGTTAAATGCCTGAAAAGTATGATATAATAAAGCGTGTTCTCGTACTTGGGGTCAACCAGTGGCAGCAGCAGCTGTAGTCGTGTGAAGGCGTAGGGCCAGGCGTATCCCAGGGCGGTGGGGCAGTGTTTGGGCAGGTGCTCCTGCCGCAAGAAGATGTGCAGACAGAGCACCCATGGGTCCTTCACACACTGGGCAAAGATCCAGACATGGCTGGGGCTCTTCACGTCGTAGGAGCTGCTCACCAGTCGAGCCGTCCACTCCACCAACCACTGGAGGTCAACATGGTGGCTGAGAGGCAAGGTAGACTGAGGGAGGGGAGGGGAGGTGTTTAAGAATGATACACAGCAGCTGAGGAAGTCATTTGGAGGATTGTGATGTACTAATGTTACCGATACATGCTTCACATAAACACACGTACCGAGTCGGAGACAGCAACATGAACAAAGCTGTCCATTACAGCTGGGCTCAGCTGGTCCATGACCTCTATCATGGGTTTGTCATCGTCCTGGAGGGAGATTCATAGAATCAGCTATTTATATAACAGCGTCATACGATGTGAAAAATACATGCACCGTATATATGCTGCATAACTAATTACAGCTACGTCTCTCCTTCCATCATTTCTCTCCCTCTTCGGTAGAGATTTGCCACCGGCTACGTGGCGCACGTTGGTAATATCTGTCAAAATGTCAAGAGAAGCTTGTGAATTGTTCTCCACTGTGTTTGCTTGGTGACGATGTGAGACTTCCTGTACTCACGTCAGCATGTCCCAGAGCTGTGAAGAGGCAGCGTATTTCTCTTAACACTCCAACAGCCAGCTTCCTCGTGCTGATCTGACACGAGCAGAGGAGCAGCAGGGCCAGGCCCTCGACCGCATGGAGCACAGAGCAGTGAGGGCTTCGCTCTGGCAGTCTGGGGCTGGACTGATGGAGAAAGGAAGACAAAGGACATATTATATTACTGCAAGTCACCTTGTTTGACCAGTTATTAAACCCATAGTTATGGCAGTTGACACTTTACATGGGTCAAATTGACATACTTGAAGAACCGCAACCTGCTTTCAGCTTATCACTGTCATTTTAGTGACGAGCTACATCATTGGACCAACGTATTTCAACATAAGGAAAATACAATCAACTCTCTCTGAGTAATCTCTGAGATACTGATGACGTGATGGGTGAACAAATAACCAAATATGTCTGTAAAGTAGTAGTTTTAAAGTACAAACCTCAACTCCACCTCGCGTCTTCCCCTGGAGCTGCAGCGCTAACCTCCACTGAGTGAGCAGCTGGAGAAGGAGCTTCACTGAGGCATCCTGCAGACCCTGATGGGTGTCTTGAACCTGGAATCGTTAAGAGAGGGACATTCATAGAAGGTTTATATCTGTTGTTTATCAATAAACCAAGCCTAAAACACACATGTAAAGGAAGTGTAACAGTTGCAAATGCAGGATTAGTATCTTATTGGTGAGGTAGCTGCATGTTTCTGTCAAGTTCAGATATACCTCACGCAAAAGAAAATGTGTGTAACCAAACAGGACGTCCTCCCTCCAGTCGGAGAAATCGAGTAACAGGCTCTGCAGGGAATTCTGGGAAATAAGACGAAGCTCATCGTCCATGTGCACAGTAAGTCTGAGGGGATAGAGGAGCACACATGAACAGAGTTGAATGAACAAGATCTTGTTGTACGACCTCATTGAAGGAAAGAAAAACCATCGAGGTTCCAACACAAATAATTATATATTTGTCTCTTAACTCACCGTGAGAGCAGGTCAATGAGCTCAGGTTTGGACATGGCATCAGGAAGGATACGAGGAATGGCAGCCACACATGTCCTGAACAGGTCGATTTTAGGCTTCCTTTCGCCACTGTCAAAGATAGAGGGGGATGTTAAGCACGCTTGCTTAAGTCAGGGAAAGTTAGGTAACTCCAAATACCGGTAGGTCAAAAAAAACACTGGACTTTGCTGTTACTGTACATACGTGATCATGTCCTCTGGTTCTTTGTTGAGCATCTGGACACTGGTGAGCATCATACAACGACCCACCTCCTTGTCCAAGTGTCTCAGGATGTTGTCCAGAGCCTTCCGCACCTGGGAGTAGTACAAGGACATGCCTGTGTAGGACAGGAAGAGACAGTGCACGCAGTTAGAGGCTACATTCATATTACACTGTCTTGAATGCCTACGAACACAAACACACACACACATACACACACACACACACACACACACACACACACACACACACACACACACACACAGACCTATAAGTTTGGCTTCCTCTTCAGTAAGTGTCTTGCTGAGATAAGTCTTCTTCTTCTTCAGAGAGTTTCCAGAGGGCAGAGTGGCGCCTGTGTTGGGCATAGGAGGCTCTCCGTCCTTCTGCTGCAGAGCATCTGCTATCACCAGGAACGCCCGGAGACCGATGTTCATACGCTGGAACACAGATAAAGCACAGCAGAGAGAGTCTGTTTATCAATAACAATGGCATATTTGTGAGCAGGGACTGAGGCGGTGCTAACACTTTGACATGACAAATTCATAAGCTGGAAGACACAACAGAATTTTTACTACTGTGTATAAATATTTATTTGGGAAGATTATTTAAAACATTAAATAATTCAGTTCCTCTCGAAGGATTGTTGTTCTACGTGTAAGTGATCTTATTTTTTATTTATTGTCATCTAAAAATCCTAATCGTAAATATTTTGGAATTATCCAAAACATACTCACCGCATTGGTGATTGTTAATAATGTCTTCAATGTGGTTAAAAGAGTACTCAGATAAAAACTGATGCATCAGAACCACAGATATCATCTTTTTTATTCCATGCATACTTCCTTGTCAAACCCTGGCCTAAATTTACAAAATCGCTAGACTGCAACAACAGGTTGGTTGGAGATTCAGTAGCGTTATGCTAGTTGAGGCTAATGTAGCCTCGAGCCACTAGCCTCAAGCTGAGATGGGGAGATGGCCAAGAGGTCTGCTAAACTCAATTCTTACTAATTCCTCTAGATTTATTTAATTTTCAAACTCAAGTGTCAGCACTTTGGGTAATTAATCAAAGATCTTTAAGCTCCCTCTGGAGAACTCCCCAAGACCTCTAAACAACAAACAAATCGGTTCCCCTTTATTTATTTTGGTTCATATGACCAGAATCCTGTAATCACATTACATATGATCAACCCTAAGTGCTCTTTGCTACAGCTGAAACATTTCCTATTCAATGCACCAACAGAGAGCATACCGTTCTTTACCTTCGTCGCTGACTGAGGACTACAAATAAAAACTGGAATGCTCATCCTTGTAACGTGGCCCACAGAACACAATGTTGATCTGTGTGCGATTGTGTGCACATGATTGAATGTCTGTGTTTGCTCTCATTACCTCTGGGTTGAGACTGAAGGCTTTGGCAGGTTTCCCGACACTCAGCAGATCAAATATGATCTCCTTCATGGCGAAGTCCAGTCTCTCCTGAACAGAGAGCAAACAAACTGGTTTTACAAGATTTCAGAGTTAATGTGATGTGAGGCAGCAAGCCCATCAACTGTATGTCACCAATAGGACATTTTTACTGTTTATAAAGAAAAATTTAAAATGGAAAAAGAGACGTAAGGACAAGACAATGCATGGATAAAATAAGTTATTTATCCGTATGTGTTATTTACAATAAATGTCATATATGCTGTTTGGAATTTTTGATTAACCAGTGTTTGTATTTCTTATTGACAGCAGAGAAAGAAGCACAGAATAAATCTTGGAAGGTGGCACATTGTTGGCTCCACACTTAACACAACAAACGCCACTTCATTCATCATGGCCTAAAGCAGAGTGTACCAGTTCTGTGTGTGAGAGTATGTGCAAGTGTGATACACACCTGTGCAATAAACTGGATAATCTTGACAAAAATATTCAAAGGCATGTCTCTGGGCACGACGCTCCGACTACCTTTGGGGAACAGAGTGGAGGTGATGGACGTGAGACGACTGTGGGAGAAAGGAGAGACGAGAGAGAGAGGAGAGACAGACAGAGAGGGAGGGGAAAGTGTTGAGACATAAGTTAATACCTCAGCAAAATCATATAATTTCTAACACCATAAAAGTGTGCTGCACTTGCTAAAACATCATAAAGAAAAAGCATAAACAGAGTTTTCTTTGTGCCCGCATTTGTTCATAATAACTATAACAAGGTGTAACAATATAGGTAACAATAACATATTGATGCTAAACACTTGACAACTTTAAAGTTATATCTTACATCTTGTTGATAATATTTATGTCATGACATGTGGCTGTTACCTCTGTGTTCCAGTGTTGCTCTCGCACTTTATTCGGATCATGTAGACCCACAGCAGGCGGTAGAGTGATTCTAGAGCCACGCGGGCCATCTTTGGATCTCTATTCTGCATTCAGACAAAGATTCATCGTGTTTCACCAGGTGCAGCATTTCACAAGACTCGCATTTCACAAAAATGTTTCACAGGGACTACTCTCAGCCAAACAGACAGGCATTCCTCATGTATTGTAACTTACTAACGCTCGAGATCAGAAACTGATTTCCCAATCGACTCCAATTCCGATTCACAAGGTCCCAATTCGATTCAAGAAATTCTCAGAGGACTAATGCTGTAATTGTACAAGGAACCCTTTAACGTAGTGCACTATTAAAAAGAGCGACCGAGAGCAGATGAAGTAAACAACTTGTAAAATTCCACGGGCAAGCTTTACCGCTCGCAGTACTACTGTGTGAAAATGACCAGAGCCGGGTTTAAGTGCAATCCACATGTTTACAGATGATGTCAGACTGATTCACCGCAATGTGATGTGCCCAGAGCAGATCAGCTGTTGTTTGCGATCAAAACAGAGAAAAATTCTGCGGTGGAGTCGTCTTGCGTTATTAAATGTAACATGTCACACACCGGCACGGCTGCTTGGTGGAGCCTTCAGTGGAGCAGCTCCCGGCATATTCTGACTCCACCAAGGTTCGCTTGATTTTAAGAATCCACTTGAAAAGGCAGATATTAAAAGATTGATCTTGGGATTTTAATACTCTGTATCAGATCATTCAAATGAAGATCAATTTTAATTGTTTTTTTATTTTCTAAACAGCCCTATACTTTACATACACATAATTTACTTTATGCACTACTGTCAGAGCATATATAGTGATGTTCATTGTGATCATAAATCAAAGTGTTAATGAGCCCCCATCAATCACTATATTCGTAACCTGCAGTGCTTCCCTCAGGGCAAAACATACTGATGGTTGATTTTGTAGTTGAAGAGGTATTATGTCGTGCTGGTGCCACAGTGTGAAGTTCAGTGTTGTGTGCATGTACTGAGTCAAAATCATTCTTCATTGACAGATACTTGCACTGGCTGCATTGTTTCTGTGTGTGAATACGACACACACACACACTACTTGTGATCTATACAAATAAATGCCTACTATGGTAATTCTTTCATTTGCATGGTGCAGACAGAAAGGCTGACCTTGAGGTTTGAGAGGCAGTTGTTGAGGAAAATGTGCCAGCGGCTGAGGAAGAACTGCTTCTGACTGACACACAGCAGGCAAGTCACCAGAGGATACAGAGCCTGGGGTGGAGAGAGAGAGAAGACAGATGGGAGACATTTGCATCAGGCACTTCAAATTCAAAGTTCATTCATTGAATGTAAATATGAAATAAAGGACTCAGGCTGTCTGCCTCGCCATTTTTCTACATGCATGCAAATTACTTTGAAACTGCTTTTAGATGTTGAAGCTTTTAATGAAGTCAGTCATTAAAAAGGGCTCGGAATCATTTATTCTAAAGTGAAACCTCATTTCTGAGCTCTTCCTTTGTCATCTAAAAACAATGGGCAATCACATTATTTCAGATTACGCTTTTCACAATCATGTTCCACTTGTTTCAGGCCTCATGAATCCCTCACTAAACTGTTTTGTTTGCTTCTTCAATCATCAATGTCTTCCTCTCTGGAATTAAACACTTATTTATCTGCGCTTTATATTGCCACATGGTTTCTTTCTGGCTGTCTGTTTAATTCATTTATGGACTTGGAATTGTACCACTGCAAGTTTATAGAATCGTCAACACAAAGTTCCCATACAGGAATGTGAACTTGGTGTCTTGTCTTTTCAATCAGCTGGTATGGGCATGCAGACAGATCACTGTTGAACATGAATGCCTTCAATGACCTGTGTGAGTCCAGGTACACCCTTGTCATAAATGGTTATGGAAATGCTAGGTTTTTAGGAGTGAATCATTTACCTGTCACTCCTTATCTAAGTTGGTATTTGCTATCTGTCACCCTCGCATTTCAGTCTCTCTCAGGTACTCAGATTGCACCACATGACTGTCATTCCTATCATACCTGCCCATTCTGCTCTGACATGGCAGGTTACTGTTTGTTTGTGTGCATGGATGCACTGTTCGTTTAGTGCAGAGAGGTGTGTTGAGCCTCGAATTCACGGTTTGCTCCGAGTATTTGGAGAATCTGACAAAGGAAACACGCATAATGGCCGAGTAACATGTCTGCAGCACTGAATACATGACTTCGTCACAGCAGGAGGAACCCGGGTACATATCGCGAATAGCACATTAGGGGCAACATTTCGGAAAACTAAAGGGGACCATTGCCTCAGCAAGCAATGCTCAGCTGCACTACAAAAAAAAAAAAAATCACTACCTAATATGTGAATGAGTTTTAATACTTTCAAGAATCTTCTACAAATGAGTGTTTGTATTTTGAAACAAGAAAGATTAAAGCTGGTTACTGCACTAAAATAATTACATACTGTAATTACCATTGTACGCCTCCGCCAACCGGTCAAGCTTACGTCTGTGTCTGTCCAAAATGTAATTTTATTATTAATGATATCTATGTGAAAGTGTCATAATTATCATATGAATTCTTGAGTTATGGCCAATCAGTACATTCTTGGGTCCAAGACGACGTTTGTGCCAAATTCTCAAGGCGTTCCTGACGTATAGCGTTCACGAGAATGAGACAGACGGACGGACAACCTGAAAACATAAAGCCTCTGACCACAGCTGTCGCCTATGTAGAAAAAAAGACTTTAAGAAATAATACAATAAACTAAAGATTAAAAGAAATGTATAGGAAAGATTTGTGAGGAAGCTTTTTGTTCCCAGGAAATAATGTAGTTATGATGTATTAAACCTGCATCAGAGGTTATTGCCTGTTCTATCTATTCCTTGACATTCATGGTTCAAACTTTTAAGCAGTGAAGAAGGTCCTTTTCATACCAGTCCTGAAAATGTACAGTTGTTTTACAGCATGTTTGTTCGTGACAGACCACTATCTCAATAAGAGAGGTGTACTGCACACTGCACTCCTGTCTCCTTTCCATGGAAAGATAAAAGCCCACATGTTGAAGAGTTACAGTAAGTGCTTTCACCAATCGCTGGTAATGGAGAGGAAATGAGGAGAGAGGAGCAGGGATGAAATGGAACAAAAGGAGAAACTTACCAGAGAGTGTTTCTTCCTTGAGGACAGGTCCAGTGTGGTGTCGTACAAACTTTCTACGAAATTCCGAAGACATGGTACGTTCACCTCGTTCTTCACAGTCTGGATCGACGAACAACGCAAAAGTTAGCTTAGAGAAGTGTTTTTGCCAGACCCCAACACTACTAAGACACTATATATTCAAGCTTAACATTTTTATTATTATTCTCATTACTCTCTTATGATTATTCTCAAGATATAAACATTATATATTAAGACCAGCAGATTTACTGTACAGCAGAAAGACAATAACTTAGTGTGACTCTGGCTTTAAAATGAATCCAGAAAAAGCATTAGTACGCTGAGGTGCTGTCAGCAGGAAGATGAAATGAACTTACAGCAGCTACAGGTACAAGTATCTCCACAAAGAGTCCGGCTAACGAGTGTTTAATGTCTTTGTCCTTCACTTCCAAGAAATACTGCGCACACTCCTGAGGAGAGAAAGAGAGTAAGAGACAGTTATAGAAACGATGTACGTACTTGATAATGCAGCGAATGCAATGTCACCGGTTCTAATCCCTGCATCGCTACGGGTGTGCGGAAATGAGAAACATTCTCACCACTGCAATCACCACCAAAGGGACAATAAAAAAGGCACATAACCCCTAATTACTCTAGAGGAATCTGTTGGTAGTCAGGATAGGATAGCTCTTTGATAGCATTAAACTGCTTCCGGAGATGAAAAAAAGAGCACGTCTGTCCTGTAGAAAACCTCACCGAGATTCCTAAACCAGAGCCTTTTTTACAATTTGTTGGAATGTAAAAATCAGGCAAGGGACCAAATGATTTTGGCTCTACCTGCATGAACTGGAAGGAGGCTTCAAAGTCTTCCACCGGGTACATTTTGATGCGGAAGAACTTGAGTCCCATGATGAGGCTGATGGTGGACTGGATGACGTAGGGGCTCTGCTCCTTCTGTCTCAGCTCCTTCAGCTCGGAGATGAACTTCTTCCTCACTGCTGGGAACCTGCCGAGTAAATGGCCACCAGATGTGAACATTCGCTCTCTTTGGATGTGTTAGCAAAGTGTTTTTCATATCCAAGTCTCAGGTGAGTGGTGGCATGGTTAGTGGAATAACTACAACAAAGTGGAAAGTGTGTTTATTTGCTGAACTCAGACTCCTGTATTCACCAGTTTGTTTTTGCATGTGCAAAAAAGTTTTACCAACAGTGCTCTGGAGGCCTATATTTAGAATGGCATCTGGACGGGTGATCTGGAGGGAATGTGTGTGTGCGTGCGTGCACTGATTCTTTGGGGCGTCTGCGTTTGTTTTGCGCACTTCACAGGGGTTGCCACAGCAGTTCAGTAAGATGGAACAGTCATCGGCCTCCTGTTTAGTGAGGAGTGTTTAAATAAGATACACATAAACACTGTGATCCATAAATCAAGCTGGAAAAACACACACACAATGCCAAGAATAAAGTATGCGCCAAGATTGATTATGGTTTGAGTCAGTGTGTGCTCAACCTTTTCACAGCCCTGTGTGTAAAATAATGTACTACAAACAAATAACAAATAAGGAGTGTTAGAAGTCATCCAGGAAGCTTAATCAACCACACAGTAGTTTGCTGCATTTGCTAAACCAGAGCTCAGTATTGACTTCGATCCAGCCGTGACGGTTAAGGATAGGGGAAGGAAGCGAATTATGTCAATGAGATAGAAAGATAGGGGTACAGCGATGTGTGTGTGTGTGTGTGTGTGTGTGTGTGTGTGTGTGTGTGTGTGTGTGTGTGTGACAGAAGTGACTGAGCTGCCCTGTGAACCTCCTCCATCACAGTAATAACCTCCTGGAAAATGGGAACAGTGCTCATCGCTCATCGCAACATTACACAGACAGAGGACCATCATCTGGAGTGTCATTATCTTCAGTTGCCATCTCTCTCTCTCACTCACACACACACACACACACACACACACACACACACACACACACACACACACACACACACACACACACACACACACACACACACACACACACGGGCATTTGTTTCTTTCCCTCACTTGTACTCATGTCAGAGGGGCAGCATTTGTAACTTCTGTTTCCACTGAAATGGGGGTCAAGAGGAGGACAGGCAGCTACTGTAACTACGTTATCACCTGGATCACAAATCTGCCTTCACTGTGAGACACATTTCATTCTCAGCTACGAAAATAAGGAAATAAAGCCACATTTAAAACTGAATTCTAGATATTTAAGTGCAAACTTGTAAGGCCAATTGTAGAATTTTGAATAACTAAATTAACTTACTGTAACACTCTGCATCTTCATTAGCTTTGAGCTATTAAATGAATATTATATATTACTTATTTTCACTTACTTGGGTATGTGGCAAATTACCTCAGCAAATGAATGTTGATGCTGTTGATGTACAAACATTTAAGTGGCATGCACTCATAAACACACGAGCAGCATAAAGATTCATTTCCACATTACCTAGACTGAGCTACAACTCCCACTACTTCAGCATAGAGGTCAGCCACTATGTGCATGTTGCCTGTGTTGGGTCCCAGATACCTAAGAAGTGAACACAAAGCATGAATATTATAGTATGTAGTGACTGTAATAACGATACACACATTTGCAACACCGCATGTGAATATGTTGAAGTTGGTCAGAAAGTGAAGACCGTATTACTGAAATGCATTCTAGAAAATTATTTGTGTTTCTATATGTGATCATTTTTACCCTTCTTTGTATTTGAAGTGCTTGAACGTCAGGTTTATGACTTCTTGGATGAGTCCATCCAAAAGAGGGTGGAGGGGGATCTGGATTGAGAGAAAAAGTTTATTATTATTTTATTCTGATTTCCATCTTTTCACTTGATGTATCTGAACATTAAATTAGAACAATACGTCCAAATGAAATGCACTATTTCAATGTATTCTGCTCACAGTCTGGTGAACTTTTTGTATTTGCGTTAATTTAGATACAGTTTAACATGAGTAAGGTGGGAAATGCTGGACAACTGATATCAAGTAAGTCGTTAAAGGGAAAAATCGCCTTCACTACTATCGCAGACGCAGCCTCAGCCTCAGCCTCTCTCCACTGCATTTCTTCGGGCGTATATTCTAATAAATATGGCTACATATCCGAGTCAGCCAAAATGTATCTTTGTCCATAACATCCACTGCACTCATATTTTGGGATGGCTCTTTGACAATGAAACTTACAACAGGTTTAGGAAGTTCTGTTTCCCCCGGGCTACTCAGAGGTGGAGAATAGAAATACAAGCTGAAGTCGCCTGTATTTGCTCCTTGCATACAACTACATCACTGTCACGTCAAATAAAGACGCTGGATGCAGGAAGAACAACAGATGTCAACTCAGCTTTCTCCATCAATAGAGCACGTAGTGAGGAATTTACTGCTTTAATTAACTAGATGTACCATCAACAATTGGACTGTGTGATTGTGATTGGACGTACACAAACATTTTCCCTTTAATCAAGGAAGAGTGTGTTAAATATCCAAAATCGTTTCCTGACAAACAGTACTTAACCAGTGCAGCTTCGTTTCTAGTGATTGAAATACTGACGACAGATTTTTCTCTTTTACAAGTAAAACCTATTTATGCCAATAAATACGAGGAGACATGTTGTTTACGGTGTAAATTGAGACTCACCTGCTTCAAAACCTCTATAAGCACGAGAGAAAAGATGAAGTCTATTGCCAGATCTCTCCTCTCCAATAAGTAGTCTTTCTGTTGCTCATCACTGAAACAGACAGAAACAAAGAAACACTTTTTACACTCAGTGTTACAGTGTTGATCCTCTTCTTGCCTTTGTAAGCAACACACATGAGTATCTGCTTTTATTCAATTTCTGATAATTCATTAATTGGAGGCACCATGTGGTTCACTATGTAGCAGTGTGTGCTCAGTGTGTACTCAGTGTGTTTGACATTTGGAAACAAGCTTCTGCCGTTTATTAGTGCATTTTTTCCAATGGTAGTATTATTTTAATTTAGACGTTGTTTTTCTGCTGTTTGTGCGGGAGGGGGCTGAATACAGTTAGTACAGTATTGCTTATTGTCTTAAATTAAAAAACTTTATGAGCCAGGACGAATATATTAAATATTTCATAACAATATATTGAAATAGTCCTGCACATCTGACATGCTGGTTTGTTGTCTGTTTCTGTTTTTTGACCATGCATTTTCTGTTTCTGTGATTTAGAACTCTAAATCTACTCAAACTTCTTTACAATCAAGTGTATGTGCCGTTTGTGTGCTCTCACTTCTTGGACTTGGTGTTGGCCCTGGGTCGATACTCATGGGACTCGTCTTCCAGGCCGTTCTGCCTCTTGTACCAGTCGAACAGAGTCCTCAGGATAGACGGCAGGCAGTACTCTGCTAGAGAACTCATACTGCTGATCAACTGCACGGAGAGAAGGAGCAGGGCAGGGGAAAGAGAGAGAGATTAATCCCACTCCAAAAATAAAACAATGCTGCAGCTAGATGTGGATGACAGAAGAAAAACGAGTTTGGACAGGTAAAATGTGTCCATGTCAGCTCCACGCACCTGGTCGAACTGTGGGTCCTCTCCTCTCTGCAGAGATTTGTTAAGTGGCTTTTCCTGTGAGATATGAACAGACAGAAGGGAAACATTAATGTCAGAGGAGACGAGAACAGGAAGACATTTTATTATGAAACTTTGTAATCAGAAATAGGGCTGAAGCTATCGATCATTTTAGTTGTTTAGTATTCTACAGCTCGACCGTATACTAATTGAGTAAGAGGATATGAAATACTTTTGCTTTATTAAAGAGTATTAGTACATACACAAGTAAGACAGGTCTCTTAAAATGAACAACTAATTGATTTCCTTTTTAGAAAAATCTAAATTTTTATTGCAAACAATAATAAATTAAACCCATTTAGTGCCATATTATATTCTGGGTTTTAAAGAAAACCCTTTATTAATGCAAAATTAATAAAAAATCAATAATTTCAGGCCTTATCAATACTCTGTGTTGCTACATTTTTAGAAATTGCTATCTCTCCAGACTCAACCTGTATACTCTGTAAACATTGCAGACACTCGAAACCTATGTTGGTGTTGCATTTTCAGCTAAATTTAAATGTGATCACCGGCTAAGTGCCTAAAACAAGCCCAGGACCAACTTCACTGCTTAGTATCAAACTAGCTGCTTCGACACTAACCATAAGTGCCATAAACATACAACAACCCTGAGAGAAAGGGACAAACCTCTTCACACCACTATACAAGACTGTGCTCAGACATTTTGATTTGAAACTAGAATAATAAATAATAAGCCCTAATTAAACCTTTAAACCCAAAGAAGAAGTTTCTGGTAGGTACACTTAGTAAGTGTGACAAAAGGTATATGAGAAACTCATGAAACACATGCTGTAACCTGAGAGAGACGGGATGAGAAATGAGATTTCAGACGTTAAGTCACTCACCAGTGGTTCGGCCATGATGATTCGAATCTTGCGTTCGGAGAGCAGGGTGAAGTTGGCAAACAAGCTTTTCAGGACGAACTCGCCCGGCTTACTCTCAGGGTCCACGTTGATGGGCGCCATGACGACAGGACCCTTCCTCTCTCCCGAGGTTCCACTGACTGGCGGGAGGGGGGGCTTCAGTCCCACTGGAGAGGCTGGGGGGGGGGGGGGGGGGGGGGGGGGGGGGGGGGGGGGGGGGGGGAATAGGATAGGTCAGTTAATTATGCCAAATGATGTAATGGCGGTTCCTGTTTGCCATGTTCTCATGAATGTACAACTATCACTGGAGTACTTTCATACTGAGAAACTAAAAACGTGATGAATCTCAGGTTCTGCATCCATGAGGAGGGGCATCTTTTTTTTTTTTTTTTTCAATGATCTCCAAAAAGGTTTATGAATGACATCCTCAGAAAGTGGGTGTCACACTTAATATAAGAACATGCATATCTGTCTGTTATGACTCTGAGCAGGGCTAAAAACTTTTTAGGTAAAAGGTTTTAAAGAACCACAATTGCCTCCATGAGCTTTTTGTCACAACCACTTCTGCAGCTTCGACTGCTACAATACAAACTGACAGTTTACTGTTATCTTCATCAAAGAACCCCCCAACACCGTACAGCTGAGACACAGAACCTCACGCTCATTCTCCAGCCTCTTGTCTGAAGAAAATCTGATCATCATTTAGTTTTGTGAAGTTAAAACTCCTCAGTCATAACTTATTTGTGTTGAGTGTGTGTCCAGGTTTGACAGGCAACACTTTCCAGGCACACAGACCAGACACACACACACACACACACACACACACACACACACACACACACACACACACACACACACACACACACACACACACACACACACACACACTTGCTGGACAGTCCATGTTTTCATTCCTCTCTTCTGATTCCATCGTTAGGGAGGCTGGGCACTATCAATTCTTGCAAGACGTAATGATAAACACACAGAGGGAAAGACAGATAGGGAGCGGCTGAAGTCTCTGAGTGAGAGACAGACGACAGACGGACAGAGAGACATAAGGATGGAGAAGGCATTTCCTGTCATGCGTCGAGGAATATTGACATGCCCTTAAAATAGAACAAACTCAAACACTGTAAGAAATGGCGTCGGTGACTATACAGTATAAAAGCTTAAGCAAGACTTTGTGGAAGTTCTGCATCCACTATGGATTATTATTATTAATCATATGTCATTCAATACAGTATAGGAACAAATGAAAAACTCACACAAAGGTTACTTGTACGACTGGCGTGAATTTCCGGGTTTAATTCCCTGAACATGCCGAGAAGAACAAGAGCATTTCCCAGAAGTGACTAGAGTGTGTGAGTTAACAGTGTCGGCTCTAACTGACCTTTCATGACCACGTGACCTGACCTCGCTGCAGAGGTGAAATGTAAACACTAATTCCCGGACAGAACAGGCCCCCGGGCCTCATAGACAGTGACCCTGTTTGTGTGAAAGCCGAGCACTCGAACGAGGCAAACATGCGTGCGTGCACACGAACCTGTGTGCCTCCTGCGTGCTTACCAAGGCCCTTGATGAAGCTGATGACACTAGCCCTGCTCCATTTAGTTGGCACTTCCATGGTGCAGACAGCCAGACAGCGAGACAGGGATAGAGTGGGTAGACGTGGGTAAAAAGGGGCTGGAACAGGGGAATGGAGGAGGGATGGGAGAGGGTAGGAGGGGTATAGCTGCGTCTACGAGGTGTGAAATACAGCTCCCATGATACACAAATAAAAGAAATTCCTTGCGGAGTGATTAGCGGCACAGGATGAAGGTTGTCTTTAATATCCAACTATTCCACCATGACAGTAAATACAGACATTGGAACAATGTCTGGCTTTGGCAAGAAGGCAGGTTTAACCAAAGCTAAACGTGTGAAGCTCCATCCTTCAGAAACTGACAGACAGGTAAAGTGAAAGACGTGAAACTCTCATGACAGCTGTAATTCCACATTCAATCCAAAAGAAACAGGAAGATATGTGGCGTCCACAGACCGGGAGAGCCATAGCCGGGCCAAAACCGCCCGAGTGAAGACGACCTGACGCCTCAGAGCCACGAGTGTTGCAATCGCGGAAGAGAGAGATGACGCCAAAGTGTCTTCTCAGAATAGCCGAAGAGACGACCGCCTCCGTCATGAGTGAACTCTACCGACGGGGATCGAGTAAATATTCCACTGCACTGCTCCAGCAGAGGCCTGGGTCGATCAAAGGCTGCGTATAGGCCCCCGTGCCTGAGAACTACATGAGCCTACAGACCAGCTATCAGTTTCAACTTCAGCTTCTGCTGCCACTCCGGCCTCCCGTCACTCCCGCAACCTTGGAATCCTTGCATTGGAAAGTTTGTATTTGCAATAAAGTGCTTCTTTCAGAGTGTGGTTTTCGTGGCCAACCCTTTAGTTGTCAGTAGCAGTTAAGTAAAGTCTGCTCCTTGTGGAGATCTGACCAGAAGAGTTGGGTTAGGAATTTCAACACTGCCCCGAGAGAGAGGCGAGGGGAGGAGGGAGGCGCTATATTTAGACCACTGGAGGTCACTCTCTTACATACCCACCACTCCCACTGACCCCTACTCACACACACACACACACACACACACACATACACGGGTGCCGCACGCACACACGCAAAATGCTCACAAAGACGCACATGTACGCAACAATTTTTTTTAGAGGCAGGCAGTGACAAATCAGGAATACTAGGTAATGTGATTAAACTAGAAAGCAAATGGCAATGATCTAATTCAGTGAATATAAGGTTGACTCTAAACAGAGATAATCCGGTAAGGCTTCTATGTGACATGAATTTAAGACGTGCGTGTGTGTGTGTGTGTGTGTGTGTGTGTGTGTGTGTGCGCGTGCGTGCGTGCGTGCGTGCGTGTGTGTCTGAGCCTTGGGCTTTAGAAGAAATGAGAGCAGGAAGACGTAATGTGTCCAATAAAGCTGTCGATATAGCACACCGGTGCACTTCCCTGGGACCCTCGTAGACTTTTGTTATGACTCAGCATTTCAAGAGATTAATCAGCAGTAATCTGCCATGTCTAGTCATTATAATTTCCACCTTTTTTTAATTACATTTTATATCCTAAAAGGTTTATTTAATCGACCGAGATGACAAAAAAGAAAGATGAGAAAGAAGCAGATAGACAGTGGAGACGGGGGAGGAAGTAGGAGACCGGCAACGATTACGCAATTAATCAATGTACAGGAAATGTGTCAGCAAATATTTGGATACTAAAACAAAACGTTTGATGCTTTCTTTGTCATACAAAAAAATATGGATGCACATGAATAGCTCAATATTCTGTACTTACTGGTAGAGAGACTACTTCACATTTAGATTTAGGTTAACCTTCGTCCATCACGTCATAAACAAGCATACTGAAGTGATGAATCATGACTAACGTGATGACACACAAACACCACCTGACTCATCAAGAACACAGCTTTTCAAGCTTCAGTCCTCATATAGAGGGTTGAAATCCAGACCCCAGGATGTTGACCTGGGTTAGTGAGCATCGTAACAAGTCGTCTCGGCTTGTAAAAAGATAAATCACTCTTGTACAGTTTGTTGGCAGTGCGATGAGTCATTTAAAAAAAAAAAAAAGCACAGACAATTACCACAAACACACCGACTGCCCCCGACAAGACCTAACAGAACCAAGCCTGTATGCTGTCAGAGGAGGAGGCTGACAAACACTCATTTTCAGTGTTGCATTTTCATCGCGTTACTGTAGGTCCTTTAGTCGGTTAGTTATGGCAGCTTTAACGACAACAAAGGTAAACATATACACTATATGTAGAAGTAAACAATGGGAAAGATTAGAGATGTAAACAAACCCTTCAGAGCATCAGCGAATTATAATAATCGAACAGTAACAATACCAGGTTTCCATTTTGATAATAGAGTGACCCTTTTGTTTACATTTGGATTCAGGGTTGTTCTTTTAACCAGCTAGCTTGTCTCAAGTGTGTGTGTGTGTGTGTGTGTGTGTGTGTGTGTGTGTGTGCGTGCGTTAACAGGGCTGATACAGGCATAGACAAGATTATTTCAGCACGGCTGGTATGAGATGGAACAAGTTGAACTTGATGAGGTCAGCTATTTATCTAGCGATAAGTAACTCGTGCTAGAAACACAAAGCTAACTCGGACGTATTGGGCCTGTTCTTCTGACTGCGTTCTTAATCATGACCTTGGCGACTGAATGAGGTCTTATAGCTGAAGAAGCCGGACCTTAAAGGACACACATATACCATCTCATCGTGGTTCCTGTGATTAATTTGTTTCATGACATCACATAAATGGCTGAGGAGGGGGGATGGGGGGGGTCCATCAACACATCCCCTGCGATTCCTCTGTATTCCTTACACCAACATCACCCCTGCTGACGGTAACCTTCAGCACAGCCCTAAACAGCTTCCCTGCCAACCACATACATGGAAACATTTGTATGGATCTGATGAAGGGGACGCGTACAACACACAGACCGTTTAGCAAATAGAGCACATTGAAAGGCATCTATAACTGACAACAAAAGCAGCGTCCCCGTCAACAAACAAAGAAAGAAAGAAAGAAACATCTATATTCACGACTATATTAGAGTGCCAGTGGTAAAACAGCTGTGCGTTTTACTCACTGTAGCTGAAAGTGGGTAAAGTACAGCATGTCCAGTCGGGGATGATGCTGGCTGTTGTTGGACTGCCTCAGCGTGACATACAGTAGCTTTACTCTCTGTTTGGTAAAGAACTCACTCACTGACTGGAGAACTGATTGAGATGATTTGACTTCTCTGACTGTCAACAGCAAACGTAGTTCAGTCGACATGAACAATAAAACATGTCAACAAGATCTGCGTATTTAACTTTTAGTGCACCAAGATGATAATTAAGTCAGACGCTGACTTCTTCTTTTGCTGAATAATATGCTGTATAATTCAAAGAGAAAACTGCCAGATTTACACCCAACTAAACCCTGGAGCAGTTTTCTCTCGCTCAACCCCCTTGTCTTCCATTATTCCGTTACATAACATTGCCGGATATTGACAGTGTGGATCATGCTGCCTGTTTTTCCCGTCTTATCCGAACACAGATTAACAAAAACAGAGTATGCGAAGTCTGTATGCTGCAGGATCTGCGGACTACTAGTCACGCATTTGTTTGGCATGCCAGCATCGACGACATGTGACGTGGTAGCTGTACTCACTCCCTCCTAAGGACTTGAGCAGAGACTTGATGCTGATGTCAAAGAAGCCCGAATCCTGCTGGCTGGTCGCCATGGCTGCAGAGGCTGTGTCGCCACGGTGACAGACAGCAGAGGGAGGACCGGACAGCAGGATGAGGCGTTGCGGACGGAGCGAGTGAGAGAAAGAGGAGAGAACGACTGGGAGAGAGGGATGCGGGTGGGCAGCCGGCGATGCGGATGTTGCGGCTGTCTGCTGCTGCTGAGTGTGTGTGTGTGTGTGTGTGTGTGCGCGCATGTGCACGAAACAGAGTGTGTGTGTGTCGAAAAGAAAGGAGAAAAAAAAACGGCAATCAGCCTCGCCTGCGCTCTGTGTTGCTATCTTGCTGGCTAACACTCCCCATCCCCTCTCTGTTTTGCTCTCTCAGGACAGTGATACACAGATGTTGGTAGACGCCAGCAGCCAATCCTCTTAGAGGAAATACGGAGAGAGAGAGGGGGAGAGAGAGAGAGAGGGATGCAATAACATACAGTAGATGGTACTGCACAGGGGGGAATGTGGGAAGGAGTGAGGGACAAAGAAGGGAGGAGGGGACGATGGAGTAATATACAGAAATCCAATGTTTCCTAATCACTTTTGTTCTGTTCTGACTCGCAATTAGTGTCGACCAATGAGAGCCAAGAGAAGCATTGACAGGCAGTCAGTACCAGCGAATAGCCAGGTATAATAATAATGACGTCACTGCCTCCACACTGCACATACAGTACATTCCAACCAAGGGTCGAGTATGAAGTGCGTGCGGCATGCAAACAGTAGTACTTTTAGTTGATTCTTGAGTGGGGTGGACACTTTTTTCCCCAATGCATTGTACAATAAATTGTCTTGACAATACAAACATCATCTATCTTTTTTTCTGTGATTTTCTTTTTCACTATATGGTGCACAATAAGATATTCTCTAGTTTAAGGAGCAACTTCCACGGGGATGGAGGGGACTTCTGTTTACATGACCCCATCTATTGGGTTTTCTTTGTGTTGGACAGAGGAGTTCTAATATAAAACATCCAGTATCACAAACAGTATCTAAGTGTGTGTGTGTAAATACTACAACTGTAACAGACATGCTCCCATGGGAATGAACAGCTTCCACCTGGGGTCTGTTTTACCAATTAGCTTCATTTGATGTTTTGGGAGGTTGGATCTGGCTGGGAAAACCTAGACATTGCAAGGGAATGAAAAAAACATTCATCCCATTACAAATAAATACAAAATAAATGTTTTAAGGCACTGCTGTTCCTGACTCTCACAGAACTTAAAGATGGACTTAATGCTGTTTGTTCCGATATTAGGAGGTTAAAAAAAAAAAAAAAAAATGTATAGATATAGCTCTAACCAGTACATTTGCTTTACACAATCAACAGAGGTAGGTGATGATGTGTCAGGTGACAAAATGACAGCAGTGACACACTGTAGGGTGGTGCTCACAGTAAATTAACTTGCTTGTGTCATTTTCAGTCATTTCAATACAATGTTAATGTTTGGAAAGCTGCTCAGCTAAATCAACTGATTGGCAATTAAACAAATGTTTTGTGTTCACTTCAGGGGCAATGATTCATGACATTGGCTGATTTTGCAAATATACTTTAGCTTTAAAAAATCAGATTGAAAGGAAACATCTGATGTTGCACTAGCGTATCTCTTATCTTGGTTTGAGAGATATTTTAGTGAGAAAAAATGTAGTTACTGGGCTTGCTTGATAACTAACATTTACACTGGTTTACCACTTTTAATTTGTTACTTACTTCCTTAAGTAACAATGTGGGCCAACACCAACATTTACCAGCACATTGCTTGCAGCCAGTATTAACCTTCCACTCCACTGCTGTGGTTACATTCTTGACAAATCATTTTAAAGAGCTTAAGCATTGTTTCATCACATTTAGACAATAGGTGAGTGAAAATAACTTCTCTACCTTCACCTTAAACAGTCACCCATCCACCTGGCCGTCCTCACAATTATCTGCCGAAGCATGAAATGTATATGATGGCCATCGCGGGCAACGCTATGGTTGGGTGACTATAAGTGGAAGAACAAGTGGATAATTAGGGTCATCGTGTAATTCCCGGGATGAAGTGCGGAAGTGCCACAGGACATGTGAATGGGTAAGGGAGGGGGAGACAATGAGAGTGAGGAGAGGAGCAGAAAGTGCATAAGATACGGTATCATGCAAAGCAGTGGCTCGCCAGGAGAGTTAGCGAGCACAGCATGGCCTGGTTCACATTAACAGACAATTACAGTCGAATCTCAGAGGAGGAGGAATATAGCAGAGAAACACTGCAAGGCTATTCCTGTCTGCAACTTCTGCTTACTCCATTACAGTCCGGGGTCAATCGGTACCGGCAAATATCAACCTCTGCCTCTGTGTTAACCTGCTTACTTTGGATAATTCAGACAAGTTGACGATCACAGAAAAGTAAACCCAAATCTGACTTTCAAAATATTCTCCTGCAACTTAAAGTTGTCTGTGTGTACCCTCCACTTGCAGCTGAACTCAAAGATGGTTACTGAACACTCTTTGACCGAGGCGGTCCGTCCTTTGTTATCTCAAACCGATGCAACCTCATCTCTTCTTGCTCAAGAGAAAGTATACGGACATGTCCAGGATTACTGTTTGTTGACCCTATTTCTCACATTTCTCATCGGGTTGAAAAGTCCAGCTGTGGGACCATGGGAGGCTTTAGTTGTAATGCATGGGAAAACTAAACATGATGACACAGGTAGTTTTTGTGGGAGTGGGGACGAGGCAGAGTAAGAGCAACACTTCTTGCGGGATTAAATAGGAAAGTCAAGAGAAACAGAACAGAGAAGTGTGTTTGTTAGTGCAACTCATCTTCTCCCTAAACAGGGAATAGGGACATACAGTTGAAACCAGAAGTTTACATACACTGTGCAAAAAGACACATAACACTTTTTTTCTCACTGTCTGAAGTTAAATCAGACTAAACCTCTCCTGTTTCAGGTCCGTTAGGATTACCAAAATTATTTAACTTTTGCTAAATGTCACAATAATGAGAAAGAGAATTTCTTAGATAATTTTATATTACTTTCTTTGAGGTCAAAAGTTTACATACACCAAAAGTACTATGTCGTTAAACAACGTGGGCAAGCCCAGATGATGATGTCATGGCTTTTGAAGCTCCTGATAGGTTAACTGACAACATGTGAGTTAATTGAAGGCACACCTGGGGATGTATTTTAAGGCCACACCTCAAACACTCTGCTTCCTTGTTTGAAATCATGGGAAAGTCAAAAGAAATCAGCCAAGAAATCAGGGAGAGAATCGTGGAGCTCCACAAGTCTGGTTCATCCTTGGGTGCAATTTCCAGATGCTTGAAGGTGTCACGTTCATCTGTGCAAACAATTATACGCAAGTATAAACATCATGGGAATGTCCAGCCATCACACCGCTCAGGAAGGAGACGGGCTCTGTGTCCTAGAGATGAACGTGTTTTGGTCCGACATGTGCAAATCAACCCCAGAACAAAAGCTAAAGACCTTGTGAAGATGATGGCTGAAGCTGGTAAGAAAGTGTCATTATCCACAGTAAAACGAGTCCTGCACCGACATGGGCTGAAAGGCTACTCAGCAAGAAGGAAGCCATTACTCCTAAAGAAACATAAAAAAGCCAGATTACAGTTTGCAAAAAGACACCAAGACAAAGACCTTAACTTCTGGAGACATGTCCTGTGGTCTGATGAAACTAAAGTGGAGCTGTTTGGCCATAATGACCACTGTTACATTTGGAGAAAAAAGGGGGAAGCTTGTAGACCTGAAAACACCATCCCAACTGTGAAGCATGGAGGTGGCAGCATCATGTTGTGGGGCTGTTTTGCTGCAGCAGGAACTGGAGCTCTTCATAAAATAGACGGCATCATGAAGAAAGAACATTACCTGGAAATATTAAGGCAACATCTCAGGACATCAGCCAGGAAGCTAAAACTTGGGCGCAAATGGGTCTTCCAAATGGACAATGACCCTAAGCATACTGCCAAAATAGTTAAAAAGTGGCTTGAGGACAACAAAGTCAATGTCTTGGAGTGGCCATCACAAAGCCCTGACCTGAATCCCATCGAAAATTTGTGGGCAGATCTGAAAAGGCGTGTGCGAGCGAGACAGCCAACAAACCTGACTCAGTTACACCAGTTCTGTCAGGAGGAATGGGCCAGAATTCCAGCAGAGTACTGTAAGAAGCTTGTGGAAGGATACCCAAAACGTTTGACCCAAGTCATGCAGTTCAAAGGCAATGCTACTAAATACTAAGGAAATGTATGTAAACTTTTGACCTTGAAGAAAGTAATAAAAAATTCTCTAAAATATTCTCTCTCTCATTATTGTGGCATTTAGCAAAAATAAATAATTTTGGTAATCCTAACTGACCTGAAACAAAAGAGGTTTAGTCTGATTTAGCTTCAGACAGTGAGAAAAAAATGTCTTTTTGCAGTGTATGTAAACTTCTGGTTTCAACTGTATCTGCCAAAGTGACTCACATTTATTCAGCTTACAAATAAAAATCAAAGACATAAAGACAGACACACACACACACACACACACACACACACACACACACACACACACACACACACACACACACACCCTTATGGAGGTCCTAGGATTCCTCACATTCTGAGCAGGGGCCTGGGCATGCCAGCTGTTGGAATGTGACTCTTCCCCACACACACACACACACACACACACACACACACACACACACACACACACACACACACACACACACACACACACACACACACACACACACACACGCGCGCGCACACACACGCACACAGACAAATGCACAAAACAGAAATTCCATTGCATTCCATTTGACCTCAACGTAAAGGAATTTTAAGCAGTTGCATAGTCAAAAATGTATTGACCAAAGCAGACACACACACACACACACACACACACACACACACACACACACACACACACACACAATTAGACATATGGAATATTATCTGGCCTTTCTGACAGTACACTAAACACTAGCTGTTATTAGATTTCTTTCTTGTCGTGAAGTTACTTTATCCAAATTGTGAAGACCCTAATTCAAATCTATGAAGCAGATAAACTTATATTATTGATATGATATGAAAAAACAAGTTGAGCTGGCAGAATGCGACTCTTGAAAGTGACACAACGGGGTCAGCTAGAGAGAGGATGTCTCACTCTGTTGTAGTTGTTTGAGCTACAAAAACACACTCACAGAGGTACAACGGTGTTTCAAAGTAACGTGTCTTTTACCTCACAAACAACCGAGCAGACATCAGCTGAGAGAAGAGAGAAAACAAACACGACAACAGCCAACTTTCATTTTGGCATCAACTTACAAAAGAGATTAACGTTGACAGCCAAAATGACATGCGATGATGACACACACCCGGTGGTGTAAGCAGAACCCAAAACCCAAAAGACAGTCCGTTTACAATCCCATCTGAAAGAGCAAAGCAGCGGATCTGTAGATGTAGATGCTCAAACTAGGGAATGTGAAGTGTCTAAAAGATTATTTTAATAATCAATCAATTATCCAAATAGTTGCAACCACATAAATCGCAGTGCATCTGTTAAACAAGACAACACTGAACTCTCATGACGTGCTCGTGGGTGTTAACTGATCCATCACATACACAGCAGATGAGTACACACACACACACACACACACACACACACACACACACACACAGTCACACAACCACAGAGGGACTGTTTGAGGGTCACAGTTCACACAGTGGTGTCTCCTTGACACAGCTGGGCTGATCAAATAGATACCTCTAGGGAAGAATGCGTGTGTGTGTGTGTGTGTGTGTGTGTGTGTGTGTGTGTGTGTGTGCGTGTGTGTGTGTGTGTGTGTGTGTGTGTGTGTGTGTGTGTGTGTGTCAGTAGTTTTTCATGCCAGGCATACCTGTCTCTCCAACATCAAAGCCTCACACATTATTATTATGCACATTATCACAGCATAGAAGCCCCATACAATTCAACTCCATCTCATTTATTGAGTACATTTCCCCAGGTGGTATTTTGTTTCACAGGAACCACCTGACTCCAGAACTCCCCTTTCACTGTACACCAAAACCAAATCCCACAAAATATATGTAGTCAGATACAAAATGAGTTCCTTTCTCATCTCTCCTTTAGTTTATTCTAAAGACTCTTAAGTCTTTCCTTACTCTTCTTCACTGTTATCGATTGTAATGTTGGTGACATATGAATAAAATATTATTCTGTTGATACTGTAACTTTGCTATACTCTAGACAATGGCATCAGCTAAGTTAAAATGTGAAAATGAGTGAAGCCATGATTTTGACCCGGCTGTGCCTTTCCAGGAATAGACAGAAACTACTAGACTACTTGAGGTCTTGGTATTCTCCCACATAAGGTGGTTGGACATGAAGTTTCCAGAAGGTAAAATGAGAGAGTGAGTGATTTGGGAAAAACTAAATACTTGTGCTTCAAAGTGAGGCCAGAAGCACATAAGCATGTATTTTTGTTCCCCCACACTCTATACAATAAGGATTAGTGGAGTCATTTTGTGCTGCTTTTCTCAAAACAGAGAAGGTATCACTTTTCACAGGGTCTACAGAAACCACAACAAAGACACTTGTCAAGTCAAGTCCTCACTTCACAGCATAGAGGAGCCTTGGAGAGACAGAAGGGGCTGAACAGGTAGTCAGAGATCTGAGACTTTTACAAATCCCAGGCTGGATAAAAACACAGCCCACATTTCAGTTGGGGGGGGGGGGGTTGAGGACCAGTATTTCAGCTGGATGTTCGACCAGCCTTTCCACTTTTTCCAGCATGAAAAAAAAACCCTCAGGTTATTCACATTCACTCTGAAAAACCCAAAAAACAAATGATCGCAAGGTTGTCTCCACCTACCTTGGAAGATCTTGGTCCTCTTTCTGAACTGGATCTTGCTAAACCTCCCGGTGAAGTCACTGGGTTCAAACATGTCCAGCGACAGGGAGGCGATACGCTCCATGACTATCCCATCCTGGCCTTGGCTCTGGTGGTCCGGATCCTGGTCCTGACCGTGGCTCAGAGAGTGGCCATTGCAGCGGTCCGAAGCGCTGCTTTCGGCCCCGAGACTCACAGTGCTTCCTACATCTTCTAGAGACATAGTCTCCACCAACCGCAGGTGCTCCACCTCCTCCTGGCTGTCTTTAGTCAAAAAACGTGGCCCACCTCAGAGCTTGTGAGGAACCAACTACATGATGCTTCTACAGGAGACTCAGCAGGAAGAAACACAAAGAAACATTGGTTGCCTTGTTCCAGAAAAGCAAAAAAAAAAGAAGAAGATTTAAACAGACTGTTCAGGCAGTCCTAAAAATCCCTGTTTTCGTTTTCTTCATCTCCTTTTTGGTATCCAAATTTCTTCTCATGCAAGGATTTCTTGTCTTTATGATGACTTTCATTCAATTCAGAGCCAGTGAGCTCGTTGCTTTGTTGTTTTCAGATGCACAGCTCTCCTGAGAGTTCAGGTTCTCCCCTCCGGAGTTTCGCCCTCTTGCTTAAGATAAAAGAAACAACACCTCTGCGTCTTTCTTTTGTTTCGAGAGGCAATTTTATTTTCCGTGAAAGTTCAGCTGTCATCACCTTACGTGCTCGTTTTGCTCTTAACCAGGTCTTTGTTTCTTTCTCTCTCTCTCTGAGGCTCAGCTGTGTGTCTCCGCTCTCAGGTGATGAAGAAGGGAGGGATCCAATTCCAGCAGCGCACCTTGATTGGGTGGTTTGGGAAGTTTGGGTGGTTCTCTTATCCCCTCTCTCTCTCTCACCGTCTCCTTTCTACTTTTTTTCTGTCTCTGGGGGGTTTTCCAACCACCTCCCTCCTTTGACAATGAGGAAATGACTTGTTTCTCGCTCACACACCTGATTCTATCTCTCAGTAAAGAAGTATAGAATGGCATGCTGCGTGTGCTCAATTCAAACAGCCAAACACATGGCATGTGGGTGTGAGTCTCTGCACTCACTGGTCGAGGCTGTTTAGCCAGTTACAGTCAGCTCAATGTGTTAATGGTGTAGGGTTACTGAGGGCAGACACACCCCTTTACGGACAGGGGGGGGGAACAAAGCCAAACACAAACAGGAAGAATCCAGACAGACAGTGTTTTTGTGAAAGTCTCATTTAGCAGACGTATTTTAGAGACAAAGTTGCATTATCAAGCAGTTTGAAATCTGCCCCAAATGTCCCCCCAAAAATGTTTTTAAAACACACACAAACACACACAAAGTAAAACTGTAGGTCTTGGAGGGACCAGGAATTACCGTAGGTCTCAAAACCCAAATTACTCTGCTGCTTATCTACAAAAAACAATCTTACAGGAAGTACAGTGACTGTTTTGGTCTGGCCCTAATTACATGTGGTAAAAAAACAGAACTTTTACAAAAGTCTCCCACATAAAGTTTTCTCCAAAGAGTAAAGAGAGGCCAGTTAACACACAGTAGATTATAAATCCATCAAAGGTGAATCTACTCTCACTATTGTCCGTCACACTTTTGTTCCTCCAGTATCTGGCACTCTCTTTCTCTGTAGGCAGGCTAGTTACTATCTCTCAGGAGACACTCACCCCGAGGTGACTTCCTGCTGTTTACGCCACTATTGTCATGACATCAGCTCCATTAGAGCCTCGCCCGAGAGCTCATGTGTGTAGATTTCAAAATCAACAAATCTTTCACGTCCTCTTTTGAGTAAAGAACAACATGACAGCACGGAAGAATATGTCAGCACAACAGCCTTAAAACATTCTTCAGTCTTAAGATCTTACTCTTTACTTACAACAAGTGAGTAACTATTTTTCTTTTCACTTTCTTTCTGGCTTAAAAGAAAACTTTTTTTTAAACAATTTTCTACAGCAACCATCTGGCACGGAAATAGTTAAAGGTGGCAAAAACAAGCTGAGGGAGGCACGGTGCCAAAGTCAGTTAGAGAGGCGTGCCATCCCCATGGGGAGTATTAAGACACACACACTCACTCTTACACACACATGCAGACACAAACTGGAGATTGCTTTTTGTTTTTTTCTCTCTCCTTTCATTAACTGACAACTTCGACCAACCAATGAAAGACAAAACACACAGGTTACCCAATCATCTTCAGGAATGTGTTGGCAAACAAACCGTAGAGCGCTGGGCTGGTGATGACACAATACGGTGATAAAATATGCAAACCACATATTTTAATCATTCTTTTTCTACTACTGAATATAATAGACTAGAGTATGCTGAGGGGAAACGTTACATTTGAGGTATCTTGACAGGGGCCTGTTGCACTCTGGTGTACGGATGATAATGGACTCCTGTTGTTTGCTTGACCTGATTAGTCGGTTGTGTTTATACTCATCAAGGATAATCCCGTCTAGTCTTCCCTTCGCACTCTTTATAACTCTGTAATAACTCTGTAAATTAGTCTCTTGATTGTTTCTACGTGGGTGCGTGAGTGGGCAGCTGACAACACTGATCTGAGATACACGAGGTGCATTAATGACAAGGTTCAAATATATATCATCAAGTCTAATAAATCTATGATAAATACTGTTTTTTATTCACATACCCAAAAATAAATCCCTGAAGGTCAATTTTCATGTCACATACGTCACTCATAATCACAATTATTCCATTTTGATTATCATAACCTCCTTTAATGAGAGGTTAGTAAGCAGATGTTGCACATAAATCAGCCCGAACTTGAATTATGAGCTAAGTATCGCCTTCTACCAGCTATGCAGACATGCTTTTGGGTGACTGGGAGAACCAAACACACACACACACACACACACACACACACACACACACACACACACACACACACACACACACACACACACACACACACACACACACACACACACACACACACACACAAACCACAGGCTGAAAATCTGGATAAACAGCAACAGTATCTTTAATAACTGTGATTTCTCTGCTGCCTCAGCGCCCCATTCAGTCATGCACGTCTTTCTTTGTCCAAACCCCAACTTTTCCTCCCGTCACTTCAGTCACTATTTGATCACATTTGATGGTCTCCTGGTTTCTGTCTTTAGAGCTGGAACTAGGAAAAAGTTGAAGAAGACTCAGTGGTGCCAACCAGACTGAAATATAAAACTATAACCTCTCCCACGCAGAAATGGTTGAAGTCAAAAGGAGGCCACAAGGAATGTGCCATTGATTTACTTGGTATCGTTATACTCTGTCCAAGATGATGTTAGCAGACACCACACACCTTTTTTCGGCTATGTGTCTTGTTATTTTGTCACTTGGAAGTAACCTCACCCCATGAACCACCTCTTCTCTGATTATCATCCCTCCACTTATCATTTAAATTGCACCCTCTGAGACCTCTGCTACAATGGGAAACCTTTAATTTCTCCTGTCACTCAAATATGTTATCACAGTTGCCCAGATCGTTCCGGATGCTCAGCAAACCCGGTCTAGTAGGAGAACTGAGGGCACAAACAAGTGTACTTCAGTTCAGGGGTTTACTGGGACGAAGGGTTAAATTAACGACAGGGGTGCCTCACCGCAAGAATCAACCTACGTAAGAAACAATGCAGCTTTGTATCACAAACGTTATTGTTCTACTGACAGCTGCAGCCTGAGGTTTAAACATGATTTTATTATACATGTTGAGTCAACACCAGCACAGACAAATACATGAAGACTATTTTAATGGGACATATTGACGGCATGTAAGTCACTGTGTTTTTACTTTATCTTTTCTTTAACTTCTCTATGCACTGATTTATTTTTACTATTTTGCAACATCTTTTTACAACGTATTTTTACTCTTGACGTGTTTTGAGCCTATGGAGGCCGTCATCATTAGCAGGTACCAGGGCAGCAGCAGCAGCCTGATTATCACACTGAACTGCCCTTTTATTTTGACTTCACTTGAATCTCTCAATGAACTGGAGATAACATTAATACTGGATGGCATTTCAGAGATCTGGAACCAGGTTTGGGCAGCAGTATCAGGTAAAAAAACCATCATCTAAACTAAAATGAACTGAACATATTTTGGGTCTTTCACACGTATCATCTAATGCATCTAGTTTAAATAATTGCAACACAAATACTGTCATAATACTGCTATGACTATGATTACTACCACTGCTGATCCAGCTGATCACAGTCAACATCAAGCCTCCACACCGGCTCTACAATGGTGCCCCCTTGAGCCCATTAGAGAAATAATAATTCTGCTTACGCAACTAGTCACAATTTGGATTCAGGTCAGTCTTGAAGACACCTTCAGAGACACTATGTGTGTTTGTTTTTAGACTCTAACATTTCTTTTGTAAGGAAAATCATCTTTGGGAGGGAAAAGGCATCTCAGAAGATATAAAAGAGACAAGATACATAAAAATGTCAGGTTCAATTTTGTTAATGTTTGTCTAGACTCTAGACTGAAGGACCTGAGTTTGAAAACTCAAAGAGACATTAAAAACCTGTCAATGGTTGCAGGAAAGGAGGGGGACATGCACTAGCACATTTAATAATTCAGGCACAAATATTAGCCCTAGATATGTGCACATGCAAACACACCCCTCAGCCTTTCTGTGTGTGTATATATATATATATATATATATATATATATATATATATATATATATATATATATATTCAGTTTATTGAGCTGCGTTAAGCAGATCTCTGGGGTCTCTAATGTGCAGACTAATGCATCTGTAAACAGCCTCAGAGCTATCACATCTAACAGCAGTAAAACAACATTCCCTGACCAATTATCAGACATCCTGAAATCAAATCCTAAATCAAACAGATTACATTACATTACAGTCATTTAGCAGACGCTTTTATCCAAAGCGACTTACAATTCAGTATCTATCTACACGCCGTAGACGCAGCAACGGGAGCAATTTTTGGGGTTAAGTGTCTTGCTCAAGGACACATTGACATGAGACTAACGGAGCAGGAGCCGGGGATCGAACCGCCGACCCTCTGATTGAAAGGCGGCCCTGCTCTCCACTTAGCCATGGTCAGCAAAAACACACCAAAACACACAAGTCAAATGAATTAATTCTCAACCAAACGTTACGATAGTTACATCAACACACACGGCTCAGCCAGGCTTATCTGATTATTTGAAGTATAAGAGATATTCTGTTAATATTCAGGAGATGAGCTCAACCACGAAAACAATCAAATCTCTTCTGTGTGATGGTAAGGAACGCAAGTGTGTACCGACGTGTCTGTGTGTGTGTGTGGACTTGTGTGTGCCTCAGCAACATCAGTATAGTGAGCGACATACGCTAACAACACACATATCTATATCATTTAACCACAGCGTCACTGCATTGAGCCAAAGATGTTTGTCACTATGTCACACTCCCTCCCTCTCTTCCTCCTGTTTCTTGTGACTCTCGACTGTCAAGTAATCACTAAAGAAAATGCCAAACATTTAAAACATAATAAATAGACGCTAGTAGGTATTGTGGTCCTGTCATCATGATTAGATCGTTGGTTTGTAGTTGTTCCTTGTAGTGCACAGGGCGCACCATAGAGAATAGAAGACAACCACACTGTACCGTCATAATTGAACTGACAAGGGTGTAGAATGCATATCAAATATGAAATTTTAGTATGGCCACACGGTGGGCATTAAATCTAGATGCATCTCTGTCACCGAGGTCAAGTAAGGTGTGAAAGAATCCACTGGACGGTTACAGTAATTGCACAACTGGAGACATTTCACTATCCATCAAACATTGCCACATTACACAGACAAATGGTCTGCACAAGGCATTGAGGAGGGACTTTCTGTGAAAACCAGAACACTTCTTGATGCATAGTGCCAAGGATTTAAAAATGTTTTCACTCACAGGATTACACGTGTTAAGAAGTCTCTCTGACCCTTTAAACCACCCATTGGATAAATTATAAAATGCATGGTGGTCTATATGAAACTACGGTCTTCCTTGTTGTTCCTGAAAAAAGGTTTTGACACAACACCAACATGCAACGTGTTAATTATTCCAGTTCATATCCATGTAAATGAAAAGAGAGACCAAAGTAAAATTTTAAACTACTATTTTTTCAACATAAACAAAAACAATAAATTGATACCTGCTAGTGGTGTGGTATATGTTGCACTAGCTCTGGCTACCAAATGAACCCCCCAGTGCACCATAACACACCTCCACATGCTGCCCAACATACATGTGATTAGAAAAGATTACTACATCTAAGTCAGTAGGAAATCCTCACATTCTTTAAAACGCTTTAGCATCAAGTGGCTCCACTGAATTCTTGCTTTATACCTTAAAAACAACCAATTACAACTTTATGATAAGACTTCAAGGCAGTACAATGGTCTAGTGTAGAGGAGAGATCTCCTAAACTAGGTTTTAGTAGGTTGAGAACAGATAAGGGAGTGAGGGGAAGCGCTGACACACATGCCATGCTGTCTGTCTGTGTGTGTGTGTGTGTGTGTGTGTGTGTGTGTGTGTGTGTGTGTGTTACTTAGTCCAGACACAGAACAATGAAGATAACTGGGTCGCCGTTTGCTGACTGGCTGTGCCAAACAGCTGGAGAGATGGAGAGGGAGGTGATCGAGTTATAGGAGGGGAGGGAAGGTGAATAATGAGGAGGAATTGGCTTAAAATAGGAGCATGAATGGACCAGGCTGCAGGAGGAGATCTAGGCAAAGGGAAGAGGTATGTTCATCCTGATACCTACTAATTAACTTCTCAGGAAACTCACTGAAAATGTGCAGCTTTTGGTTAACCCAATCACAAAAATATACATATAAATCAATATGATTCAGTTTTAGCAAGACTGTGCAGCCCACAATAGGGGTGGTGGTGCTTACTATCTGGCTGTATATAGCATGAGTGCATGTAAATAATACATGCTGTAACACTGGCTTTCTCTCACTAAATATTCATCCAGACTGAGCATCTCAGCTGAATAATAAAGTGCACAGCTACTCAGGCGGGATGATGGACCACAACCCATTTAAGTTTCACAATGTGAAGGCTTGTGTGTTAATCCACCAGCTAATCATCACCACAATGAAGAAAAAACACCACACCAGTGAGTGGTCCAACGATTCAGACATTCAGGTGATGTTACCCCATATATATATATATATATATATATATATATATATATATATATATATATATATATATATATATATATACATATATATATATATATATATATAGTGTTTTTAAGCCCCCCAGACTGTATTCGTTTCTAGCAATGGTGACCAGGTTGGTTGTAAGCTAACTAGCTGGCAGCTAATGTTAGCATTATCTTCCCCCGCCATCACGAAGTGTGTATTTACAACCACACCGTCTCTGTCAACATGAAGACTGTTGCTGCCTCACACAGCGACGCGGCATTTGTTCGTTGTGTGAGCGCGACCAAGGAAAACGTGGAGCGTGTTTAGGATAAGTCACGGTTTAGTTTAAATTAAAATAGGTGTCGGCAGCTATAACCAGCTATGCTAACTCGATGACGTTAGCCAACGAGCTACTTCAAGCCCCTGTGGTAGTTATATCGATGTTGTATCCAGACATTGCTCGGTTGCCTTTGTAGTCAACACAGCACCATTACACACTATGAGACACGGCTCTAATGCAACATTAAACTCAACCGTACCTTTTTCTGCGTCGACCTCGGCGACTACAGGATCATATCCGTGGCCCTGGTTCTTTGTTTATGTGATGTATTAATGGCCTGTTTTCATCAATCCGTCTCGTCTCTCTCTCCTCCGGGAGCCGTCCGTGCCGCCCCGGCTGACAGCGCTTACTGCTCGGGATGACAAGGGCCCCGCCCCTAGCAACCAATTAGATGGCGAGGGTCTGGAAACTCACGTTTCCTATTGGTTGAGCGGCGGTGTCCGTCAACGGTGTCGCTAAGGGGCGCGACATGGTCCAAGGGCAGGACACCTGCCACGGAAGGATGCTGAGCGCCGCAGGTGCGGTCAAATCAAGGGACGAGAGGGCTGTAGAAAAAGGAAAAGGATGTAGGTTGTAGAGGAAATAGCCAGTTTCTCTTTGATAATACATTTGTGCTCATCTCTTTATTTTAAATACCAATAAAGAGGCTTAGTCACACATCTAAATAAGAACGTTATTGCATAAGGTGAGCACTCTTATTTTTTTTAAATCAAACGCCACATATTTTTCATACTGTAACTCTCCTACTATGTGTAGCATAGGGGTGTTTTCTTATATGTTTCAAAAGTATTCAAATTGATCAAACCAATTAATTAACACAATGTTACTGATGTTCCTTGATACAACAACATATCTTAATGTGTATTCAGTTATCTATTTAGCAATGTAAACATAAAATTTGCTCATATTCTTAACCAACGATAACTCAGATTAGGTTTCGGTAGCTCATGGGAAATGTAGTGTTGAGTGACAATAAAATAATGAGTTTTATCTGGAGTGAAATGACAGCCAGCTAACTTATTTCTGTCTGCTTTAGTTTGGAATATGAATATAAAACTATTCTATTGTGTTTAAGCTTTGCAGATGAAAAGAACAGGGAAGTGGGTCAGTGCTTCAGCTCTCTATTAGAGCTTTATAATTTTAGAACAGAATTGCTTGCACAGCATATCATATTTAGAACATTGTGTGTGTGCATGCTGGTGTTTCATTTGTCAGCTTGTTCCATTTTGGCGGTGTGACATGTAGCATTAATGAATCGCTTATTGCTCACACAAAGGGGCAAAATGTTCTTCAAGTTTGTTTTCTTTTTTTTTATTATTAATCCAGTCAAAGGGCGATATCTGTGTGGAATCCCATAAACAGGAAATCACCAACCTGACTCCAACAGACACAATACATAACATACACTGACAAGACAGTCTCCTGTACCGAATATTATACAACAAATATAAACCAGCACAGCATAATATGATAGTCCTTATTTTATGAGAGTGAATTGGCAGAAAATATAGAAATCTGTACACCTGTATAACATTCCTCGTCTTGTTCCTCTTTCACCATTATCTGCTTGTTCATTTTCATTGACTCAAAGCAACTGTAAAAAGGCAGCAAAAACAAAAGTATATTGCACAGTTTATCAGTATAAAAAGTATTAATAGAGACATGAACTTAAGTCCAGGTGACGTCTCACAAGCCCATGACAAACAAATCTGAATTGAGCAAAATCCTCAAGTATGGATTAGTGAATTACGTAGCATGCTCTAACCAAACGTTTTAATCCATGTTCCGGTCAGTCACGCAATCAGGAGGGCTGAACAATAAAAGTATGATTTAATGGTATCAGGATGCTGCAGCATATTGGTTCAGGTTTACATTTATTCAAAGCACATAGTGTACTGTATTTTTATTTTTTATTTTTATTGTGCTATGGACCCCCCCATGAGTTGTGTCCTTAATACAGTTTAAATTGAATTGTACATGCAGATGGATTGCACAAAATGTCATGTAACAAAGACAGGAAAAAAATCACATTACACTCATTACATCAGAACAACACAAATGAATATGACAAAAAAATGGGCATCAGTTTACATTCAGTGGGGAGCCAGGAAGCTGCTACACAGAACTGATGCACGACATTCACTGATCGTCGATGGTGGAGACTCTCTCACTCTCACTGCCTGGATTCTCTCATACTTTTAAGTGCCTTACATGTAATTATAATCCTGCCTTAATTCAATAAACTTCACATTGGCAAATACATTTTGACATAATTCAAATGCAGAAGTCCAGTTTACATTGTCATTGTCAAAACACTCATGAAGGGTAAAATTATTTTAAATGTCTTTGTTATTATCAAGTAATATCAAGACTTGTGATTCAAATGGTAATTTAATGTGCTATTGAACATTTAATTTGCAGATTTGTTTCATGAATTATAATTTGTGGAATATATTTAACAATTTTGCATGCAATACTGTATAATCAAGAAAGCTAATCAGGCAATAAAGCACTTCACTCCGTAGAAAATGGAGTCTGTGAGATAGGAGAGATATTTGGCTGCTTTGCTTGTTTTCCAGCTCTCTCTCATGCTCTACCTCGATAATCTGACCAAGGGGTCACTAAAGTACATGTATTCTAGAAAAGTACTATAAGCACTTTCCTTGCTTGATTTAAGACATTTTAAGTTCATCATGATGGTCCTCAGGGTGGCAGTGAGATGTACAGTATCTGCTGTTTATCATCCTCTCATCCATCTTCTTTGTTATTCCTATCGTCGCTGAACCACAAAGTACTGTTCCAGTGTGTATAACGTGTCTTTTTTTAACAAATGTGGAGCACATCAGAGCCTGTGATGGTTAATCTTGTTCCGCCAGTTTCATTAAAGCAGTGCTAGTGAAAAGATAAAAACCAGCAGGTTTGCAAAGCGCCAGGAGAGTCCCTGCCTGGCCTCAGGCGTTGCGGTGATCTGCACCGGTCAGTGACAACTGCTGGAGATAGGCTGGTGGCTGGTAACAAGGAGGCCGAGGCGTCTCCATGAAGATTGTGGAGGAGGTGAGGCTTTTGCGGTCTTTCTTCGAGATGTGTCTTCTCTGCCAACGACAGAGTAAGACTTCCACCTGCTCTCTGAAGAAGCTGGTGGTCAAGGTGTACAGGATGGGGTTCAAGGCGCTGTTGATGGGAAGGATGAAGATGACTATCCAGCTAGAGATGGTGCCTAAAGGAAAACGGGAGCAAAGTCGTCCACATTTTAAAGCAGTAAGTGCCTGTGGATGTTTTTTATTCCATAAAAGTAAAGGGTTCAAACAGTAGATCACTGATGTGTGGCAGCTGTTAAAGTAATGCAACACAGAATCATTTCTTACCAGGTATCTCCACCTCCAATAGTGAGAGGACTTTCACCAAAAATATGGGAATCCAGCAGAGGGCATCAGAGAACACGATGAAGAAAAATCTATTGGCCACAGCCACATCTGTGTGCAGTCTGCTCCTCAAGTCTGTGGCATTGATGCCAGTTTTATAGATGGAGTAGAACATGCTGGAGTAGGAGAGGGCAATCACCAGGAATGCCACCAGGTTTAGACCTAAAGAAATGCACATGCTATTCACACACATAAACGCAGTGGGGGGTATTCACATCCTTTACTTTAGTAAAAGCACCAATATATTAATGTAAAAGTCATTAAAAGTAAACGTCCTGCATTGAAAATCCTGCTTAACTAAAAGTACAAATATTATTATAAAAATATACTTAAGTACACATTCTGCACAAACAAAGCCCCTTCCACTGATATATTAGGATAAATTACACTATTAAATTGTTAATAGTGATGCATCAATGATTGCGCAACATTTGAATGTTGTAGCTGGTGGAGGTCGAGCCAGTTTTGATGACATCATACCAGTTAGATAGTTTAGTCCTATGGTTCCCAGCCTAAGGGTTGAGCCCTCTGCTGTCTCAAAGGTTGTGACATTATTTTATGTTTCAGGGAAAGAAAAACAAACATCTGCTTCACATATTTCTATTGGTTTTTGGACATTTTATTAATCTTAGCTTATTTTGTGACACAGTAAATAATTGTACCCCTTATAGGCCTCAAGCAATTGTATAAATGAAACCATCTGAGATATTTGCTGGATGTATTACGAGAACTGGACACAGCGTCGGAGGCTGCTCCCTGTTCATTCCTGTGAAAACTGCTTATTGGCACATGAAGCAAAAAAAGTTCAACTTCCAAACACATAATTCAGAGGAACCTTCTGTATTATGGGGCCCCGAGGAAGCACACAAGCATTTCTTTAAGCCCCACTTCCCATTGCTCGGTCTAGCCCATAGAGTGTAGCCTCGTTCTCAGGCTCATTCACATGAACGGAGGAAGTAAAGTCGCGTTAATCTGCTTAGATACTCCGCACCACTACATACATGTACATTTTTTCACCCACAGGTTTTTATGTTCATGTACACACACACACACACACACACACACACACACACACACACACACACACACACACACACACACACATATACAGAAAGAAAAGCCAGTGACGATAAACAGCAAACTGGCACCTCATGAATTAATTCACATGATTATAATTTAACAACCTAGTGATGCAAATGCCGGCACCCTTTCGGAGAGAATAGCTCCCGAAATTCATTTAACATTGTTGCCAGACTTCCGCTGGTCCTCAGTGAGAACATTGAGTAATAAGAACCCAGACTAATCATGCATTGCTGATGGAGCGGGTGTTTGCTGTGTAATAGCCAAATCTAACATGCAATGCTGTTCCCTGTTCTGTTAGTTGGTTGGTACACAGCGACATTCTCTCAAATTTCTCATATGTGTTCTCTATATTTTCTTTTAACTGAAAATATGAGCAATGTCAAATCCACATGCACCATCTGCTCTTACACAGGATCTGAATAATGAATCCCACTTGGCCATAAATGGGAGGTATGTGCCAATTGTTTATTCTTGACGTAATGTTCTTCTAACGCTTTTTTATGAGATCAGGTTGCTCTTGAAACTGACAAGATGAAAAAAATAAAAATGCATCATATTCAGCCACATCCTTACAAAATAATAACAATATAGAATGTTTTAGTTTCCATGTCTTCATGATGAGTGAGAGAATGGCTCATTTGATTTAAAGCTCAGTATTTTATCCCAGTGGTGATCACTCTACATTGTCTTTTTCATCTTTGGGGTAAGAATGTTTCATTAGTTTTATTGGTTGGTCCAAATTGAGACTACCAGTTTGTGCCAAACAACCTACCAAGATATTGATTCATAAAATCAGCATTCACTGTATAATGAGTTTACAGGAGAAAAATAAAGAGAAAATAGATTTGTTTTTCTTCAATTTACCCAGGAAAATCCCTGTTGAATATCCTTTGGCGGTAGGTTTTTCTTGCCTGTCAGAGTGCAGGGGAAAGCAGACCCCATTACGTCCATAGTAGTTTCCAAACACATCCTCATTCATCAGGGGCACAGCAGCAATAATGAACCCCAGTAGCCAGATAGAGGCCAGCACCACCTTGCAGCGGGACAACAAACATGCTGTTAGGATTTTACTTCAAAGACCACGATTAAAAAGGATTTAAGCAAATTTCAGTCAGACTTACATCAAGGACGAAAGAGCATTACTAGCAAATGGTTACAGTCACATTAGACTGAAAATGCTCTGCTCTTTGAGGGAGCCCTCAAAGAATCCCCCAAAACAAACAAACATGATATTGATCTTAGATAAATTGACAATAACAGAAATGTAGCACATAAAGAGGAGGCTGGGGTGGTGGAGCTGCAGCAGCAAAAGGCTTTAGCACGATTATATCAGCAAAGTAATGGTGAGAAGTGTTTAAATGGCAAATAACTCTGGATTCGGCTATTAGTGGATTTTACAATTCGTAGGGCCTAATGATTTAAAAAAAAAGAGCTTTTTGTGTGCTCATAATGGGAAGCTTGCCAAAAAACAATTTTCCGCTGAGGTACAGAAGCCTCTTGATCAATGTAAGTCTATGGGGGAAAGTGTTTTTGTATAAAACTGAAATACTGAAGCAAAATAGCAGAAAAAGAAGTAAAGTCGCATTAATCTACTTAGATACTCCGCACCACTGCATATATGTACATTTTTTCACACACAGGTTTTTATGTGCATGTACACACACACACACACACACACACACACACACACACACACAGAAAGAAAAGCCAGTGACGATAAACAGCAAACTGGCACCTCATGAATGAATTCACATGGTCAGCCGGTAACTACACAGCTGTGAGTGAGGCAGTGCTTGAGAAGCATCAATGAAAAAGCTAATATTCTGTTGTTGTTTTTATTTTCTCTACGTTTTTAATATTTGGATTTGTAATCTTTATGTGGCTATTATGTTTTTCAACACAACATTTGAAGAAGTTAAGATAAACTTTGGTGAACCTAGAAGCACTCTAGAAGTAGTTGTTTCCTCCCTGAACAGGTAAAAGTGTCAAAAAGCAACAGTTTTTTGATCTCTTTAATCTTTTAATCTCAATCTTAATAAAGAATTTCTAATTACTTGATTTGAAGGTGAGTCAACTGGCAGCATGTATCTGTGGCTTAGTTGTAATTATTGCTTTGTGACCCAAAGCTGAAAGGCTGCACCTCCACGCGTTGAACATGCTTTCCTGGAGCTCTACTTGGCTGCTCTGCCGAATGATTAGTACATTTCTAAACGTAGCTACAGCAAAGGCTACAAAATGTTTCACACTAAGTGCACTGGCTGAGGACTAAGCAGAATAATAATAATAATAATAGTCATTTTATTTGTATAGCACTTTTCAAGCTGGGAGCACAAAGTGCTTTCCTTAGACAGCAGATCATTGCCCACACACAATATCAAGAAATAAAAACAGCAACATAAAAGCACACAATTAAAAGACCATATAAAATACATTTACAGATGAATCATCCCAAAGCATATAAAGTAGGACAGGTGAAACTATTAAAATAAACTTAATATCAAGTGGTTGCACAACAGAGCTATATTTATGATACAGGACGGCAAATCCAATGCTTTCACACCATAAGGTTGAATGATTATTATACACACTACACTGAAATGTTAAGACACTGAGCAGTCCTTATTTCAGTATTAATATTATAAAGTAGCTCACCACAGTTTGAAGTTTGCCCGGGCGCAGGTTGCTGAAGGGGAAGACAATGACCAGGAATTTCTCCAGAGTCAGGTAGGTCAGGAGGAGAACAGATACCTGAGGGAAAACATTCACTCTAAACCTCAAAGGACCGTGATTTAACTCATAAACCACTTGCAGTAACTTTTCTGACGACCATTTTTCCAAAGCATACCATAAACTTGTAGACTAAATTGAAGAATGCTTAAAACATACTTCAGATTAACATTCATAACTTAATTAATAACATCAATCTGCTTCATTGTTGTCACACGTGTGCTGATGCAGTTTCGAGCAAGGACTTATTGAAAACTCTGTTTGTGCATTCAAGTGCTCTTGTTAAAGCCAAGTAGAGGCAGCTACTGAAAGCAATTTCTTCATTGCAAAATTAACTTTACCCTATAAACAACCTTCATGTTTGTTTACTGACCATGTTCTGTAATTTTCCAACAACTTTGCTCGTGAATTCAAATTTGATTTGATTTATCCACAATAAAAGGTGCCTTGCAGAGTTTTCTGACAAAAATCAAGTTTGCATTCTGTGTTTCTTACCAAAACACTGTGTGTCCTTAAAGTCCTTCCACAGAAAACATTTGCAATCACATTCCTATCGTTGGTGTCACAAAATCAAATTGTCCCTTGGGAAAACTATAATCAGACATGCAATGGCTGGATGCTGAAAAAATGCAGTAGCAACAGCAGTGGCTGATATGGGATCAATGCAAAAGCAGCATCAGCTGAAGAAGAGTAAGTAAGTGCAATCGACAGCTTGAAAAGAATATAGATACTGTATGTACATGTATATATATGTATATATTTCTTGGATATGTACTGTGGTGAATACAACATGTCACAGGCAGTGTTGTAGTCAACCAAGTCTTGACCAAGAGTTTATTGAGAACGAGACTTTCAGGGGTTGAGACCGAGACAAGGCGAAATTGAGGCCTCCAAAAAAAGGTCTTGAGCTTGAGTACTTTAACTCAAGCTTAGGTTCATCTTCACACAGCAGATTAGCGCGTGTGTATCCACAACAACTTACCTCTGAGGAGAGCATGGCCAGGAATCCAATGGTCCGACACTCAACGCTCTCCATCCAGAGCAGGGCGTTACGATTGTACTGCCCGCGGAATTTCACATCAAACACTCCAATGAAGAACAGGTACACACCCATGAGGCAGTCTGCACCTGAACGATAGGAGGTGATGACAAAAGTAAATTTACAGAGGTGCTCTGCGTGGGTTTGTTAGAGGAGTCCATCTGTTAGCTGCTGGCACCGCAGACCCAATGTTTCTCACTAAAATACATTATTTCTACCCTCCAGGGCAGGCAAGACTCATGAGGTGAGTAACTGGGTTCATTAAGACACCATGACTCGATGCTTCAACCGCTTTTTAAACACAACATGGATGAAAATAAGGATTTAAGGAAATAGGGATGACAAGAAAAAAACCCATGTCATGTCCTTTTTGTCCTCAAAAAAAGAAATGCTCTATCCTGAAAAAAAGGTGAGAGAGCAGAGAGAACGGAGTGAAGCCTGGGTTATGAACAAAATGAAGAAAGAGAGGGAGAGTCAGAGTGAAACAAGTAAAAGTGACTGAGGAAACAAATGGTGCACAACAAGAGAGAGAGGTAACGTCAATTAAAAGGCAGCTTGCAGACATTTTAGAGAAGCTCTTTTAAAACCACTTCCATCCCTTTTAAATATTTGAAATGTTTTGGCGTGGTTGTCATTGATGTATAAAGAAAACCTCTGTGCCTTGTTAAAGCTGAATTTGTCAGTTTTTTATGTTTAAACTTACCCAAGATATTAAAAATGAAACTGAGATTGATATTACTTATGGTCCTTGTACAGCAGTGGACAGGCATAAGCAAGCCTGAAGATATTTGCATTTACTGTAAGATCACTCTGTGTTTTGTTAGACGTTACCTCCCTCAATCTTTATTATGAGGTGCGTTACTCCAGGCTTTTTCAAATGTTTATGATGATGTAGATGAGATGTGGGTTAGCTGTATATATAAAACAGCTAACCCACATCTTCCCCTCTGCATTCCATTTTACACTTCTCTATAAAACTAAGAGGATGCACTGTGACAATAAATGTCTCTGGATAAAAACAAAACGAACTGCATGGCAGCCGTAACTATGAAGATCAAGATCACTGCCTTCATCTCAAAGTATCTATTAATGTTAATACTGCTCACAAAATACTGCCTCACAAAGGCTCCTATTTCGTGGAAATTGTCTTCTCTGAGATTTGATACACATGTAAGATTTCACAGGATCTTGATCACATTCAGGATGTTCGACAGACATTACATATTAAATCTTGCCCCAGAAACAGCTGATTGATTTGCCTCGATTTACTGCACTATGACCAGCTCACTCTGCTACCTGTGTGACAGATCATTTGTGCAGTAGTGTGACCACTGCTTACAAAGTCAGGCTTAGATGTCCTCAAGTCACCTATTCCCTTTTTCCAGGCCGGATTATTGCAATATTACAGTAATGCCAAGAACTAGCGCAGCAATGTTTTTAATTATATACAAACACGTGGATAATCTTGCACCAAAGCTGGCCAACAGGACTTTTATTCCTCTATAAACTCCATTAGATCCCTGCTACTGTTTTAGCTACTTCAGGCTGAAGTCGTGACTCTAGAACAGCTTTCCCTTAAATATTAAAGTATTTGCCTCCAGACCTGATTAACAGTCTGAACTGTGATTATGTTTTCAACTCATGAGCTCGTGAGCATTGACTCAGGCTACTTGACTCCATCACTTTTTTCATAAGAACAGATTCACTTTTATAGATCTGCTTTTTTAGTTTCATCCCTGTGATTTTTTAATTCCACATTTACTGTTTACTTTTTACCACTGTTAGGATAAAGTTTACCTCCACCCTTACATGCACAGCCGTATGTTACATTTGTATTTCTGTATCTGCACACTGTAATGTAAGTATACCTGAATGGACAATGGTGTGGTTACTCACAGCAGAGGACCTTGATGCAGGCAGCATGCAGGTTGTTCTCTGCTCGTATCAGTGACCTCATGCCGATGACAAAGAGGTTACCGAAGCAGGTAATGAAGGCCATGACCCAGACAGACACCCGCAGCACCATGTTAGCCAGCAGGTCCTCAAAGGAAGAGATGCCATCTGTGTTGGGCTTACAGGACCTGACATGGGGCGCATAGGAGCAGTACTGGAACGTCTTAAAGTAGCTGGCAGAGAGAAGGAGCGAAGGTGGTAGCAGAAGAAACGAGTGAGAGAGAGACAGAGTTAGACAAGCGATGACACATGAAGGGGGAAAAAAACGATTGAGAGACATCATGTTGGGTTTTTCAGTAGTGACAAGACACATGTAAGGATTGTGATACTTGTGTAAGATGGTACGCACATGTGGGAAAGGTTCTTCATAGGCAGGAACATCTTAGTTTGAACATCTGGGATCTCTATCCCCTCCAGCGCCCTACAAAAAAATAGAGCATATCTCAGCACTGAAGAGAAAGCAGCAAAAGGTTTGTGTGTGCGAGTTTGTGTGTGGGTGTCTCTGTGTGTGCTCACAGAGACTGAAGATGTGTCAGGTGATTGAAGTGGCTGGGGTGAATCCGGAGAAAGGGATTGTGGGAAATATTTCTGAAACAAGAAACAGATTGTAATGAAGTCAGTAAAGCCTGCCTGGGTAATATGTAACGTGTGGCTGAAAGATCCAAATGTCCTTTGTCTTTTGCGAGTATAAGAACAGGCAATCCTGCTCCACACTGCATACAGAATGCATTATGTATTTATGTATTTTTACACTAAAATTACACTATGAAGTTATACCTGTATATTAACCTACGATGAAAATACAAAGTACTTCCATGTTTCATATCCCGTCTCTTCCTCATGTTTCTAAAGTAATTCACACCTGACTATTTTTGAACTGAGAGCATTTGTGCCTCATTGTTATATAGTGCATGCACGGCAATAGAAAACCACAAGGCTTTTAAGCAGGGTTTGTCTGTGTTTGGTTTGACCCCATGGTCGCTTTAATCTATGTTTTTCCCCCAGTTTGGCCACAGATGGACAAACCTTTTTTTATAAATAAGGTGTCATTAAATGTCCCTTTGCAAGACAATATGAACATGCTATTGTTGTTAATGTGGCTTTAGAGACATTCAAACCACAAACTTCTGAAGTGCTGCTGGCATAAACATGACGCCTGCAGACCAAACTGAAACTCAAACCCACATACAACCTTCAAAGACACACGTTATTTTCTTTAATGAATATACCAGAAGATGACTGTACTAAATATCAAAGAAACACTTGTGTTTCAACTGGAGTTTCCCCTTCAGAAATGTCTAGTAACACCAAAATGGGCTTTTCTCTAATGATTATTTCTCACTGTAACATCTCGTTATATTTGTTATATGCTGAGGACACATAACTGCACCTCGAATGGAACGGCCTCTGAGCAGGACTGTTGGATACAAGTTAATAACTAGTAGGGCTAAATGCTTATGCACACACAATCTAACCAACCAAAGTGTATCTGCCTATCTCTCTACTTATTCCTATTTATTTATTCTTTCTTTAAGCATGTTGTAGCCTACTGTGTCAGTCATAATTAGTTGTGATGTTATTGTCATCTTTATTCCCCTTGGGTTATGGATCTTCTATAGTAGTCCTATACCGCTCCAGTAATATCCTGAATGAAACATTATATGATGAGGTGATGTTTGTCACACATAGTGTTAATACTTAGTGCTTTCCTGTGACATTTGTAGCTTACATAACCGCTTTATAATATATTATAGGATGCCTATAGGCTGGAATCTACACCAGTCAGCCAGACAGACAGGTATGCATGCAGAGCTGAGGTGTGTGAGATAGTCATGCAGTGTCCCAGTCAGGATACTTGAACATATCATGCAGCAGGATAAAGAGACACATTTTGAATTTCCACTGCAGTGAATAAAAGATATGGGGTTTGGGGGATCTCCTTCAAGACAATTTCAAGGTATTAAACTTAAGACTATGCCGTTTTACATAATTTCGGACCATTATTAACTGTAAAGCCCAAAAAGCTTTAAGACAAAATCTGCTATAGATGAATAATCATTTTAATATGTACACATAACACAACCTTCATCTGAACATTTGATTCTTCTGGAAATGTTTGCCTTGAGAAAAACATATTCTGTGGATTAAAATGAGCAGATTCAGAAAACTTTTAAATAATGTTTCATAACAGTTCCCAAAAAAGACGTGAACGTCAAACCGATAAATCACAGCAACCTTGTTCTCGCCCCTCTTCCCCCGTAGCGTGCGGTGCGTCGGCTCGTCTAAACGCTCTCCACGTTGATTTTAGTTGCGCAGCAAAAAAACGCTGCTGCTGCTGCGCCGCAGGGAAGAAAGAGTGATGGCAGCTTGTGAGAAGTTCCGGGGCGCAAGAAAAAAAGTCACAATACGCCAAAGAGTAAAATGTAGAAGTGCCGGTATGCGTTCCGGTGAGTACTGAGTACAGCTGTTTCTATTGGAATGAAAATATATTTGTGAACGTATTCTGGGCATCAGTAGCCTACATTACATGACCTGGAAATTTTGACTTTGGCATCTATAAAATTGCTGCACTGCCTGCTGATGTTCCTGAGGCCGTGGTGTGTAATACTATTATTGATGGCTGCAGGTGTGCCATTTCCCAGGTCCTGGTGAACATGCTGGCTAGCTAGTGAGGCTTTACACTTGAGCTTTGCCTGAGGTGAGTGAAAAAAGTCTATTTATATTCAAATGTTGAATCCTTGGTGATGTTTTCCAGACAAGCAAACAATCAAAGTTGTTTTTAACACATTTCTTGTCAAAAACATGTATAGGAGGCTGACATTTCCATCACAGACAGCCATCCATCCACTTTGTTGTCCCTAGTACTGTTTCGAACTACAAGATGCACATCTGCTCTATGTTTGGTATTTCTGTTCATGGCAGCTTATACCTTTAACCAGTGATGGAAGGAGTGTTCAGATCCTTGGCCAATTCTAAATGGGCTTTCAAATGTTTTGCTTTTACAACACCACAATAACATCTCTGACCACAAGACTAAAACTTTATTTGTCTATTTGTACTTTAATTACATCGAGCTTCTTCCCTGTGGGAGGCATTAACAGTAAGATGAAAAGTTGTTCTCTGAATCCAACCTTAAATTTAGAGATCCCCAAAGTGTTTTTACACTTAATATGCCATAATCCCTCTCTATAATCCTCACATAACTACACGCACCTGTCCGCAAAGCCAGACGATGAGTTACTCACAGTTTAAGGAGGGACTTGGAGACGCTCTTAAAGGTGTTTTTTGGCAACTCCCTTATCCTGTTGCTGGACAGATTTCTAGATACAGTGAAAGACAAAATCACATTAAAAAAAAAAGAAAATGCAAATTCCTTATTAAAAAAAAATGAGAAACATGCAAATATACTTATATTTTTTTGTTTACTCATTCATTTCCAAACATTGATTGTAGAAAGTATTGACCAAAGCATAGATAATTCTTGTTTACAGGAAATTGACCAAAGTTAAAAAACAATTAGAATAACTACTGTAGCAGTAATTAAATTAAATTAATGAATACTAACCAATGGAAATAATTTCAGCATTTCATTCCAAAACGTTGTTTCGCAAGGATTAATCAAAACATCTAAAATCTCAGCAGAACAAAACTACATGGTTTCCTAGACTGATTCATTGAATCTCCATCCATTACCTTAACTATAAGACAACACCCATAACCAGGTTTTATAGACCTTTATGTGAATTCTTGCCGTTGCTGAAAAATGTATTCAATGTCTTTTCAATACAAACCATGTTTTGGGTTTGCATTTTATGCAATTCTTGGATGTTATATTTCTCCTCTTATGGTTAATTAATCTTTATTGTTACAGGCTCAGAATCCTAACATTTAAAATGTTTAATTCAAAATTAAATTTTAAATAAATAAAATAAATAAATATTTTTCATGATTGGGTCTTTTGAAAGAAATGTGAACAGCTGATAAAGATCTGCTGATGGGAAATTTATTACATTTGATAAAAAAAATATATCTATCAGCCATAAGAACCTCCACCACCATCAAAGAGTCTCAAAAAAAATAAATTACAGTTTTTTAGCAGACGCTTTTATCCAAAGCCACTTACAATTCAGTATCTATCAATATACCGTAGGCACAGCTACGGGAGAAATTTGGGGTTAAGTGTCTTGCTCAAGGACACATTGACATGAGACTAGCGGAGTAGGGATCGAACCACCTATCCTCTGATTGAAGGACGGCCATGCTCTCCACTTAGCCACGGTCAATACACTTCAATTCCTACTGAAACTCAACAACTGCTTAAACTAAGCTCTTATTATGATTATTGAACGTCAACATTACCATAGAGACACAAACTAATGGGCTGGAACTCACAGTTCAGTCAGTCTCCACAGAGACTGGAATGTGTTTTCAGGAATGCTTCTGATCCGGTTGTCCATCAGTAATCTGAAGAAGACAGAACTGCTGTCAGAAACTGTGTGCAAATTGGTTTTTCAATCTCATTTGTTGCAGTATCCGGACATTGGGCTCCCAAATATCCAATGCATCATTAGTTAACAGTCGATGCTGACTCAAACAGCTCTGCCTGAAAAAACAAACTGGAGTTTCTGCATTATTTATGAAACTTACAGAGCAACACAGACAGACGGCAGATAAATGCCTTGTTCAAGGACAGGGCTAATAAGGCACAAACAAGCATTTACTTCATTGCCGACTGTAATGCAGGATCAAACGAACAAGAGTTAGAATAATCAACATAATACCTGAGAACAAAAAAGTGAATGGATTGACCAATGCATATATTATTCTCATTCTGAGGCAGAGCGTTTCTAATTAGGTTTGAGTATGAGACGTGATAACAAAAACAAAAAACAGCACCGGATGGAATGAAAACTACAAGCAGATTGAGATCCTTATTCGTGGAATTAAACTGTGAATGAATGTTTGCAGGTGGTATGCTCTCAATTGATAGTCCGGCAAAAGCAATCTTCACAAAGGTTTAAAAATACTAATCTGTCATTAACGCTGGAACTCAGTTTGGACATCAAAGCTTGTATTTATGTTTGGCTATTTAGGTAAAACCTGGCGTGTCTGTTAGACATTAATTGCTGGATGTCTTTGTATACCGTCCGTTGAATGATGTCAAATTCTTTGATTTGTTCCTTGTAACACTATCGACAGCCTCAGGTCTAGTCTGGATGCCTTTGTCCCTGTCTGATGACTATTATTTAGGAGTGGGTTTAAGATTTTGACTTTTCATTTGGTGTTCATGTGACAAGGTTGTACAGTCATGTTGAGACATGGTGTTAAAAATCTGGTTACATTGTCATTTGGGGAACTTGAAAACGTCAGAGCAGACTTCCGGCCAGCCAGCATACACTTGAAGCAAACTTTGATTTATGTAATTCTCCTTATTAGTCCAATTGATAGTAACACACAGAAAATCCAGCTGACCAAACTGCATGTTGAAGAATAGTTGTTAAAAGTAAAGTCATTTTTTTGCTTTTCAACTAATTACCTGAATTTAAATTAATACTAAAACTTGTATTGAAAAGTTGATACTACTTTGAGATATATTTAACTTTGATTATCGCACAACCATACAGAGGAGTAAAGAATGTTGTATTGAATGAGGCGGAAGGTAATTGGAAGATTTTGACATAAACCACATTCATGCTCAATTGACGAAGTTTTGTGAAATCATTGATAGATAAAACACAATTGCTGAATAAATGTCTAGTGAAGTATGGATTTCTGATGTAGCTACACTCAGGACACCCATTCATGTAAGTCAGTGAACAGATGGGAATGCACTGAATTTGGAGTTTATGTTTTGGGAAACTTCAAAAGTTCCCTAAATGGAATGGAAACATGCATATGAGTCTATGCTCCAAAAAAAGCATTGTGTTTCCATAATTTTTTACTTTTATTACGTTCAAAAGTGAAGTGGGATACTCACAGAACTTCAAGCCTCCTGCAGGTCTTCAAGATAGAGTAGTCGAGAGTCTGAATCTGGTTTCCCTCAAGATCCCTGATAGCAGAAAAAAAATGGGGAACTTAACCCTCCTGTAATCGTTGTCTACCATCTGTGTTTACGTATGCACACAAGCACAAACACACACATCGGTGATATCTACTGAATCACAAACACAAGTTTACTGTCACAGCAGACTCACAGCCAGTCCAGGACGGGCATGTGTTGACAGAAGCTTGGGTGTGGAAGCTGCTGCAGTGAGGTGCCCACCATGGATCTGAAGATGAGAAGGAAAACATGTTATTGCAAATAAAACATTCAACTCACACACTGCAGGAATTCCCATCGTTACAGAGCGGAGGTGATGCCCGGTTAGAAACAAAACTTTTTTGTGGCTGCCTAAATTAACATCTTGCACTGATGTCTACTCCGGGTAACTTCAAAAGCTGCAAATGTAAATAAATAAATCACTGATATGGAACCATTGCCCTGCAAAAACAGGGCAGCACATCAGTAGTGCATAATTAAGATAATTTCATTAATATCATACATACTAGTTGAATGACTATTACTGCAAAATCTAAACGTTTACTGTGCTCTTGAGTTTTCTTTCTGATGAGATGCCTGAACCACCTCGGATGGCCCCTTTACGACGCAAAGGAGCAGCAACTTTCCTCGGAGCTCCCTCCACATGTCTGAAGTCCTCATCCTATCTCTGAGGCTAAACCCAGCCACCCTAAGAAGGAAGCTAACTTTAGCTGCTTGTAGCCACAATCTCATACTTTCGGTAGCTACCCAAAGCTCATGACCATAGGTGAGGGTCAGAACAAAGGTGGACTGGTAAATCGAGAAATTTGCCTTTTGGCTCAGCTCCTTCTACACCACAACGGTCCGATACAATGCCCATATCACTGGTGACGCTGCACTCATGAACAAGACCCCGAGATACTTGTGCTTCCGTGCTTGGGGCAGTGCCTTCAGCATCTCAGAGCGAATCTCATCCACCCCTGGCACCTTGCTACTGGGGAGCTTTTGACTAACTCAGCGACCTCTGCCGGGTTATGAATGAGTCCCCCCCCCCCCCTCAAGTCTTCACACTCTGCCTCCTCAGGGAGAACATGTTGGTGGGGTTCAGGAGTTCCTCAAAGTGATTTTTCCACCACTCGACAATATCCTCAATCCGACTCCACAGTTCTCCCTGGCTGAACACAGCCTGAGCCAAGCCCTGCAAAACTACATTCAAATATCTTCCACCATTGCTATGCTTCTCATACTTTCCCTCAGGTTTCTCAGGAAGAACTTTTCCCCTTAGTCACTTAGATCAGTGCCTTTGCCTGTGCCCGCCTCCCAATGCACCGGACCACAATGTCTATCCCTACGAGTGGAGGGCCCACAGGGCGGCGGCTCCATGTAGACTTTTCCCCATGTGTCAGGATAGAGCTTATCCTGACACCTCTCCCAGGTCTGGCTCCAGAAGGCCCTGGTTTCCCTTTTCTGGGCAAGTTTCTACAACTCTTTTCTTGCAGATCCATGTAGGGTCAGTGAATCACTCTTAGTCTGGCCCCTCTCCTGCTATTGCCCCTAACAACACAGCTCCCATGGGTCACTGGGGCACACAAACCCCTCCACCATGTTGAGGTGGCAATTCATTGGAGAGGAAGTCACCATGTTATGATGTCTGTTACACTTATTTATCCATCTAGTTTTTTTTAATTTAATTATGTGTTTTAAACCATTCTGTAAAGCAAAAAAGGCATTACCTGTTGTTTTAATTGTGCTAAATATATCATTATATTTGACATGACTTAATTTGTCACAAGGACATTGTAGTCTCTTTGTTGTTTTGCCCGGCCTAGCTCTCTGGCCCTTGATGCTTTCAGACTCTCTTGCCAGTTCTGCTCCCCTGACATACTCTCCCACACACTAACCTGGGCTGCAAGGATAAAGGCTTGTTGAATTCTCTAAATGCTCAAGGTTTTTTTTCCTTTCTTATCTCCTTTGGTATTGGACTATCCTTTATGAAAGCAAAGAAGAGAATGATGTTCCACAGTTAATTGCGGCAGCACTACGGCAGACCCACAACAATAACATCCGCTGTCGCATGATTAAAAAGCCTAGTGTAAGTGCAGTCAGATTCTCTAGCACAGTTGTTATGAAATTCTCCTTCACATCTTTTCTTGACCGTATGGCATTTTCCAAGGGGGTGAAGGAAAAGTGGTAGGGAAAAGGCATAGGATGTAATTTTTTTACTATTCAACTCATCAGCCCGGCCGTTTAAAACTGAAGCAGAGACTAGGGACAAGGGACTCCACAGATGAATGGAGAAACCAGAGGGACATGTGGTCACTTCTGGCTAAGAGTAACTACCGAAAAGTACAAACATTCTTTGAAGAGGCAGACAGAGTGCATTTATAAAAGGCTTTTATCTTTCAACCATAAACATCAAAAGGACATTTATTGAAGTGGATACCTGTTGTGGATAGAAAAGCAAACAGAGAGAGATTGAGTCAAGTGGAAAGATGAATTGTGGGTTGACAGGTTTGAAGCAGAGGACAGCAGTCTTTCAGTGAACAAAGACTGGGGTAACAAAATTGTAACCTTGTGTGGTAGTGGGCATGGTCTGTGCTCAGCTGCAGGGGGGAGATCTGTGGGAGTGGTTTAGGGGAACAGTGCCAGGATTAATTGGCACAGCTGTAACCTGTTGCTAATTATCCCTCATTCTTTTAAGCAGTAGCAGGCTGAGCTCTGGGGGCCGGTGACACACTTATAGGTGTGTCTCAATTCAGGGGTTGCATCCTTCGGAGGCTGCATTTGTAGACCGGTTACGTCACAGCGGTTGCGACTAGGCTGTCCCATTTTGCATGTTTTCGAAGACTCCTTCGAATGCAACCGACGAATGCAGCCTTCTGGTCCCAGATTTGGAGGACACAACTGATGTATCCTTCATGGCCCACCATATCCCGAGATCTTGGGGCGGGCAGGTCACTACCGGCTGTTTATTCCCAACTTTGCGGACCTAACCAGCGCCCCTGACCGACCTGACCCGAAAGGGTGCCTCAGATCCGGTCCAGTGGCCACGGTCGCCCCACAATCTCCACAATCACAATTTCCTTTACCACTGGACCAACCTTTATGAAAGTAAAGGAGATATTGTGTCTGACAATTAATTTTAATTGCTGTGTTGTCTGTGTTTCCTCATGTCTGTTACTTGTAACTTGGCTGCTGAATATTATTACCACCTGCCTGTTTGAACCTCTGCCTTTTGACTTTTGACTTCATTGCCTGCCCCTCGTCGGATTTGTTTGGATTGCCTTCCTGGTGTCGATCCTTGCCTGTCGCACAGTTTTGTAAGCCTTCTCCTAATAAAACCTTGGAATTTAACAGTCAGTCTGCATTTTGAACATATAAATTGCCAGGAGTGATTACACTTTGACACCCTTTTTAAGACTCCACTAACTCCATTCATTCTTGTCCACCTTCATAATACAAAGACTGAGCATGAGGCGTGTAATCATAGAGTACAACTAAGCAGACATTTGACAAGCATGAAAGCTCTTGATCACCTCATGTGGAAAATGATAATTTCCCATATGGAGTTCTTCAGCTTAGCAATTACTCTCAAAGAGTAGGCGTTGGTTTTATGTACTGTACATACAAACATGTATATGCACAACTGATATCCAATGCATTTCTCATCTCAGACTCAAATGTTGGAATCACTTTGAGATTAGAACTCAGTCAACAAACACTAAAACATAAGATTTTTAAGAGAAAACCATGCAACTCACAGGTACATGAGAGACTGGAGCCCAATGAAAGTGTCCTGGGACAAGCTGCTTAGCGGGTTATGATCCAACATCCTGGCACAAAGAAACATTATTTATTGTTTTCAAAAGAATAACTCAGCATTTTGGGAAATACACTTAATTGCCGTCTTACAAAGAATAAGACAAGACAATCAATGTCTGTACACTAAATATGCATCCAGCAGGGATTTACTTTCGAGCATAAAGACAGGAAAAGCTACAGAAGCTGAGAAATCTTCCTACCAGCACCTCTAAATTTGACCAATGAACACATTGTATCTCGTTAGTGTAATGCAGACTCTAGCTTAACCTTTAGCATGTAGACATGACAGTGGTATCAATATAACCCTCGGCAAGACTCAAACTTCCCAAAATGTCAATCTATTTTAAGTATTACAATGTTACCATACACTCACTGACACTATATTCCAACTTTTTCTGAGGAGTACTAGTGTGAGGTCACTAGATGAACCTCACAAAAATCCTTCTATATCAAGACCTGATGCGATGAATGCAGAAGACCTATAGGCCTAACAACAGGCCTAACAAAAGATGCAGTTTAAACTCTGGACCAATTACAAAATAATCCACTTCCACAAAACTTGGGAGTATTTCTGTTTCCTCTCAACAGCTCTCAACATGTTGACGGCGAGAGAGGGTGGGCGCTACGCCTCAGCATCGACTGCGTCTGTCTGGACGGCATCATCAGCTGTAACCTCCATATGAGGGCAGTGCAGAGCAGCGGCTGTCAGCCAGCCAGTCGGGGCAGAAACATGCACGAACATGCACTAAAAGCATGCGCGGTGGGCTCGGCTATGTACACAAAGCAAGAAGATGCTCAGATAACTACAAACACAGAGGGAGAGTGACTTCATTCTCTACTCAGGTAGACATTACTGTACCTTTATATAGCAAATAGTTGTTTGATGCTTTATTAATGTTTACAATGTTAAATACAGCTCCTTTAAACTCTTAATTAACAGAAATTCTCTTTTGTTTATTGGTGACTCAAAATCTTTTTCACAGGGAAAATAAGACACACAGCTGTACAAAATGTATGACCCCTATGGTCACTAACTACTCTCCCAGCTCACAAAAATAAATTCAACTCCCCCAGCTTTCAATACTGCAATCCAGATGATATCAAGCACGTAGAGAAGATTTGTTTTCAGGACCCTAAACCACGAAACCAAATCTGAAAATAAATTCCAGACACCTACAAGGATACCCATGTGTGGATATATCCACTTTAATAAAACCAGGCAACACAAAACAGAGCATGAGTACCCCATACAGACACATAAAGACTGCCACAAGTGTGTATGAATATACATTACACAGTGTCCCTTCAACTAAACTAATATGAAACCACAGTGGAGTTCACAACACAATAACTTCCTCATGTGTAGGTGCGTGTGTGTGTGTGCGTGTGTGTGTGTTTGTGTTACTCACAGCCACACTAACTGATGGAGATCCCTGAACACACCAGGACTAAGGGAAGATATCAAGTTTTCGCTGAGAAACCTGAGAGACAGAGTGAGAAGCAGAGAAAGAGGAGGTGATCGTAGTTTCTCTGACTCTCAAATATAATATAATATTTCCCGCAAAAATAGTCAGTTCGTCAAATGTGAGGATTTGCTGCTTGTCTTTGTCATACATCATAGCAAACTGAATATCTTTGGGTTTTGGTGAGATAAAACAAGCTGTGATGACCATTGTTGACATTTCATAGACTAAACGACTAATTGATTAAGTAGAAAAAATAACCAGGAGATAAATTGATAACGAAAAAATATGTCCAATTCTAGAACACAGTTACAGACTACAACATAAAACCTGTAAAACTTCATTGACAGTTATGCTTTCTGACCTTAATATACTTTTTGAGTAAATCTGAACTACTTGCGATGCCTGGCTTCCTCCTGACATTGACCATATTCCTTTTCTTTGCTGTGTGTGCTGTCTCACATTTGCACAGGGTCAGAGGAGCCTTTTTCAATACCGTCAGTATAAAGAACTGCTCAGTGGAAGATGGTCACCCCATGAATTTAAAGTGTTTGCAAGAGTTTAAACGTTGATAACTATTCGTGCCAGAGTTCAGGGTTTCATATATTTTTCACTTTTTATTCGTTCTGTGAAAATCCTTGAATTCCAACCTTTATAAAAAGGCTAATTGAGTTGATAAATACTACAAACAAAACATATCGATTTATTATTTCCTGCCCTTTAGTTCTTCATTTGATACCTGATATAAGAGATGTGCTCATCAAAGCTCATCAATGTGAAGATAAGGGAAAAAGACAATAAAACCCATGTAGATATTTCAGGAGAGATTACCGTCATTAATGAAGTGAGCAGGGTACTTACAACTTCTTTAAACTGTGCAGGCCGCTGAAAGCATGTTTGGATATGAACTGGAGGCTGTTGTTTTGCAGAAACCTGGGAACAGAGAGACAAAAAAATCATCAGAGACTCTACATCTCTGACTGTTCATCTCTCTTATGCATGTAATCACTCACAAATGCCATTGACTTCATTAGAATGTAAAAGAGATTAGAGTAATCATCATTACCATCTGCTGCACTATCATCCATTTCCCTTTTACACTTCAGTAAGAATGACAGGATAATACTCTAATCAGCATATTCTCCACATCAACTCAGAGGACAGTCAACTGCAGGGAACAATCATTTGCTCAGATGCAAATTATGACCAGACACACTAATAACAAGCCAGCAATTACTGACCTTTAGTCCGTGAATATGTTTGTGAAGGTGTGTGTTCCCTACCAATTACATTCTGCAGGCGAGACCAGCTTCATGAAAACTATAATTATAAGTCATTATTCATTTTGGTAATACATGCAGGACAGGAGGACAAAAACCTCAGATATAGAGGTACTGGACTGGAGTGAATGTTGTGTGCTTGCCTTGTGCTAACCATTACAATTCTTTAGTCTATTTACGGTTTGCCATTTGAGTCTCAAAACTAAACAAATACATTACGTAATTTCTTGTTAACCTATGTTGTGCATCGCTCTATCTTGTTATGTTATGGATCTTGAAGAACAACAATGCCAGTTTGCGAGTGTATTACATTATATGGGAAATTAAATCTAATTGAATTCAGCTTGACGGTTATAAAAACGTCAAATGTCTTTCGTCCATTATTGCACCTTTTTCAGCACCATTCCAAATTCCCAACAAGACTTTAGTTCTTCACCAACAATAACTTCTTCACCAACGTCTTAAACTGATACAGCATATTGTTAGACACTCTGTATCCGCCTCTTATGATACCAGGAAACAAAGGATGATTGTTTGTAGTGTGAAGTCACAGTCTGTGATTTAAGCCTGGTATAAGCCTAAGTTCAAATGTGAAGTTTAAACTAAGCAGCAAAAAGTTTGGCACCTGAATCCATATACAGGATAATATCAGATATGAAAGCAGGATGATAAAACAGCATGAATAAAAAGCATTTGCAAAATGTGTCTTTTTTTGTCAGAGGTATTAAGTCAACTTGATTTCTGAGGCTTTGGTTTGTAGTTCTGGTAAATAACTATTACGTTAAATGTCTTTATGTCAGTGTGGGCGAGGGTCTAGTTTTTTCAGGTGGCCTGTGCTTACTTAAGTATTCGTCATGATGATTTATGAGGCCCGTCTTCCTGTGTTTTCAAAAGTAACATGATGCAACTCACAAAGGCATAAATGGAACCAGAGATGATTCAGAGGAAATAATAAAAGCTGCATTAGCAAAGAGCTTCTGTGGCTCTCATACAGCTTACAAAACAATCATAATGTGCATTTATGGAGCATAATCTTTAAATTATTATTTGAGCAACCACTAGATAAAACTGACCCTCTGGTTGCCAGCATTACATTATTTACTAAGGCTTTGTCTCACATAATTTTATCAATGCAATGTAATATAATTGATTTAATAAAATGACATCAGCTTCAGTTCAGTCTGCAGAGACATACAGTAACTTTTACAACAACAACATAACCACAAATTATTTTTCAAAGTACAAATGTCAGAAAGAGATTTACTGTGGCACAGTGAAATCATGTCTTGCACAAAGCATTAATACTGTCAACTAGTCAACAAATCATTCATTAATGTTTTCTTTTCTGTTGTGAGACTGATGTTTTATCCTCTAACACATTCTGAGGATATAGCCACATTACATTACATTACGGTCATTTAGCAGATGCTTTTATCCAAAGCGACTTACAATTCAGTATCTATCTACACCGTAGACGCAGCTACGGGAGCAATTTTGGGGTTAAGTGTCTTGCTCAAGGACACATTGACACGAGACTAGCGGAGAAGGAGCCGGGGATCGAACCGCTGACCCTCTGATTGAAAGGCGGCCCTGCTCTCCACTTAGCCACGGTCAGCCACATTTACTGTGCTTCCACACTAAATGCATTAACATAAATAATGAGTAAACCAACCAAAAGCATATATTGTGAGGATGTGGAAAGCAGCATAAATAATTACTCACAGTTTCCCGAGGGAAGAGTATTCTGAGAAAACTAAATCGGACAACACTCGGATCTCATTGCTCTTCAGCGACCTGTAACAGAAGCCATGACATGCCGCAGTTAGAAAAACACAACACCTGATTCACACAAATAGAGTGCAGATAGAGGTAGAGAGAGGACAAAGTGTCTGAAGCATTAGGATTTATGAACAGTCACATAAAGACATTACTGCTGCCATTTTATCCAGACATTGCTTTGAAAGAGCTGGAGTCACACTCCCACATACTAGAAGCACCATTAGTTAGACTAAAGACTTGAAAAGGTTCACTGCTATTTAATCTGAAAAGGTTAATACAAGGGACATAAAAGTAGCAGAGCACAAATATATTTACTATCTACCCACCCCCACACACACACACACACACACACACACACACACACACACACACACACACACACACACACACACACACACACTGTTAGCGCCTGACATCTCAAGAGGAGTTAAGGTCTTAGCAGTAAAAAAAGAATTATATTAGAATTCAAGTAAACCTTTTTTGACTGAATCCCCAATGGGAATTAACTTGTTTTCAGGTCACACCATTCGTAGCAAAATAACTTATTTAACCAAAATATAACTTACGTATGCCTTAATTATACACACACCCACACACCATTTGATAAACAATAAAACACATTGGTAATAAAATCTAAAGCGCCTTTTATTTGCACAATACAGAAGAGGGCAACACAACTGAAACACTAAATCAATGCCCATATATATATATATATATATATATATATATATATATATATATATATATATGTATATATGTATATATTATTGTATCTTTATTTGTTTTCTTCAGAGGCCAAGTTGTGTGGTTAAAGTGTTGCTCCGGCTGAGAAAGTAATGACATGTATTATTCTGACATCACCAGCTCGGTGGTGAATCAGACTTTGTTTTAAACGGATTAAGCAGGAAAGATGGTAAAGGCAGAGAAGATAGATGGAAATGGGGAAACAACATTTTTAATAGGACTACAGATATTTTGAAACAATAACCTTTTAATGGACATGATCATCATCTCTCCATCTACTGCATTCGCAGGTGGTGGAATCATCTCATTTCAGCTGCCAGACTGAGTTCAGGCAAATGATGCAATAGCCATTATACTGTACACAGCCATAAAATGGTTATATATTATAAAAACAAAGGAACTTTGTGTTTTCTTCTGATCAAGAGAGATTATTAAAGTTCAAAAAGGCTTAAACTTGGTAATTACTAATGCAGATGTGTATGTCTCATAGATCAACACCTAAACCACACAAGTTTAAGCAGGTGGTGTGGAGCTGAAATGAAAAAATCGTGTCCACTTTAACAATAACAACTTCATATTTTCATCACAGTCATCGTCATGCACAAATACTGAAACAGTTGACCTATTGAAGGGGCACTCCAGCAATGTTATATTGCACTGTTGGGGGACTTGTGAATCTATTAGATTTGTTGAAATCGATTCTAACTTTTTAAAATTAATCATCTCCAAACGCGACGCCTCGCTGGCTGTCAGAGTAGACAAAGCCTCTCCAGAGACACAAGACCGCCGAACTGATTTTGATGTGAAAAATCTGTAAAGTGATGGCAATACTTTACAAAGTGCTTCATATTCGCATCCACTGAGAATAAATGACAATTAGACTCAAATAAGTTGCTCACCAACTAAGAAAAAGCTGAATAACAGAAAAAACGAAATCTACGGGAATAAGATTAAGCATCAAACAAATAAATGTTAACTAAACAGAAAATAAACACAAGTTATGTGCTCAACGCATGTGAGAAACTAACTGCAAATAAGAGTGTCAACTACAACACACACATCTACTGTGTATACAGTATATCTGATTTTATCTTGCTGGTGCAACTATGTGTGTGCAATCATGGCAAAGAACCTTTTGTGTTTGGATGTCAGATATTCAAGTAGTGGGCTTAGTCACAGTTCAATTTAAAATCAAAATCGAAGCTAGGCCAGAAAATGGCTTAAAAGTTAAACTGTGGAACTGATTCTGTACCTACTGGAACTTGGAAACTGATTTCTGGCCGGGGCGAGAAAAGCATTTTTTATATAAGAATTTAGAAACTGCATGACAACGCATGACATCTGGCAGAAAGAACACAACTAAATGCTCCAAAACATCCTAATATTAGCTTGTGATTGTCTATCAGTTACAACGTCGAATCTAGACGACCACAACAAGTCTGGAGAGTTTGTTAGTGAGCTCTGGCAGTACAAGCTGATTAATCAGTACAGAGAGAACAGGATATAGTTTTACTTTCTGAGAAACCAAATTGAAAAGGAATGAATTATTCAATGAAGCAATCAGGCCACAAATTAGAACCAGTCTTCAGACGCAGAGAAGCTGAGACTGAGATGAATGTGGGGACACTGCAGTATATGAACATGTCAAAAATAAAATGTATACACTCATCCATCTCTGTGACTCTACAAGTGGGTGTAGATAATGATTGATGGACGCAAATAAATCATGGATGCTCTTGTAGTCGGAGTTCAATCAATGATTATTTAGTCAAAAGTGGTGTCACTTCTTTTTGTTCAGGGAGTCCTCTTTACTCAGAGGAAAAGAGAAACGCCAGAGGCTGCTGCTGGAAAATGTACTTTCAACTATTCACACTAAATAAAAGAGATAAGTGAGACAATGAATGCATTAAACAACAACACTAAATAAGTGATTAAACAAGTTATATAATGAAATACGTTTACTGCTGGAATGCTGAAATCAGATTAGTCCTGAAATTGGCAACCAAAATAGGCTAATTAGCATTTTAATTGATGAAAGGAGAGAAGCGAGTTTAAGTGAATAGTTTGAGTAGCATAACAACTGGAAACTGCTATGCTACTATGCGGTCACCAGAGCTCAGAAAAAAGAGACATTTTTCACAGCAGACATTTGGCTTGTCATGGCGTGAAATGCAAATTGGTGTAATCTATAACATTGAGAACAACTGCAGTCTATATAGGAGAGCTAAAGATTTAGGAGAGCCGTGCTGGCTCACTGGCTGTAGTTTCAAACCACATACTTCTTCTTTCATTGCACCGTAAACTATGACCCTCTTGCTCATATAGCCGCTGCACAGAGAATTGAGGGTCAGAACAGCCAGAAAAGCATGTTTGCTTGCACACTGCAAAATGCGACCGAATGTAGTAGAACATTGTTGTATTTTTGTCATACTGCATTTGAAATACTATGTATTTGGACATACTAAATATCTTTCTGGCATATCACATTGTATGACTAGTCTGGACATTGGAACATGTCTGCCATGGAAAAAGGTTTATAAGCACTTTGTATCTTGATTTATCAGAATACAAAATCAGGTCAATGGAGTATTGCAGCTGCGGAGACACTGACCAGCAGAGTGTCTGACTTTCTTTACTAAGTGTACTGGGGAAAAAAATCACTTAACTCTATTGTTTTCAGCAGATGAACACCAGCAAGGCCAGGGAAGATGGTGTCAAAGCAAAACATTTTTTTCTGTTTGTGTTTCTCGTGTGATCTTGTGATATCGTGAAAAGCCAGCTGCCATGCGAGGGAAGCCATCAGTCAAAAATAAGGAGGATGGTTGAAAATCCTAAAATGGCTAAGCATTTAAATATAGCTGCAAAGTCTAACAAAGGGCAAAGGAAACTTTGGAAATAATTTCAAGAACAGCCTCGGTAATTGGTTTGGGCTTTTTTCCGTCTGTTCAGCAAGCCCTTTTATAAGCAACACACTGATTCAGCACATCTAATTACCACTTACAGTTATCATCTTGGTGATTTCAAATTGATTTGTGTTTATTTGATTTATCAAACAGGATTCAATGTTCTGACCATCAAAGCCTCTACATCTCCCAGAACAGAAACAACGACCTGAAAACAGCATCGTCTAACCCATAACAGCTTCTTTAAGAAATGAGGGAATGAAGACTTCTCACTTTGAACTTACAGAGAGGTAACATTTGGAGAGAGAAGTGGAACATCCTGCAGGTTGACCTCCACACACACCACATCCATCTGTATGCAGTCACAACTCTCTGGATACTCCTGCAAGACTGTACACACACACACACACACACTCATGAATTCTAACTATAGAGGCTTATTACAGAATAATAACAATTGATAGTAGTCCTTTGGGACACAACATGAATCCTTTGGTGGCTATTAAGGTTACAGTTAATGATTATTATCCATTATCGAACAACTGTTGAAATTAAAAATGCCGGTCACAATTTCCCAGCACTCAACAGTGATTAAATTAACGATGATTCTCTCATAATGATCCTCATCTCATTAATGTCTGAACACACAAATATACTGTACACACACACACATGCTAAAAGTAAATACTACTTATACACAAATACAATACACACACGCACACGCACACACACTTACAGCACTCATTCCGGAAGTAGTTGTCCACATCATTGGCATCTTGTAGTGTTTTACCAATTAAGTCGGCCCATCCGATGTTGTCCCCTGCAAAGCCAGACAACAAACAATAGTTATCTGTACAACACAGAAATGACCATGAACAGCACGTTAAAATGTTGCTGAATGTAATAATATATCATGAGGCTATTGGTATGTCTACTGCAAAACAGATATATTATACTTACAAAGTTTTGACTAAGCAACTGTCATATATGTCAAAATGAAGCACTCACCACCTTACCGGTTTGAGTCACTTTTATGTCTATAACCAAGCAACCTAACGATGGCAATAAACTAGACTACACACTCATGTTTTAACTCAACAAGAGGGGATCATAACCCATCCATCCATTATCTTCATCCTGTTCAGAGTCATGGGGGGACTGGAGCCAATCCCAGCTAGCATTGGGTGAAGGCGAAGGCAGGGTTCACCCTGGACAGGTAGGGTGGAGTACTTTGTTAAATAAGATGCAATTGAGAAAGTTCTCTTCTTCACTTCCCTGGAGTAACACGAGCTGATAGACAACTCAAAGCAGAATGAAACCAGAGTGTATTTCAGTAATGTTTCCCACTTAAGTGTGTTTATACCCCCTGAATGAGACTGTGTTTTCACGGCTTGTGACTTGAATTCTAACTTACAACGCTAATAAGGTACCTTCCAGTGAAATATCTCCGCTTAGTAAATCCATGCTCTTCTTTATACCTGCAGTGGTTGTGTCAAAGCAACAAAGTTATAATACGCCTGTTTGGAAATTACCAATGTTAGTGTAATGTTTCTGTCTCAGGTGTGTTTTTTGAGGGGTGGATTTAGTGATTAGAGGGCACCAGGCCAACACTGTCTTCTTTGAGTTTTCAACCTTCCTCTAACTGGGAATGTTGGCATTGGCAATAGTAGAAGAAGTACTCTAAACTATTACCTATTAATGATAAAACTATTAATACTGCACAATGAAAGTCCTGCATTCAAATGTTAACTTCAAGTGAAGAGCCTTTTATTAGTTATTAGTCCAGGTACATTTTTTAAATCTCAGCATCATAATAAATGTCAACCTGTTAGAGACCCTTAAAGTTGGGCCCGCAGGCGGTAACTGGTGAAGTCTGCCCCTGATGATTTTTCTTGAACCAAAGTGAAATTCACTGACCCTGAAGAAGTCACGACTTGGGTGTGTGACGAACAGGTGTATTGCTTTTGGCTATAGAAAGTGCAGTGTTGAGCATAAAGGTGTTTGTACTAACGTTTTTTGAGGAAGCCGCAAGCAGCAACACCACAGGCCAAGAATTCAGTTTGTTCTGAAGAGGCATGTGTTGAACTGGAACTGCACTACACACCAGTGACGTGCGGTGAGGTTCGTGGTTGGTGAGGCACTGACTCTTTCAGAGTCAGATTACAAATATATGAACCCAATAGAGCAGCTTAAATCACCAATCAATTGGCAGCTTGCACATTGACTACTGGTTGTTTTTCATATTTCATATCAGCATTCTTTACACACACATAGGTAAGGTACATATTTGATTCCACCGAAGCGCGTGCACCGTGATCCGGCTGCACATGGTGTTTTATTTTGAAAAATCACCGGATGCTCTATCCCTTATCGGTGTTTGACTTCCTCTCTGGGTCGATCTGCTCTGTGTAGATTGATGCGACAAACCCGACCCGTGGGCTCTCGCACGCCCCCTTCAGTGAGGCAGAGATACTGTTTGCCTCTGTGCTTTTTCACTGTGATTTAATGTCAGATCAGCAACACTAAATATGTTCTACACAAACGTGAAATACATTACCTATTCTATGTAAAGAAAGGACATATAATAAAAGTGTCTACAGATATTACCATGGTGACAAACAATGAGAAAGCAAAAGGCATGCGCTCTACCCAGTTAGTGAGGGATTCACAATCTGAGGTGAGGAACAGCTCGTCACTGCCTCACCTCACTGTCTCCTCTGTTTGAACAGGACATGCGCTAATTCAGAGATTTTGATCATAAAAATGCTTGAAATGATTGGAATCATACAGAAATTACATTTATAGCACAGATCAGTAGAGAAATATTAATATTTATTTGATCATTATTTGCTTTTTACTTTTCATGATGGCAGGTGAGGCTCAGCCTCCCCTGACCACACGTCCCTGCTACAAACATCTCAACGAGGCTCCGTCGATGTCTTTTAATGAAAGTCAAATTTGCACCGGCAGAATAAATCAGAGCCGATTGGAGCTGTCAGACATGTATGTTGTCTTTGACAGGAAGCCAGCACATTCTGTGTGCACACCAACCACAGTTTACAGTCAGCTAACATTTAGTGAACGTAGATAAGAAACAGATTTGAAGAGTCACAGCTGATTATGAGCAGATGTGATGGAGGGATATTTGTCTTTGCTTAAGGAAAGCCATCTTTTTAATAAACCCTCGGACTAAACCTTTTGTGTAGTTCACTACTATGCAAGTGACATTTATCCTTTTAAGTAGTGAAATGTGCCAGGAGTTAGGTAAGCACTGCTATTGAAGCTCAGTGCTGATGTAAAATGATGTTTTGACAGATCAGTCGGCCCCGCAGCTGATGTCAGCCTTGGCTGTCATAAAATCTACTGAGCTCTCGTGAGACCATTCTCAAACCGCATCTCTTTAAGCTTCACTTTCAATTAAGTTTCCAGATTGAAGCGTTGCCAAGTTGCTTTTCCACAGTTGTTGCTTGAGGAGCTGGCTGACCCGTAGAAGAGCAGCGCACTCCACTTCAACAGCTAATCATAAATGTCACCTAGAAACTGTAGTTTAACAGCAACAACAAGGCCGTCCTTTACCATCTGATATTGACACTGATCTGACTCAAATCCATCCAGCACATTGGTATAAACAAAGCTATGGCATTACCTGTGTGTATTACTGTTTAAATATGCCTTAGACTGTCTTTGAGCCATTCATTGTCCATTGATCATCTGATACCTGGTCTGCAACTTCTCATTCCCACTGACAGGGTTGTTCACTCCAGCTTTCAGAGCACGCTGTAGTCATGGCAGCTCCTGGAGGACTGAATGTAACAATCTATAAAAGCGGAAATATTCACACTTAAATCTACACCTGTGATTAAAATATAAGACATCTCACTGGAAGGAGCTTGGATTAAAGAACAAATTGCAGGTGCAGCTGCTAACCAGTCCTGCAGTTTTACAGACTACACGCTGAGCAACTTGCTTTTATGAAAGACATTCAATTAAATGAAATTCCCTTATGCAGGTTTATGCAGGTGTTACCGAAATCAAAAAGGCATTCATTTAAAATAACTGCCTACTCAAAGATACAAGTGCATGCTTTCAGACTTTCATACTTTCAAGCTGAATGCTGAACTCTGATAAAGATGTTTGCGTACAGATAGATCAATGCTCAAGTATCTGCCGTTTTGGCGTCTGACTAGATAAGTGCCCTTTTTGCAAGACATTTTATTCTATTTTTCTAACTGTAGATTTAGTTTTTACATTCGGCATCAATCCTCAATTAAAAGTGTGTTATAATGCCCGACAACTGCATTTGAGTTGTTATTCAGCAAAACACAGCCAGCTAACACAGTCAATGCATGCAAATTGAGCATCATAGAGGCAGAGCGCAATAGAGTCCCGCTCCCAACAGAGAGAAAAAATGGGAAACTGTGACCCTGACACTCAATAACTCAATTGACAGTGTGCAACTTCTGTTAAATGTGGATAGCGTTACAACAGAAAGCTATGCAGTTGTATATCTTGCCCAACAATTATCTACTTAGGTTAACAACAAGCAAGCTAGTCCAACATAAAATTGTGCTGTCAATGAAAAAGAGTGAAATCTGGTAGGCTAGCTACTTCCTTTGTCGGGCAACTGAAACAGGCAAAGATGCATTAGGTGGTTAATACACAGCTACTTTTGTGTGTGGACTTTTTGTGTCAATCATTAGGCATTATATTCACACTGTGTATATTTTAGGCAGGTGTTGGAAGGAGAGAGAGCATAGCAGCTGTGCTCAATGTGAATCTCAAAAGTAACCGCCTGGGGAGATGTCCAAAGAGGACTACAGGTGTGATGTGTGGAGAGGAGAGGAAAAGAGAGGAGAGAAAAGGAGAGAAGAACAAAGTGAGGAGAGGAGGACAGTCTAGGAGAACTAAATGAGACCAGTAGAGAACAGTTGATTTAATTTATTCTATAAATGTGTTGATTTGAGTGGTTATTTATTTCATAGATCTGTATGAGTGAAATAAATATAAGTACAACATGTTCTACAGTATGTAACTTAATTTTTTAGAAATAATTAAAGAATGCTCTGTTTTTGTTCCCCACAATGGCTGTGAAGATGGTGCCCATTAGGTGAGTCTCTCTTTTCAACTTCTTGTCACTATGGCAATGTTGGAAAAGAGAAGTAATACAGCAGAGAGTGGGTTTGTGGTTGTTGACTGGATGGCACTACTGACACTAATTTGTGCATCCTCTTGATCTAGCTGACAGGAGAAAATATATTTTTAACCCGCAGCAATTAAATTGTTTTTCAAAATTCCAACTCTTAGACAGAGGAAATTAGTCTGATCTAGCCTCCAGTGATGGATGATGAAACACGTGGTGTAAGCAGTTCTATTAATTGAAAATGGCTCTTTTTGATTAACTTGACTATTGTGTATTCAATCTTAGTGTTACTCTGACCTCATACTTAACAGTCTCTTCTCCTATACAGTTAGTTAGACATTGTAGAGGATAAAGATGGTGAGGAGGTTTGTCCAGTGGTTCATCCAGATGAGCACGGAGCTGGAGACGTTACAGGAGAGCAAGGCTCCAGTTGGTCTGGAAGCCTGTCATCTGTTTTCTTTTTACCATAGTAAGAGAACCGTGTTTGCTCTCAAAAAATAGTTGCATACATCACATGAAGTATTGCTCAAATTAACTTACAATATGTGGTCGCATGAAAATGACTTTCAAAGCTCTGGCTCAAACTATTTAATGAAATCTTTCAACAAACAATATCAAAATGAAACAGTCTTTGCTTTTCAAAATGAAGACATGTGGAGTATCATGATCATGAGGTTACTGTTACCATTCAAACCTCAGTAGAAAGTGAACTGGCATTTAATACTGAGCCAAGTGAAAATCTGAAACTTTTTCCTTTCCTGCTTGGCTGAATCTAGCAAGACACAATGTCTGTAGCGAGCACATGCTCAGTGGATAATGATTGCATGCTCACGCCTTTGATTAATAAACAAGCATGTCATCCTCAATTCCTAATATTGTTTAACATTTAAAATGGGAGCTATTTGGAAAACTTCAAATAATTACTTGATCACCTCCTCTTATCGGCTCACTTGCAAACGACAGTATAATAATAATACAAATTAACTTTATTTATATATTTATTATAAGCACCTTTAAAGAGTTTACAAAGTGCAAGGCAATAATAACAATAACAGAAAGCTCAGTGAGATACATTACGATTGAAATAAACTGAGAAATGAATAAAATAAAATAATAATAATTTAGTAAAATAATTTAGTAAAATCAACAAATAAAAATAAAACAGAAAAGTGACGACATCACATAAAAGCCAGTCTATAAAAATGTGTTTTAAGAAGTGATTTAAAAGTATCAACTCTCTTCCAATGGTGCACATATTTTCTTGGCGTTTTTTGCTTCGTGCTGATCCCTAAAACATTTTCTGGAAAGAACCGAGGCCACAATGTGGTTGAGACTCAAAACTTATTTGAGGCGGCAATTATATTTTAAACCTTCATCCTTTGCCCTGCACAGTTAAATGACGATTTCTACTTTTGTAGCCGTAATGACGTTAGACAAATATAACGTCTTTCACTTGTGTGGATGCACAAATTCGAACTTGCCCACATTGTGAAGCGGTGCATTTGTCATATGAAGCTGCTATGACTTTATATACACACACTTACCACAGCGCTGCTCGTCAGCTCCATTGGGGCAGTCTTTGTGTCCGTTACACTGCAAAGCCTGTGGGAGGCACTCACTTATGTTCCCACAAGGAAACTGGCCGAGGGGACATCTAGCGTCTACTTCCAGCCTACTGGCCAGCAGCGCTGAGGGAGGAATGCAGGAAAGAGAGTGAGATCACATGGACCATTCTCAAAATTAGCACCAAATTTCAGCCGTCAACATTTTTCTTTGGCCTGACATATCAGGGGAAAGGGTCACTTGGCAAAAAGCCTGTCACATTATTAACAAATGTTAATGTTTTTTTGCAAGTTAAAGCAGGTAGTTGAAATGGGAGGATTATTAGACTAACAGTTAACAATGAAGCTACTGCTGTTGTGTCACACGTGTAGATGCGCAGCTTTGGAGACATTCATAGCTGCAGGTATTGAATAAATTCAGAGACTCAAACGACGTTTTGGCAAAACCCGGATTACATTCAGTGGCATGAGGAGATATTATTTGTGATACTCATCAATCTGACCTGTTACTGACTCTGCCTTCATTGCATTTAAAGTTATATCTTTATGGACATTTCAATTTCTAAAGCTCATCAAACTGTTTCTTTTGCGCTCTCTTTCGAATACAGTCTGATTCCCACAGCCGAAACACCCCATCTCTCCCAAACAGATGGGAAAATGACCCGTTAAGCTTGTCTGGTATACCTAGTCCCCTTCAATACAGATAATCCATCAAAGCCGTCATGTCTTGAAACCAAAAAACTTCACCTTTTTTACTCTTACTGCACTATTACTTTCACCTCTGTGCCACCATTTAACACATGACCCATATCTTGAAGCATGCGGAGCTTGAAAACGAGGGTGACCGAACAGATGATTGATTTATCTCAAAGTAATTTCAGGTTTCATTTCAAAAGCTATCATATAGCACAGCTTTGTTATTTAAGACCAAAATACGAGTTAGTCACCAGACACTTAAGCTGTCATAAAGACTTTTTTCGGCTGTGCACTAACTCCAACCTGTCATGTCTCTGGCTTGAAAAACAAGCCAGGAACAAATCTGTCATTAATGCCTGCCAGATAAAATAAATGCACAACTCACATCTGCAATACTGCACATGAAGTATTTCTCTTTTCTTACTGACACCCAAAATAAAAGACCTAAAAAGCTCTTTCTTGTACTTGTCGTACATAATCAGCAAACAACATTGTGTTGTAAATTAGCTGTTTTTTAGTGATATCACAAAGGGAAACACAAGTTTTAGATGCTGAAATGAAAGAAAAACAAGAAGATCAAAAGTTTGTTGATTGACATGCTTAATTTGTTTGTAATATCTTTGTACACTAGGACCTGGTTAATTCACTGGAGAATGATTATTATAATTCTTTGTATTGTGATATTAGGGAGGAAGAGCTGATTCACAATGTAATTCAGAGCATTTTTTATTCCCATAGAAGTACTCACACTGTCACGTTTTCTCTTTTTATAAATCCCAACCTCTGTGTGGAAAATGTACATCTTTAAGCACAGTTAAAGCTGCCATTTTTGCATGTGTAACATTTGAATCTGCATTTATAAACTTGCCCTACGAGGCACAAACGTTGCAAGAAATCCCACTAAACCGCATCCCAATCAAGACCAATCAGCACCACTGTTCAGTTTATTGAGGAATCCCCGGGAAGATTCAGAAAAGCAAACACAGGGAACATGTTCTCAGGTGAACAGCACTATCAGGAATGGCTACAACTGGGAAGGGTCACTGCTGAATAAGAGAGGTGTGCAGAACAGGGCAGCTCGCTGAAGGTGAGGAACACAGCATTTTGTTTGTGGCCGTTGTATACATGTTAACATTAATGTTTCATGAGGCAATTTTGGTATATTATTTGTCTCGTGAGAATAATTTTCAGAGGTGGTCATTAAATAATATTTCCTTCACTAAATTATTAAATTGCATTTATGCCAACTGCTTACAGTCCTGTAAAAACACTTAATCGGAAAAATCAGTAGCATAACAGGATTTAAATGAGTCATCCGTTTTTAAATTGTGGCAACACCGCACTATCAGACTTTGGAATAAGGATCAAGGTTTTATCAAATCAACACTAAAAATGAGGAGGACAATTATCAAGGTTATCAAAGCAGGGCTTCGCCTCCCCAAACCCATTTAATATTCATTGAGAAAGCTTTTAAGAGATTTGAAAGGGCTCTTGTTCCTCCTTAACATCTGTTGTGCTGGCATCATGGTGAGGAAGAGAAAACATACTTTATCCAGAACTGTCATGTGTTGAGAGTAAACATACAATTGGATGAATGGGAGACAGACAGTGTGAATACCAAAAATCCATTACAACACTATTTAAGTAAGCAATGTTCTGTCTTTCATGTTTTGTCTCTGATTTATGTGACCTCAGTGGACAGTGGTTATTGCAGTACCTTCTGTCAGGTGTCGCAGCGAATGTTCCCCTGAACACAAAGCCCTCATGAAATTTCATGACATTACCTGAGCAGTGCCATCTAAATCAAACTACATTCTAACACACACATGTTGAGTCACACAGCAAGTTTAACAATTACCTGTCTAGATTGTCTTGGCACAGCATTGCATTCACAGTGTAACCTTTGAATCCATTCACACGAACACACACTCAAATTCAGAACATTGAGATTTGCCCTGAGATGTGCCTGGAGGACTATAAAGCTATAAAAAGAGACGACATGCCATGTCAAAACAGACACAGCAGGAAAGTACAGTGATGTTGAGAAGTGATTTATTGTTTAACTTTTTAATAATCTAAATGGAAGTCAAGAGTGCATGTGCAAACACACACTACATCATTTATTAACTCGTAGAATTTAATAAACCTATTAATATTAAGGCATTTTAAGACCATACTTGGCAACTTCATTTTCTGAAGTGCCCATTTTGGCATAGTGATTGAAAGTACAACGCAAACTACTTCATGGGCATTTAGACAACATAATGAATTTTAAATTGAACACAGAGTACGAGGTCAAAGATCAACTAAAATGGACGTAAACATCCTCAGAACTGAGAGTCAGCACGTCTCCTCTACAATCAATGTTTTATTTCAAACCCAATGTCTTGGAATCAATTAATTAGTTTGTTTTTATGAGCTGTGTCAGCAAGAGCCGCTGTGCTGAACAGACAATACATCGGAACTAAATAAACCTCAGCAAACACTGTTTGCCTGAAATGAAAGTTGACCCACGATCTACGAACAGACTGAAATAATAAAAACAGGCCGAGAACTGATCCGCCTCAGGCAATATTTTTTCCCCTGGACACATAGGTGTCTCTCAATTATTTGTTTGCGTGTTTTGTCTTTCTGGTTGGCAAGTGGTTCTATTTAGTGAAATATATACAACGCCTGCAATTTTTACTACAGCGCTGTCATTGAACACAACTTTGAGCTCAGTTTAATAAAGTTTCAAAAGAAGCTTCCTGTTAAGACCGGTTCTTCTATGTTTAGAAAAATAAATACATTAATCTACAAAGTCTTCAAATACTACTGTTGGTTCATTACAGACAGATGCTGAATTGTATTTTTATTTCAAATCTAAAGGTGCCCTGTGGAGTTTTTGACCACTGGTAGCACTATGGAGCTGTGATTTTACAAGTGAGGCCGTGTGTCGTTTGTATTGTGCACACAGGTGCATGAAGTGTCACACTCTTCTGCTGATTGACAGCTGGTGTCAACAACGTGCCAAAAAGTGAAGGCAGTGAACAAGACTTCTTGCAAGAAAACATGGATGTAAATGGTGCCCCACTTTTAAAAAATTGCTTTGCAAATATAACACATTTGTTAGACCTCAAGGACACATTACTCACCATGTGTTTTAGTGAGACAACCTGAACGTTTACAATAAAACTCCACAGGGTACCTTAAATATGCACTGGAGGTGAGTGTTTGCTATTCATCATCTGATTTTAGCAAGCAGGTGGTTAAATGTGATGAATGTAAAAACATCAGAAAACAGCAACTATTGGAATGTGTTGAAACCATGTTGCTTGTAATGACCATGACTGAACATCTACTCCTGCAGCCTACTGAAGTCAATTAGTGGATTTGTCAGGTGCTAAATATTCTATTTATTTTCTCTTATATATATATATATATATATATATATATATATATATATATATATATATATATATATATATATATATAGAAACAAATAAAATCTGTAACCAACCAAAGGAAATATTAAATACAGTATATTAAGAACCTCTGGCAAAGCTCCCCTACTCTGAGGCAATGGTAGAAAATACAAGAAGCGGGCCCAGTTTGACACAGCACCTCTCCCAGAGGCAGGGAACCTTCACACATGGAGACTAAAGCAAAGAAATGACAAAAACTGACATCATTCCACCTCTGTGGCGTCCAGTCTGAAAGATGCTCGTACCACATCTGGGTGTTCACTTCAACTGTATCTATTCAGTGACCAACGGGACAAATATATGTGTACTGAATACATTTGGAGACTACCAGCGGCAACCAGAGAACCAGAGAACCTCTAATAATGTTGATGGTTGACTGAATCCTAAATCCTCGCTCCACGGTCTCTGCTCCACTGGAATCTCTACTCAAGGTTCAAAAATGGAAATTGCCTGTTGGTGCGCCAACTGCCCCCTCTCCCTAAAGACAGAAAAGACTCGATCTGACAGATGCCAGCAATTATCGGTGTAATTTTCTGTTATCTGACAGGAATTCACTGTTTGAATGCTTTGTAATTGTCTAAGGGATGATTGTCTGAAGACTGAATGTCTTCCTCATTTCCATTCCTCCGCAAGTCCCAGAACATTTGATATAATTGGTGACCGATAGCTCTGTGAAGGATACAACGTCCCTGACCCTGAAGCTCTGCAGCCCTAGTGGAAAAGTTTGATTCATTGCTTGTCAATTTCTCTCAGAAAAATATGGAGTCAATTCTGACTGCTCCTGACTGAGGTAATAGGATGCAGTAGAGAGACACTGAATTGTTTGTCGTGTGGTTGTTGAAATCATCCACTGTCTGCAGTTTACAGCTGATGCCGGTTTTGTAGATTTTGCTCTGTCCCATGTGATACATTTTTTTTTGTTATAATCTTTTATACTTCTTGAATGTTCATTGTAACTGTCAAGTGGTATTAAAAAGCAATAACCCCGGTAATATCAATTGGCAAATTGAACAAAATCAAAAACATGTGTGGAGTGATCATTTTTGCATCTCATTGTGCCAGCTATCACAAGTAATTTCACAGTTTGCAACCAAACAACAGCATCATATGTGTCCCGGCTCATCACTTGCACACACACACACACACACACACACACACACACACACACACACACACACACACACACACACACACACACACACACACACACACACACGCACACATCATGCCAGAACTCATGCAAATATTTGGACACAATAAAAGATCCGAAGATGAGTCGCAGACTGGGAGGTGGAGGTAGTGTGAGTGGGCATGCATGCATAAGACGTGATCCGGATATTTAATTGTCTGATCTTTAACAGCTCAACCTCCCACTATAAAATCCCCCATAATACCAAATGACCAACCATCTGACTGATTGAGATGTGACAGTTTAGAGAAGAAAAAAATGTTTGTATAATTTACTATGTCAAATTCCCTGACTATTTTCACCTATATTATTGATTATGAATCTAAGTAATACTCTTTAAGCACAAGGAAAAAAGCATCCTTAATTTTAGGATTCTTTCCTTGTGAGGACAGTGGTCAATCGTGAAGCCTATTTCATGCCTTTTCGCCTCCATCTGCAAAACAGTGAAGACAATTCCCCAAAGAAACACGATTTATATCCAAATCATATAACTGCAGGCTTTATTTGGTGTTTAAAAAACCCGTTTCCTGCCCAGATAAGTATTTTTAAAACAGGACAAGCCCACAGCTTACGGTGGAGATAACATTGATTCATTATGTGTCACTCATGAACTGTCTCTTCAACTGTGGATGTCAATGTTCATTCACAAAAGCACCCTGAACAACTTGTGATGAAAGCAAATGTGAGAGGGAAATATAACAATTAGAAGGCTAAGAGAAATTATGAGAAACACGGCAAAGAGACTCCAATCAATAAAACAATAGTCATGTAACCTTCTCCTCCCTCCATGTTTCTTTACCTCTAATCTCAGTATGAGTCAGGTGGATGAGCAAAATGATGACAGGCACGTCCATCCTGAGGCTCAAAAGTTTTCCTGCGCTCATGTCGCTCAGCTGTAGAGCTTCACATCAATTAACGATAGGTTGAAAAAAAAAACTGCCAGACGACAGATAAGTGAGCCGAAGTCGCAGTCAGTCCGAATGTTAGAGCGTGTCCGACATTTAAAAACGACCGAAAGGGCGAACTAAGCCATTGGAAGGATATGTAGAAGTAGCTACGCGGTGTGCAAAAACATCCAGAGATGACAGAGACATTCTCTCCATGCTGTCGGCACCGTGTGTCTCTCTCTCTCTCTCTCTCTCTCTCTCTCTCTCTCCCTCTCTCTCTCTCTCTCTCTCTTTCACACATGCACGTGGGCGCACACACACGCAATCACAAGCACCCGTTGACATGGTCTCGAGGTGCGCAAACGCTTCCACCGCTCATCGCTCTCTTTCTCTCTCTCTCTCTCTCTCTCTCTCTCTCTCTCTCTCTCTCTGTCTCTCTCTCTCTGTCTTTCTCTCTCTCCCTAAAAAAACATCTGTTCTTTACCTGCAGAAGCTCATTTCCTGTCACTTGTGCCAAGCAGCACAAAGTGTGAAATGTGGAGGTGCAGCAGCCATGTTACATGGACCTCCTCAGGTCTGAGGATCCAGGCTACACATGAGTTTAGTTAGTGGAGCTGATAGCAGTAGGGGTTTCACTGTGATTTATGTCTGTTATACTTGCTAATTGTAGAGCGAATGATTTTGTTTTTCCCAGCGTGAGATGGTCCACATCTTTTGTTTTGCAAATAAAGGACCAGAACTCATTAAAAAAAAACAGCTTAGACTCCAAGAAATCACTGCATCCAGCACATAACTCCTGCAAAATAACTTGCCTTTTACACTTTGTTTTTAGTACTGACAACATACTATAATATACTATATATAATAAGATACTATAATATGTGAATTAGTTAGGTTAGAGGTGCTGTGAATTGGATTTTTTTTAAAGTTGCTGAAAGTTTCATTACTGTATTTCAATCACTTTACGTTGGATGGTCTGATATGCAGATAGGGCTGAGTTCAACAGAGGAGAGTTTTGAAATAGTCAAAGAATCATCCAAAGCAGCAGGGAAGGCGTTTTCTCAACAGAGGTTTTCATGCACTCTCTGTCAAAGTAGGATATGAAGCAGCAGCCTGGCAGCAGCAGCAGCAGCATGCCATTATAGACGCTGAGCACATGTTTCAGTGCTGCTCTTTGTTTTGCATGAAAAACCCAGAATCGTACCATTTAGGCAACATGCCCATGTTTACACCCGTGAACTGTGCCCTTACCTATCAGCCGCCAGGAGAGAGCAGCAATTTTCTTGTTTGGCAACAAAGAACGACAGAGTTAAGGTTACAAATCTTTCTTTTGATCTTGGTTTTATTGGCTAATATGTCCCTTTGAAGCTCATCTACCTCTAGTTAGAGCCTTATCTGGAAATAGATCACAAGCTTCTGTCTTTCTTTATTAACAAGGACATTAATTAACATTGATTATGGATTACGCAAAAGGCTATTTATTTTATTATAAGAATAAGAATTCTAATTCTAATAAATAATAAAGAATATAAGATTGAAATTAAAATGGCACACATAACACACACATAATACACATAAGAAAAGGGAATATTAATGTAAGCAAAGATATTATAAAGGTCGATGCTGTGTTTGTCCTTGTTTTTGCAACCTTCCATTGAATTATAGATCATCTGAAATGGAAAACTTATTTTAAAAAATTCACACTAACTGAATTCACAATTACTGGTAATGTTTGGTTTTGTTATGTAGTTGTTATGGAAAAAGGCTGAAAACTCAGAGTCAGCCCCAAGACAGCCTCATCGACTGATACTGATGCTTCTGAACCGACAGCTGTGTGTGAGTCTAAGATGGTCTTACACAGATAAGATGGTCTAGATCATCTACGATGGTCCCAGTGAGCTACGAAACATTTTCACGACATTTATTTTCTTTTTGAAGTGGATGATTCAAAGAATCCAAAAGTAACTCAAAAAACTTCACAATTATACTTAGAAAAACCAATAATGAGATGATGAGATAGCATGTCCACTTTCTATAATTTCATTAGAAAAACATTACCCGAGGAGGGCTTTTTTTTCTGGAATACATTTTGTTGTTTCATCAGATAACATGGCAGCTTACGCTCCACCAAAAGCATATGGTGACATTGAATTTGATTGCCATTGTCATTTAATTTATCAAAATTACAGCTGCTGTTTTGATGCAAAACAGAGTCCCAAAGAATTCAAAATATAGACGAAGAAAATGAGAGACTCAATGTCCCTGAAAAAAAGCCTTCAAGTTACTTCTTAGGAGATCGTGTGTGTGATCCAGAAGTTAAATTGGCCTGGTGCAGTAGTTCCCTGCCATGTTCCTGTCTGGAGCAACAGTTGTTGTTTTTCCCGTCACAGCATGAGCCCTGGAGATACAAATGAACCTCATGACATCTTTGATCTCACACATTTTGCAACAGTTCAAATTAACGCATTGCATTTGATGATGCTATGCAAAAGATGATTGCTTTGGACTTAATCCATGACATGCTTTTTGACCACAACAACAACGTTATCACCTTTGAAATGTTATAGTGCAATCGTGTCTTCAAACAGTCATACATTTACACACCCAGCAGGCAAACAGAGTAACATTCATTGCGTGTTTGCTTTTGCTTTGTATATATATATATATATATATATATATATATTTTTTTTTCACCAGTAACTTTCATCAAGGTATAAAATCATTGATTAAGCTTCCATTCACTCAGTCTGCAAAAATACAGAGAGGGGAGCAGTGAAAATGAGAACACACTAAAGGCAATTGGTTTGCACTGACTAGCCTGAAAGCAAAAACCGACTGTATTTAATAGCATTGTTACAAAGTTGTCTCTTTTTCATTCACAATATTTATATAAGACAGTCTTGAACTTATCTTAATAGAAAATTCACTTAACCTTGTCATCCCCCTATACACACAAATATATTGGCCCACACACCAATCCATCATCTGAGGAACATCTCATTAATGCACAAGCTAGATGTTTTCAAATGTAGCCATACCAGTGTGTCATAGAACACGACACATGGAGTTACACATTGAAAAGGGTTTATCCCAAAGGGGAAGTAAATGTTTCATAGCAATCTGTAGATATTTGTGGTAGTCGTTGTTTAAAAGTTGATATAACGGAGTTAGGGTGTCCAAAATGTAGAGGGTTGATCCTCTGAGGAGTATGAATCTGCTAAGAAAATTAGATTACATTTAACCTATTAGATTTGAATGTTTCTTGTGTACAAATAGGTGGTGGAACACACGGGAAAGGTCAGGGAGGCCCCAAAAACCCCCCTCTAATCTGGGCATCAGTCAAGATGTCTTGTAATGGAATGAATGAGGCGTTGGTCAAGAGCTAGACAATAGATCAGGGGGTTATAAATCATCCTCTGGGGACCATGAACAAACACAATTTCATCACAATCTTGCCAATGGTTGTGATAATTTCATGTTGTGATTAATCACAATTTCCAAATTGATCAAGTATTTCAATGCAAATCTATTCCAAAAGGATAGCAGTGCTTTGTGTAGGAAGTGTCATGTGAGATGGAGTCTCCACTCTTGCCAAGGATGCTCATGTCCATAGAAAAGCACTTGATCTCAAATGTCAGATCCAGTCAGTTATGCTGCATTAGTTTGTACATCCCTTCATATTCTTCACCACTATGTCCTGAATTTTAAGTGTCTCTGTTGAACTTGCTACGTGGTACACACCTCTGGATGCAGGTGAATGTTTTGCAGTGATTAGTGATGATGGAGATGGTTTGAAGTCAGGGAATTGGCTGATGACGGCGGAGGGAAGAGGGGGGATTGGGGAGTGGCAGGCAGAGGAGGCAAGCATTAATACATGGTGCAAGAACCTGAGGAAAATTATTTTTTAAAATTCAAGAGCTGGAGGCCTGAGAGTACCACTGTAGCTGAGTCAATGATCTAGTGGTGACGAGCAGGAGAATAGCCGGGCTTGATATGCAGGAGAGGTGATGAGCAGATTTTAACTAAGTATGTGGTGAGCTGAAGTGGGAGCGGTGATGTCCGATTGCAAACAGGTTTGCTGTTAGGCAGAGTCCAAGTGATTGGCAGGACGAAAACAATACACACACACAAACACACATGCACAGAGACAAGCCGTGGACATGGAAGACACAAGAAGAGTGAGAAACGAATGCATTCATGCATTAAAAAAACATTGCATTTGATCAGTACCAGTTAAAGCATTCAACGGCTCAGAGACAATAAAGAGACCAGAGATATCACAAAAGGCCCCGGGTGTCTGCTCAGAAGGGAGCGAAAACAACCAAATTAACTTATACCAGGCATCAACCCTCACCATCTGCAGTGCAGTCCTACATTTGGAAGGACGAATGTGCACAAACACACAAATACACACACAGACTAAAACACAGACAAACACAGCGACTCTTTTCACTCACAGCATCACAAAGGTGTTTAAGGATTAAAAAAAGCTAATGTTTATGCATGAGGAGTTTGAGAGCAGCTGGGAGGGCAAACCATTTGGCTTTCAGTTAAGAGACACAGTTGCAGTAATCAACATTTATGAACTTCATAGAGCTGAAAACAGAAACCATCTCATCTTATTCATCATCATGATTTAATAATTTCTGTCATCTTTTCAGTGTTTTATTGTTACTGTTACAAAAACAATTCAAAGTTGTTTTTTATATGAATATTCATATAAATGTAGTTATTAAAGATTGAAAAATAATAACCTAAGTCATTTACAATATGCTTATTTCATTATGGTTTTCATCACCAGGTTTGTGTAGTATGGAGCCTTGAAACTGACAGAAATATAAAGGAATATAGCAATAAATAATACTATAAGATACATTATTCAAAACAAAGCCTGGGAATTTTTCTTTGACCAATAAGCTACTATTTATTTATTATTTTGTTCCTTCAGCACTAGTCAGTTGATAAAATGAATGTAATCTACATTTATGTCATCCTTCTAATCTAGGCCTATTTGTCTTTCAAAAGCTTGTTTTATTTTCATCTTCTTGTTATTTTCTCATTTTGGGTTCCTGGATCAGGGTCTGTCTTTACCATAAAAGGCACACCCAACTCCTATTTGGAAAACTAGAAATGTGGTGATTAAAATAAGAAACGTTGCTTGGGGGATATGGGAAATAGATAAATGATTAAGAATGTATTCACACTCGTTTTAACCATTGATTTTTCAACAGGTTCAGTTTGTTTGGGGATATGTGAACACAGTAATTACTTTTGAATACAAGGCAATTGTCGTGAGAGTGTGTGGTTGTATGCACCCGTCAGAGCCTCTCTCTGATGGAGAACTCTTGAAGTGGCACGTCTTTTAATAGGACACATCTGAATAGTTCTTTGAACCACAAAAAGGCAATCTACTATCTTTGAGTTTTTTTGTTTATTTTGTCTTTAACAGTGTGAAATACCTTTACATTTTTCTTTCAACTACATGCTTTAAAATTGTATTTCTTTAACTTATTTGTGATTTGGGGAAAAAACAAACTGGTTCTCAGCATAACGTATTAGTTGTCTGAAAAAAATCAACATAGATACAGGTCAAAGTGCTACTTTAAGAACTTTCTCTCACACAAAGCAGTCCAGTTTCACTACACTTGTTGGGAACTTGAGTACATTCCCTCCCTCACCTGTGCATTTCACTCAAAGGTCAAACTAGCTCGAGGGACAAACTTTCTCTGATAATGTGACAGGAATTTGATGAAACTATTTTTTTGTTAGTTTCAAACTACCAAAAAAACTCCTTCAGAAGAGTTTAAGTTGTCAGAATAAATCTTTTATCTTATTAATGTATTCAAACTAAATTAGTCTAACTCATCAGATGTTGTTAAAATTGAAACTTTGGTTTCAGCTCCACAATGGCACATTTTGCCTCCCACCAGGAATAGAATAAACCTATCGCCTTGCCTTTCAGCAAGCCCCCTTCTCTGCATGTGCAGAGATGTGTGTCAATGGCACTGAGGTGGAGCAAGTGAACAGTTTAATTAAAGTTCCTGACAATCAGCATCACTTGATGCGATCATCAAACATCTCCATCCTTGTGAAAAAAGCTCTTGAATGGCTTTATTTATTGAGGAAACTTAAGAAGGGAAAATTCCTGTGCAAAGTATTCGTTTAACATGGAGCAATAGCAAGCATCATGACTGGAAACATTACAAACTGGCATGGCATGTGCACGGCCCAGGACAGGAGCGCTCTACAGTGTGTGATTAAAACCGCCCAGAACATCATTGGTAGCCATCTATTCAGCATCAATGATACTGGTGAGAAGAGGAGCCTGTGAAGAGCCCAAAAGATACTAAGAGACACTACCCAGCCCAGCAACAGCCTGGTTCCCCTGCTGACCTCTGACAACAGATACAGAAGTTTCATCTGCAGCACCACCAGACTTCAAAGCAGCTTCTTTTCTCAGGCTGTGAGACTTCTAAATTCATCCTCCACCCTCCATCACCATATTATAGTTTTGCTTTTTATGTGTGTTTTTCTTGTGTGGCAAAATGGATCTACAACTACATTTCAATGCTCAACCCTATAGTACAATGACAATAAATTACACTTAAACCTTGATTTTATGTGTCTCTCTGTTGTGCCCCCCACTGGCTAGCTGACGGTGACTGCTCTGCACTGCGCTCATGCGGCGGTTACTGCTAATAACTCCGTCCAAGCCCAGGGCATTGTCAGGGAAGCGTCGCACCCACTGTTCAGTTCCTCCTCAGGTAAGCACTGTAAGCTCAGAATCAGAACCGTTTATTTGCCAGGGTATGTTGCACATACAAGGAATTTGACATGGTGGGTGGAGCATAACATTAAACAATCAACACAGTGCAAAAATAGAAACATATTAAAATATATATATATATATAACATTTACAATAAAATATAAAATATAGTGCACAAACAAACATATACCAGTACTTTAAACAAGTATAATGTAAGTGTAATGTAAAAGTGTCAAGTGTATTTAAATATAGAAACATAGAGGGGATGTGCAGGAGGGGAGTGTACCGGTAGGAAATTGTCCTGGGGATGGCAGAGTCAGTGGGGGTCCCTGTCAGTCCCTGTCAGCACTGTTGCCGTTGTTTGCACTGTTTGCACCGTGAGCTGCAAGCAGTGTGGAGGCAATAGATATGCTTTGAGAAATTCCCCTGAACATGAAATACATCCATCCATCCATTTTCCTCCACTTATCCGGGGTCGGGTCGCAGTGGCAGCAGGCCAAGCAGGCTGACCCACACTTCCCTCTCTCTCATTTTCCAGCTCATACTGGGGGATCCCGAGGTGTTCCCAGGCCAGCTCGGAGATATAATCCCTCCAGTGTGTTCTGGGTCTACCCCGGGGTCTCCTCCCAGTTGAGCGTGCCCGGAAAACCTCCAGTGTGAAGGGCCCGGGAGGCATCCTAATTAGATGCCCGAACCACCTCAGCTGACTCCTTTTGACGCGAAGGAGTAGCGGCTCAACTCCAAGTTCCCTCCTGATGTCCGAGCTCCTTACCCTATCTCTAAGGCTGAGCCCGGCCACCCTACGGAAGAAACTCATTCCGGCCGCTTGTAGCCGCGACCTTGTCCTTTCGGTCACGACCCGGAGTTCGTGACCATAGGTGAGGGTAAGAACGTAGACCGACCAGTAAATTGAGAGCTTCACCTTCTGGCTCAGCTCCCTCTTCACCAAGACGGTCTGGTGCAGCGCCTGCTTTACTGTCCTGGCCCCACAGTGGTGGAATGAACTCCCCACTGACGTCAAGACAGCAGAGTCGCTGGCCGTTTTTCGGCGCAGGCTGAAAACTCACCTCTTCAAGAAGTACTACCCTGAGCCTTCCACTCAGCACTTATTGTATTTATACTGGTTTGTTGTACTTATTGTATTCATATTGTTATGTTGCACTTGTTGAACGTTCGGGGGTGATATGGGTAATTCAACAAAGGGCATATCCGTGCCATCCAAAGAGTAAAGACAGTAATTCCATGGGACTATCTGCCCCTCTGCTCGTCCGCCCCATTAAAAAAGGTATTAAATTGGGAGTTGTAAGAGAAAAAAAGTGGAGGTAGAAGAATGTGGAGGATGTGCAGATAAATGAATGGGCTCAGTTGCAGTGTCCACTCACAGTTTCCATCCAAAATTTGAACCAAATTTCCATGAAATATTTGCAAAAGAAAATTCTTAATTAATGCGTGATTCCATTCACAACTGTTAACAGTAAATATTAAACGTTAGTTAATCAAGATCAAACTGATGATGCTAATTCTCCAATTGAGGGCCATTAAACCATTGATGAAGGCAGGCGTGCAACAAGAAGAAGTCAAATCTCAAATGAATTAAAACAATAAGGAAACGTGACAGAAATATGGCATTTATGTTTATCTTATGTATTCATTTGAGACACTTCCTGTTTTGATTACAAACAGGGAGCCAACAACAAACAGTCCACTTTATTACGCTTCAAATAAACTATCAGCCTCCCACTTTACTGTCCACAGAAATGTGTTTGACCAGGTAGGATGATTCCGCAAAGTGCAGTCCCATTACTCCTGCAGCCAGGCAGAATCCACATAGATGACGTGAGTCAAAGTCTTTAAGGGTTCAGTGCTGATAGCTTAGAGGGAACATTAGTACTGGGTCCTAGACTGCCCCAATGTGTTGTTCACACATTATGATCTCATCCTCCAAGCATGCTTTGGAGAAGGTGAGCTGTGACTCACTGACCAGAGTTTAACTAGCACACAGGTCCCAAGAATTAGCAGGAGAATAGGCCAAGAAAAGTCAGACGACGCTGTAGCTCTGCAGAAATGATTTGCAATCAGACAGTGGGCAGTGACATTATTCTAGCCACGGTAGGGGTGTGGCTCTATTGACTGCAATGTCGGTAGGTAGCATCACTTTGATCCAGACTGAAATATCTCAGCAGCTATTCAAAAGATTGCTATGATTTTTTTGAGGATGAATTGTAATAACTTTGGTGATCCCCTGACTGGGGACTTGCCACCAGCAAGTAGACATTTTTAGTCTTGTGTGAAATATCTCAACAACTATTGGATGGATTGTCATGAAATTTGGTACAAACAATCATCTCTCCCTCATGATGAAATGTAATAAATTTGGTGATCTCCTGCCTTTTCATTTAGCACCACTGTCCAGTCAAAGTTTCAATTTATCCAACACTTCAGCATGTTAGCACGTTGAGGTTAGCATTAGTTCAAAGGACTGCAGGAGTAAAGCATCACAAAATGTGGTTCCTTAAACATCACCTGATATGTATCATTCCCATTAAATACCATTTAATCTTTTCCCAGGCTTGTGCAGGTGCAGTTTGACGCATTATAATACCAAACTTGGAAAATAGCTGTGAGACAAAAACAGAGGAGCAGACAAAGGCGGGAGGAGAGAAACAGAGAGAGATACTGTAGATGTATTATGTCTGTGCAGCAGACCAGCATTTTATGAGGAACTCTGGGTTCCCTCTCGTTCACATCACAGCATGAATTCATAATACAATGGGCTAAACCCTCTGGTCTCATTCTATATGTCACAGGCAGGTCAGGCAGAGAGCTCTGAGATACATTCAAATAGACATTTTTACTCTCAAACCTCACATTCATTTATCACACGAGTGGCACTAATGCTTCTCTGCATCTGCTGTGTTCATGTCAGGAGAAAGTAATCAATTCTTTGGAGTAACCTTGTTCTACTTCAGTAAGTGAATGAAAATGTAATCTCACTTAACTTCTCCTCCAACCCATTCTCACTCCCAACTCGACAAAAATCTACACTTGGTCAGTGCCCCTCTGTAAAACAAACTGCTATAAAACAAAGCATTATCATTATTATTAATCAAATTTTCTATGGATATCGCTACCAATGATATCATTGCAATTAATTAGTTTGGCCGCAATAATCTTGTAGTAAAAATTTGATGATGTGACAGCCCTGTAGGGACACTGACCAAGCATTGGTAATTGACGAAATGGTAGTGTTGTAACGACTCCTCATAAGAAAAGTGGAAGTAATGTAGAAGTCTGAGTTGGTTCTAAAGCTCAATATCAGCAACAATCATTCAGCTAAAATGACAGACAGTGTTTTTAATTTGTTACATCGCCTTTATTTAACCAGGCAAGTCATTAAGAACAACAATGCCTGGCAATTGCTGGTTCTAGCTTATTATTATTCTCATTAATATAACGAGCATTTTTAAATACTTTATAAAATTGTATTGATGAAAATAATTGGCAGATTTATCATAATGAAAAAAATTGTCAGTCACAGCGCTACGGTATTGTATCTTCATCTTTTTGTGAACCTAAACAATCTAAGTGGACGGCTGTTCGAGGGGAACTGGACTGATTTTACACATGAAAGTGTGTTTCCAGGTTGGGTAGTACTGCTGTATATGTGAAAAGCATTGTAAAAAGGCTTTTGATGATCTTACCAGACATCTTTAGCCCGCTCCACATCTGTGTTTTGTGGCTAGCGGCTCAAGGCTACATTAGTCATTCCTAGCATAACACACCCAAATCTCCAACTAAAATGTTGGTAGTCAAGTTGCATTTTGGGTAATGTAGGTGGCAGGTTTTGACGAGGAAGAATGCATTGAATAATAAAGACGATGCCTTGGGTTCTGGTGCCAAACACATGTCATAAAAAAAATACAAATCCCTGCATATCTGTCATACTGCACCTTTACTGGACATTTGCTGCTGCTGTTTTGCACACTCATTAGTTGAATGTTATTGTATTTATATTACTTTTTTCTGCACTCTTTTTTTGGCTGATATCATCTCATTTGTGCCTTATTTATTGTTTGTAAATATGTGTTAAGTTTTGAATCTTGAATCAACTATCTTTTTTTATAACTGTCAATTGTGAAACAAAGGTAAAGGAGAGCTGTGCTACTTCGGTGGAGTTCTCTTCTTCACAATAGAAGAGGACTGGATCAGACTGGTGTGTGTTGGCCCAACCAGCCGACCAGCACAGCGAGGGAATAGGCGGAGTGATTTTGGAAAGTTAGTCGAGAACACAGTGTTTCAGATAAGGGCTATAAATCCTTTTCTTGTTGAGTGGTAATCGAGGAGTTCAGGTTATGTTGTGGCCCGTTTGGAGACAGTACTGCACAGCCATAAGGCTTAGTGGTAATTAAACCCCCCTAGCCTAAACAACAAAACATTTTCTCAGTACTACCTGCCCCGTGACAGTTCTAGCAGAGCTCCCAAATCCTGGTGGAGATAGAATTACTCTTCAAGGCTGAAAAAGTTGAGTGCTTTGCTTTTACTCAGACCAAATGTACCTTATACTATGAGGTCTGTCAGGACCAATTTCCAACAACGAGATGAGATAAATGCAGGTGCATGCAGACGCAAATGTGTTGCAAACAGCGAAATATCTTGCTAAATATGTAATTGCATTCTAGTCTTGTGAGGAGACTTTTGTTTGTAACAAATGCTTTATATCTAATTGACCGAAAAGTCATAATTACATTAATTAAGATCACCGCACTCAAGACACAATGCTCTCAAAAAAAACAACTTTTTTTAAAGAACGACATGGAGGGCTGCTGTGTTCACATGAAGCCTCACTTTCTCGGTCAAAGAAAACAAAGCTCAGGATTTATTTTAAATTGTGTCATACATGCGTAGCTAACCTGAGCTAACAGTCATGCCTCAGGCTAAGTGCATGTAACGTTAACGTACGTTACTCCCGTTACTGGGAGCTTATAACGTCACGTTTGTTAAAATGATCGGTTAAGTTACGTGACATTTGTAGCTGACAAGCTAACTAACGTTAGCGGCAGCTTGTCTGCCTGCATCCGACTGTAGTTGGCCTTGGAAAGTAACTTTTAATGCCTTCACTTTTAAACTTCAGAGGTTGACTAATATCTTAATGAGGTTGTGACGATTTTACAAATAAATTATACTTCCATAAACGAACCAACAGGAGCTCAGGTAGACCGGTTATGAACCTGAAATATCACTTTAAGTCCATTAACGTTGCAAAAGTTGAGATTAATTACACGGATAAACTAAATTTGAGTATTTTGCTCCTTTTGTTTTGTGAAATAAAACTAACTCTACATTTTGTTTTGTTGGTAGCCAGGAGCAAACGGCTCAGTTCATCAAGCTGAGGGGGAGAACGACGGCCTCTTCACCGGGGCCAAACATTCAGCAACCGTAGCTTGGAATTAAGACATAAGTCCTTTTGTAATATCTCCATTTGACCATCCTGTACTTAAGGTTACAAGTACATTAGCTCTCATCCAATACAAAGCCTTTACTAGTAGGACAAACAGTAGAGAGGACAATACACCTCTGATGTGTTATTGTTGCTGTCACACAGATGACAGTTGTGACAGTCACATTTTTCTTTTATTTATTTAAACCCACAATAAGACCATGTAAAAAATAAAAAAAAAGGGTCTACTTATAGAAATATATATAAGTATATATATATATATATATATATATATATATATATATATATATATATATATATATATATATATGGGGCGGCAGCTGGTGACGCAAACAGGAAGTCCTCCCACCAATAGAAACTCCTGGCTCATTCAGCAGCTCATTCAGCCAACCCACTACATCCAAACTCAACTCGTAGGTTTTCATTTTGAGAGCAACAATTTTTTTTTTGAGAGCAAAGACTTTTGATTTGCAGCCAAAAATTCTAGTTTCATAAGCAAAACTAACAAATAATTTATTCTCAGTTTATATATTTTTACTTACAAACTTGATTTTTGATTGCAGTGCAAGAAATTTGCTCTCAAAACATTTTTTTTGTTTGCGTAATAAAGACACAAATATACCTTCATACCAGTCCTTCCGTCTTTAGATTTTCACCTGGGCTAGAGTGGCCAAGAAATCTCAGATCTTATAAAGTCATCAAATAAAGCGCACCCAGGCTAAAATCTAATAAAATTAATAGAGATACGTATGAGAAGTAGTATGAGGGAAGAAACTGGAACAACTGTAAACTGCATCTATAGTTATATTGCTCATATCAAAGTCCACATTTAAACCAACAGGACGTAGTGATCAGTGTCTGCTATCATATTTCATATCAACAAGGGATGAAATTACTATGCAGAACCTGAAAGTGGTCGTATATTGTGACAAACCCACGGAGAATGAGTTCTCCTCAGCTCTACGGACCACTCCAGTGTCTTCCAGCTCAATGTCTTGGTTTTACATCCTGCAACATATTGTTTTGGTTCAGTACCATGGCTCTTGTCATCGTTGTTTCCACATAAAGCTCTATAAACCCTCTGTACACTGCCTACCCTGTCATGAACGGGTTGGAAATTTTCATGTTTCATTTCATTTTCCTACAACCAAAACCTGCTCATTAGTATTTCCTTTACTGCTGTCAATTTTAATTGTGCCCTTTCAGGTTGTATTGGGGTCCTAGAGTAATGTCTAGACTGCTGAGTATTGCCTGCTGGGGAGTTCTATTGGTTGTAGAGAACTACAGAGATGGGCTTCTCTTTTATGAATCCCCAGCAAAATCAGACAGTGACATTAACAACAAGGCCACAGGAGCTGTATGGAGACAGTGTGTGTGTGTGTGTGTGTGTGTGTGTGTGTGTGTGTGTGTGTGTATGTGTGTGTGTGTGTGTGTGTGTGTGTATCTGTCTGTGTACAATGTGTATGACGAGCACATAATTCCCATTCTCACACTAGTTCTGAAAAAAAGACATAAATGGCGGCAGGGTAATTGGACTCAGGTGGGGCACCGAAGTGATGAGATTCGTTTTAACAAAGAGATCTCATCGTCCTGCATCATGATACTGGAAGACACTGAGTATGTATGACATCAGTGTATTAAAAGTTGTTACAATTCCCAGAAACATACACGGCAGCAACAGCCCCAGACTGGTGATCCGCAAACAAAGAACAAAAGAGATGGATTTTTGCATTTTTAGAAGAATGTGTGTTAATTAGGCGATGGACTTATTCAAAGAATATGAAACAACAACTTCCTGTCTCACGCAAACTCTACGAGGCATGTGAATGAGTAAGTCAGGAGAGAATCAGCCGGAGAAGGCTGATTGTTTGGGAGGGGGCAGGTTTGCGTCAGTTTTCCTGTGTTGCAGGTGGTGATTGGAGGCTCGTCAGCCAGATGAGCAGCACATGTGCCGGTGTGGCTGGGGCCTTACAAATACCCTGTTCAGTTGGGAGTGGGGGGTGGGGGGGAAGATCATTGTTGACGGGTTCACGACCGTTAGTGCTGTCGTGGTGTAATCTGCTGTGAACATTGGGCTACCTGTGTTTGGCGAGACAAATAAATTGTTTCTTTTTGGCCGCTAGCTCCCCGTTCTTGTTTCAGTCTATGATCCGGGCTGTGACATATGGGGGCTCGTCCACTTCTAGTTGACCCGGTGTCTGCATTGTGTTAAAATCAGTAGCAGCTGTAACATGGTAGGCAGGGCGCCACGTGGTGATCAACAACCCTGGAAATCTTGATCAACTTTAACAAATGCTTTATATCTAATCGACCGAAAAATCATAATTACATTAATTAAGATCACCGCACTCAAGACACAATGCTCTCAAAAAAAAAATCTTTTTTTAAAGAACGACATGGAGGGCTGCTGTGTTCACATGAAGCCTCACTTTCTTGGTCGGAGAAAACAAAGCTCAGGATTTATTTTAAATTGTGTCATACATGCGTAGCTAACCTTAGCTAACAGTCATCTGCTTGATGGGGGGACATTTGAATCTTGTAAGTAGGCTAATTTGGTTTTGTGTTTGTGTCGTCGAGCTGTTATGTTGGTGATTTTGGTCAGAGTCTGGGGGGTCCTTTTTACACAGTGAGTAAGTTGCTGTTATTCTGTCATTGTTAGGCTGAAGAGCGGACTCCCTTTGGTGGTCGTTGGGGGTTCTGATAGTGTGGTGTGAAGTTTGTTTCAGTCTATGAGCTGGACTGTGACAGCGGACACTAACCGACACTAACCCCTACCGAGGATATCAATTAGTAAAAAGACAAAAGAGGGTCAAAGGAGGCAAGAGAGTGTTTCTGGTTTTCCTCACTGTTTCCCTTCTTGGCTTCTTCATGCTCGCCTCAAACTAAAGCTGAAACTGCAGCCGAAGCGCCTAAGAGCTTAATTGCTAAGACATTGAAAAACTGCTCCTGGCTGAAACTCTGTTCAATCCCCTGTGTTCCCACACTGCTAAAGTCAGAAATGAAGAAAACTGTCACCCGACTTTAGAGTTGAAAAAGAAAACCTAAACCAGCTATCCAACTCCATATAGTCACAACCAGTCACCAGATGTGCCGATAAAATTGGGACAGACCCGAATTAGGAGCAGTTTTCTCAAATCCTGTCCAGTTTGTCCCAAAATTAGATTAAACCTGAGTTTTGATTAGTTATGGTCTAATTAAACACTTGTTATGAAACATTATTTTAGTTTTGCCAATAGAGAGGCACTGTTATGTCCGTAGCTGTGTGCAATAGTGACGCTAATTTATAAAGAACTACGGATAGTTATTACGCAAAGCTATGATGTTGCTGAATCAGGATGGTTGCACAGTGAACCATCCATCGCTGACAGTCTGGTGTCCCTTTACATCCAGACAAAAAGCATAATAACGTATACAAATAAGTTAACTTGTCTGAGTAACGACGCACGGTCTCATCTGGACACCTGACCATCCATCTGACTAGGTCAAACTTTGCCTTTTCTGTAATCGGGGATGGATTCTCCAGCATAAGAGTGATAGGAAGATAGAAGTAGCGTCTCCCATCAGTATTCTCTTAATTCCCACTAATCTCTCAGCTGCTGAAGGTGCATTAAGTCCACTAACAAATCCAAATTCATCCATTTTACATAATGTACTGTTCATTATAAATTGTGTGATCTGAAAATCATCTGTCCATCTTTCATTGCCTCCATTCATTTATCTTTGTTATGTTTATTTAGTAGTGTGTACATTCCTGGTAGTCAATAAATCTTTCATTTGTAGATACATTTAAATGATTTGTGTAGTATTACACCACTGAGTTATGGACTCAGACATTAAATCATTGAAAGAAGGGTGGTGCCACAAGGTTGTTGGACGTTATGTTAAATTCTGTTATCTAAAATAAAAATTCATAAGGAATTCAGGACACTCTGCATAGATACTGTGATAATGAGACATGAGAGTGGAGCCAAGGCAGCTTTTCGACAAAGAATAACACAGCCCCATTGTGGCTCAAGGTGCTGCACTACTCCTGGGATCAGTAGATAGCCTTAAAAGACCTCTTTATCTACAAATATTAACGTTTGTCCCCTCAAATTTTATTTTATTCTGGCCCGTAAAGTTCTTAATGAATGTTTAATGTTTTTTAATGTTTATACTCTTCGAGCTGCTTTTTAATTAAAGCTGATTTGCAATTATCTTCACTTTTTATGTAAGGAAATATTGACTATATTGATACTGCAGCATGCATATTTTTCCATTTTTCAAAAGAGGGTAAAAGTGTGTTTCACTCCTCTGGGTGTGTGTTTCCCTTGGCAGTGGTGGACTGACACCTGAGAGCTGCGCTGTGAACATCTGTGGTGTACCACTGACCGGAGCGTGTCACTTTATGGCCTACGAATGTTGACATGAAAAAGTTATGCTTTTCTTGTTCAACAAGCCCACATGGGGTTGGTTCTGTACCAGCATTGATTCAAGACATCTCTCCCTTCACAACATTAAAACATTTGGAGGGACTCACAGCACGAGCTGTTAATTTGGTATGCTAGTTAGCCTAGCTTGCCAACTTTACCACTGTTTTCCATTAGACCTGCAGAGCAATGTGCTGCTCCCACACAGTGCTCTCATCTTGTATTCTACAAAGGAGCGGGTCTTGCCTTAGGACTGCCTTAGCTGTCTCTTTCATGGGTCCAGTTGTTGCGATGGTAAGGGATCAGTCTGCTCAAACTAAACAACGTACAAAGTGCATAAATCACAGATGGGATGTAGTTGGCTGTGTGGCCTTTGGAACTGTGGTGGTAACAAACAAGTTTTAGTGTTTGCCCACACAGATTTTTACACTAGTGAAATTACAATATGTAACGCTCTGTCTGTTCATTCAGAAGCAAACGTTCACAGCCCTCTGGAGAGCGCTAATATAGGGGGCGCCATGGCAGCAGAAAACTATTAAAACTTAACATTTCTTCTTCTTGATAATTTACAGTTTGACCTAATATATACAACAACAAACACAAAGTATATATGCTGTATGCTTGTAAAAATGTTTTATTTCAGCTCAACTTGAAAGAGGAAATCCGTTGTTTTTACACATAAAAGTCTGTTTAAAGTACTACAGCACGTATTAAACCTTCCAAAGGGAGCTGCACAGAGTCTGATAAATTGCTTCAAGCCTCAAGCCAGCGCGAGTTGGGACCAGATTGAAAATGAAAAACAATCTGGAGGTGTGGAGTTACTGGCCTCAGACACATACAGACTCAGGAGCTGCAGAAATCGGCTGCTATTTATTGAGAATGGGACGTGGCAAAACTTGATGCAAATGTCCTTGAACGCAATGCGAGAGCCAAATCAATCAGGTTTTGACAAAGAAGGAGAATAAATTGAATAAAAAAGCAACTGGTTCTGGTTCTGATTTTTATCCTATTTTTACTTTCCATCATGTGCCCGGAAATCTTTTAAGAGTGCTCTAAAAATGGTGGAGTACTTTTTTTAAATATAACTTGACGAAAGTAACCGAGCAGTCAGATCACTTATCAGCCCTTTGGTGTATGTTTTCAAAGTACACTACTTGTCATTAAACCACAGGACTATAAGGGTATGGATGATCAGGTCCTCAAAATATGACACACATACACAAACAACTTCTCTATTTCCTTCTGCCTTACACCTCTTTCACAACCACTTGCTTCTTTCATGCCAACAGGCATTCTTTCTCCATCTTTTTTCATTTTCATTCTAACTAATTAATTGCATCTCTTTTCCTCCCTTCTTTCTCATTCTGTTTTCCGTTGGTTATGCTCAAAGAGTTTAGTTCAATGTGACCCTGACGCCTTTTAAGATTCATGGCACTGTTGGTGATACTGGTGGTTCACTGGTATGTAAATGCCAATCACACAAAAGTCTAAAATTTCATATTCTTGGATGTTCTTCATAAAGCTGACAACACAGACTCCTCAAATACAACATGATTCCCCCATTATTTACGCAAACCACATCTAAATTCTGTCTGTTTTGTTTAACCGATATCATGAACAGAGGTTGAATACTACACTAAGGGAGCATGTGTACATTAAACATGTCATGCTATAAATGACATGTTTAATGTATGTGTTTCTTTGCTTAAGAGTAGAATTATACATTTCTTTTATTGGACAATAAGGTACTGGACATCCATGCAGCAACTGTGTTTCCTCTCCAAATGTATTTACTAAAACAAGTGATATGAATGTAATTTCTATAGTGTTTGATGGCCGACACAATGTTTTAATCTGTGATCATCATGCAAACCTCAGCTAAATGTTGCCATTTTATGTAATTGGAGACATACAGTAAGAGGCAAACCATAGACACGTTCTGTCAATGAGCAACTTAAATCAGTGATGTACGAGTCATGAGTGAATTGTTTGAATCATTTTACTGACTCAGGAGTCACAAGTCCTCATCTCCAATAACTCGTTCAGTGACTCGGCCCCTCTACCTGCTACTAGCCCTGTTGTGAGAAAAGCAATCATTCTGGTGATTGTTTCAACTCAGTACTCGCTCTCCGAACCCGGAGCCCGCTCCCTGCCCCAAGCTGAAGGACTGACTACACTCACAACAGTTCCATGTCACAATCATTAACCGTCCATACAGTTCAAATTGTCACTTTTTAGTAGTTTACAACTGATCTGTGTTTAATTAGATTTATTTTCTTATATATATATGTATATATATATATATATATATATATAAAATAAACTGCTAATTTACTCCTACTACCGCTTCGTTAGCTGTTAATTCAGTAGGTCTTGTTGTTTTGCAGTCTTTTCAGTGTAATACTGGTAAATTATGTATGTATATTTGTGTGGTGAAACACATCATGCACTGTGTAATTGCACTGTTGTTGTTGTTGTTGTTACCACACTGGTTTAAGATACCTAACTTTTAAGAAGACTTTTTATAACTTCAAGTGCCCCTCTCTGAACGGATGACATGAAAACACTGAATTCTACCAGTTGACAGGCAAAAGAATAAACTTCAAAAAGATGTTAGTGATGTGCTTTCTTTCGCGGGTGCAGTTTGACAGACAGAATACAAATCTGCACAGTAAGCAGAAAAACGCTAAAACTGTGCATAATTAGCTTGCGAATGCCACCTCTGAATGAATGATCAGAGCATAATTTGTATTTTTTTAAACTGAATTAGGAAACAATAATAATCATATGCAACAGGTGAGAGGCTCAGGGTGGGTTGCACTTGTTCCTTAACCTTTTTTGTTGCCGTTTCAGTTTCAGAGAACAGTGTGTCTTTGACATGTCAACATGAGTTTCATGTGCTGGTGAAACATTCCTGACTGACAGAGAAAACCACGACGGAGAATGGGGAAGCACACAGAGAGAGAAGTTAACCAGCAGAAATGATAGCTGAGGCTTAATAACCATCCAGATGTAGCCACAATGGCTTTGCAGCAGGTACGTAATCAACCAAACTTGAAGCATATGGGAATGCTGAACATCTTTCCATTTATCAGTCTATCTTGTCGTCAGGGTACAAAACATCAAACATGTCTGACTTTATTATGGCACAAACCTGCAGTGCAGCCATGGTTAAATCTTTATAAATCACAACCAGGCCACTGATTCAAATTTTACAGCAGTGGAGATTCCAATACAGGACGCCAGACGGAAATCAACTGACCAACTGTTGACATGTTGCTGCAGAACAGATCATACAAACAAAATTAAGGTTTATACTAATGGAATGGATGCACTTTATTTTGATAGTTTAGACAAAAGTTTCATCATAACAATTCCCTTGTGCATAAAGCCCGGTCCATGAAGAAACAGTTTTATGAGTTTAGTCCAGGTCTCAAATGAGTGGAGGCTGATAGTTAAATGGTATTGCTATTATTTTTGTCTACAAATGCTTTAGCTGTGAAGCAAACATTTTTTTTTTTAAATCACAGCATGAGAGAAACAATCTTCTCTTTGAAATGTTCTGTAGTAAAAGCAGCAGTCGACTATCATTGATTCAGGCTTACGGTTTAGTAAGCTGTCACACAAACCAATGATTTGAGTGGAAATATTTCCCTAGTGCTGAGCTCTACACAGAAAAAAAGGAGAGGAAATGCATTCCGCTCAATTTGTACCTAATAATAGTTTTGCTCAGGTTGCAGCAGCATTTCAAGCTTGGAACTCGGGCAGCGACATGCTGCAGTTGTGGTGTTCTGTAAGAATCTGAGCACAAAGTGAGCGGAATAAGTTTCTCTCTTTTCTGTTTCAAACTGCTCCCTTCTACTGTTCCTTGTTGCCGGTGACCTGTTTAGGAAGCTAAGGTTTCCACTGTTTCGGAGTGGATGACAATGCTGAACATGAAGTGTTGATACTGTACCACTTTAAAAATCACTAGCATGAAAGCATCATAATGCACGAGCTAAAACAACCGGAATAAGAGCAGCTAAGCACAATTAGCAAATGCAAATACTCCACAGAGAGAGATGACAGAGAGATGAGAGCAGAAATGAACAGAATGACATTGTACAAACAAAACAACACTCAATAGTCATCAGTGTCAGCGACCGTGTTGTCGAGGACACAAACACAGAAACCCACAAGTTCACCACAAGCAGAGAACAATTGGCAAAATGAAGTGAATCAGCGATCGCCTTCAGAGTTAATTAACCCTTTAAAAAAAGTTGCAGGAAGTTTGGTGAGAATGTGATTTTTTTTTTTCTCTACAAAGCCTTCTGCACAAGCACAGGTGTTTGCAACATTGGAGCACAGCAGCAACATAGTAGAGCAAAACCACAAGTTTACAACAGACCACCCTGTTGCAAAGGTTGCATTGAATACATGTTGCAGCAAATAGAGAAACACTTGAGTGAAGCAGTGCTCTCTAGTCGTCTGTCTGAACGAACTTGCAGGCTTATTTCTTTCATTGAAGCAAATTTTCTAAGAACAATGTTGAACATTGAGTTTTGTTTAGAATCACTTCAAATGGAAAAGCTATGATAGCAAACTAGTGCAGCTCTCCATCCTCCTGTGATTTGATCAGCTCATAATTGCTTTAATTCAATCAAACAGTAAGATAGCGCCTGTGTTCTCATGTGTGTCTGCTATTTTTCTTGTTTGTTTATCAACTGGACTGAACAGCTCCATCTGTATGTCATTAACATGCTGCTGTCTCCTTTGTCTCAGAGCTATATCTGAATGCCATTAGAGCCCTCTTTGGTCTCAGTTTCTTGTCCACATAAAGAAGAGGTGCCAAGAAAGCTGTTAGCCGTGCCTTGTTTTCATTAAGGCCGGCCGAAGGGAGCAGACGGCTTAGCGAGACTGAAATGCTTCAGATGTGACACCAACACTGACTATGTTTACGTCGAAAGATGGGCTTCGCTCCCGTCTGTCTTCTCTCATATCATTGGATATCAATGACACAAAAGAAAACCCCAAATAGTGGCTTCTTTTCAGACTTCTCACGAACGCTTGGAGGGGATTTCTTCAAATTTGGCACAACGTCTATATGGACTCAATGTTGAACTAATTTGATTTGGGTGGTCAAAGGTCCCTGTGACCTCACAAAACACATCTTTGACCACAACCCAAGCATTAATATGCTAATTATGCAACTCAGTTTCACGGCAGGTTGTGAAATAGTCAAGCAATTAAAATCTAGCAATTAGCATACATGGACAGAGGTTTTCCTTTTTTTTATCTTGTGTCACTCAGCATTTAAATAATAACAAATAAAAGTCAATTAGGATCCTTTTTCATGGTGTATACACAAATTAAAAGCAACTATGACTATGCTGTCAGCGCTGTTGATGAAATATTGCAAAAGACCACTTAAAGTGGGCGGTTCGGTGGATGGATGTGTAAAACAAACACAGGATTTTCAACCACGGGACTGGTGCTTGAGACCAGGTGTTTCAAAGTGTTGTTGTTAAAAGACACGTTCGTGGAGGTTTTCCCAAACCCAACTAAGTGGTTTTATTGCCTAAACCTTTGTTTTGTTGACAAAACTTAACCGTACATACTTATTTTAATACCAACCGTGATGTTTTTCCTAAACCTAACGAAGTGGTTTTGTTTCGTTAGGTTGTCCCGACTGACAGGCACGAAAGACCTCCACTTGAAATACATTAGTTTGAAAGTCGTGCTGAGCGACACAAAAAAAGACACAAAAAAAATTTAAAGTTTGTGCCGATGTACACGAATCAAGAGGTACAATTTTGTGACCATTTCACAAACTGATTTGAAATGAAACAAAGAGTTTGAAGTACTGACCATCAGACTCACAGTTAGTAGAGATTGTTAACATTCATGCATACCTATTTTAGGTCAATGCTGCAGGACGGTGACCCAAACAGCTGAAATCACATTTATCCCTTTCTGGTGTCAAAAATAAGTGCTGGTGTTCTAAATGTATAACACATTTATTGGTAATATATTTTCATTAAGAAGGCTGGAAATATCAGAAAGACTGAGGCTTTGACAAATGAATGCAAAACTAAGGGGCGCCATCATGAAACCAAAAAATATAATATATAAATGTCTCCCTTTTGGGTTCTGATTTTTGCTCAGATATGAATGCTGTAGCAGGAAGAAAAATGAATGCAATATCATTTCAGATGAACTATAATAGGCCAACTCAGACACTTGACCTCAATCTAACTTGTGCTTCACTTGCTTAAGACCAAACTAAAGGCATGAAGCACCAAAGAATGAGCAACAAGTGAAGATGGCTGCCATACCAGCCTGGCAGAGTATCACTAGGGAAGTATCTGCTGATGTCTTAGTTAGTGATGCAGACATTTTTTTTACATGCTCATCATCAGTTTGTTTGTTAATAAAAAAATATGATGCATAAATGAACCATTCAGTCAGCAGCTGTGCCTTACAGTCATGAAGCTAAGTGGTGCCAGTCTGTCAGTGGGTTCATATCTTCGAGGTGATCTGTGTGTGCTTTGAGAGCAATGAATTATTCTTCTGATAAACATCAAAAGCTTTTACCACTGTAAATAACATAATTTGAAACAAGCTTCTTTCACACTGATGTTCATAAGTATTAGAAATGTTTTCTCATCGCTCTCTTTGAAACCGCTTAATATCTAAATGAATCACCTGAACGGATTAATAAAACCCTCATCACGTCTGTTCTCAGCCAGACAAGTGACTCTGACTATCAGAGCATCGGACAAATCCTCTTTTCCTTTTCTCATGCGTAGAAATTATCATTATATTTTACAGCACTATTCTACTGAAAATAAGTAAAGAACTGTTTTAGACAAAACACCACACGCATGGCAGCAATACCAGTTAAAGTATTTTAAGTGAAGCACTGTTATACATTTAACAGTTTACTAAGAATCAGAACTTCTTGAGGATGAACTGACAAATCATCTTCACTTGGAAAGGTCAGTGGATCTTTTCAAGTGAAAAGCTTGGTGCACATTTCACTTATCTACACCTGGCTGATTAACAAACAGGTCAGTCATGTGGCTGGTTTCTCCATCAAACAAACAGCCTTTTAAAGTGATCATCAGTGACAAAAACATGTGTGCAGCATGGATAACAACATTTAGAAATGCCAAGAGGCTTTGAGAATGTCAATCATACGATCAGGCACAGTGGTCTGAAAGGGACAAGTCAGGCTTTGTACATCAATTTTCCTCTGGAACCATCCTTAAATAGATCATTTAATATGAAGCTAACAAGATGTACTGTTTGTTAACATGAGCATATTTTAAATTGACCATTCGTTAAATAAAGCCTTTCCCAAACAGCTTTGAGAGGGAACCAAATGGCAGCTGATTTGATAACATTGTCAACAAGCTGAAGATTGTGTGAATGCATTTTGCAGAACACGCTCATGCACCTCAAAGCTCGCCATTCAAGCTTTAAAAATACTCAAGCCTACACGCCCTGGTCCTGTGTTTGGATCACAGATTGTGCCTATAACAATCACTGATATCTGCTCTTTAATTGGATAAATGAGTGAAAAAAGAAAATAGAGGTGAAAAAATAAGTGCTGGCTGATATTGTGACTCAAAATGATTCATGAAGCAGTGAAAATCATCAAATCAATCATAAAACAGATCTGGCTTTGATTAGCTGTGTCCATTATCTCTTTAAAAGATAAGACACATAAGTAATCAATCAGAAATGCAGTGAAAGCTAAATAAACACATGACAGGAGAACCTCAGGAACTGGAAGACCAAACAGTATGATTTGACATGCAGTAATTGCCGACAGATGAAAGCAACCGTGACTAAATATTTTTATGCGCAGGCTGAGAACCATCTGTGTGTTTAATCCGATTGATTTACTGGTGACTGTTGTAAACAGGAAGACGAAGGAAGAAGCTTGAGCGATGCTGCTGCAGACTCTCACAGCTGCTTTAGCCTCAAAAGAAACATGAGCAACAGCTGTCAAACTGTTTCCTTTGTGAACTGCAAAGCTGGAAACGTCTTCTGTGTGTGCTGTTGAGAGGGAGAGCCCTCTGGAGTTTATAACATCTCACTGGATTAAAGATGGCTGTGAACGAAAGTGGCGGGAGGAACAGAGTGATCCATATTTGTGATGTTGGTAGAGACATTTACACGTGAAACTGCAATGCAATAATAGGCCCAGAAATGTACGACCAGGGATGTCGTACGTTTCTGGGCCTATATGAAATTTAAGGGAAGTTTAATACAAATGTTAAAATAAATTAAACTTCTAAGAGTCAAGGCGAGCAAACTGAAAAAGGTACCAATCCTGTCTTGCTTTAATCATTGTTTGAAGCATTTTAAACAGACACGTTAACAATTCAAGCACCATGGTGATATGAATAAAGTGATCTATGTATTCATTCTTTCTGCGAGGATGCATGTTGAATGCATATCTATGACAATATGTCATCTGCCAGACATCACACAAAGACTTCCAAAGAAACCGTCACAACGGTAATGTCACTACGGGCAGTCAATGTCCCTGCTGCTACAGTAACTAATGTCACGGTGACATGATACAGAGGCACTTCACGGGTTATGAGATTCTGGCCTCAATGAGGATGACAAGTCTGGAAAACTGACAGCCACACACACTACACAAAATGCAATATCGTCAACGTAATATCATGATCACTCTGTAGTTGTTTCCGAGAAAGACAGATAATTCTGTATTTCTCTGCGTCTTCCTTCACGCAATCATGTCAGTCTGTTAGGAGGCAAAAAAAAAAAAATGCAAAAAAAGTTTTGTTCAACACAATGAATATTTTATTTTCAAATTATTGAAAAATGTAATTCAACAGGTTTTCAGCAAGCATACACAAGCATTTAAATATTCATAAAAACAGCTCCAAAATTTGAACACAGGCTTGCCAGCTGTGGTTGTAATTACTTTTACACCAATCTACAGTGACTAAGCCATGGAAATTATACAAAACCCCATGAGAGACTCATTTGGTTAATGATATTCCATTTGGTAAACAAACAAAAACATGTACAGAACCTTTTATGCAAAATTTTTGAAATTTGTTTCAAAATATATAAAATAAATAAAGAATTAAAGGAACAGTTTGATATTTTGGGAAATCTAAGTCTCGGGAAGAAAGAAGAAGAAGCATATTTAAAAAAAAGTCATATTTTTCAAAAACACAAAATTCTATAATATATTACTGAAATAAATAGTTTTCATCATTAGGCATAGTCTATGGTAAATAACTCCTTTGTTAGTTGTCTCTATTCTTAGCTTACATGTTTTTTAGCTGTCTTAGTATCGTTACCTGTTTAGTAGTATTTTATCTAAGCTGTTGCCTCAATTTGTATTGTTTTGTCTGCAACTTCAAGCCTCTCTTGTGGACATCGACTTCACAGGCTAAATAAATTAAACAAAATAAACATTGAATGACTTGAGACATTACTAATACAACAGATATCATATCAGATCAGACAAATATATCAACACAATCTTTCTTCAATAAATTAAACATCTTGGTTCATGGTTAGTGACAGCAGTAATAGTCAGACATCCACTCTTACGATCCAAGTGGCAACCAGTGTGGCTCAATGTGAAATCAGTGAGCACTTTCAGATCCTCTATAATGGCTGATAGACTGATAGAAAACTGCATTACATAAATTGATATTTGGCCCTTTAGCGGCAAAAGGAAAGACAAAGCCATCTTCAAATCCCTGACGTATACAGGTGCTTAAAGCTACTCATCCAGTGGAGGCAGATAAGCATTTGTATTCACTCAGCAAGTTTGTCTGTCTGCTGTTTGGTGCTTTTAATAAAGCTGGTTTTGCTGATTTAATCATACAGGCACAGGCCATTTAGGCAAATAGCTGGGCTAAATTAAGCTAGAAACCTCTGTAGAGTTGCAAACTTGGTTGGTAATTCTCTGAGTGTGTGTAACTTTAACATTACACACACTCATTTGCTTTTGTGTTGACATACAAAATATTGATCAATGCAGGTATAAAGGTAGTTAAGAATTATGTTTCAGCGCATTTTGCTGCTTGTTTGCTGATCTTTAGCTTTACGCAGTTGTGCATATTCAGATTCAGTGTTTATCTACAGTATGGTAAGCTACAGTGCTGTGAAAAAGTATTTGCCCCCTTCCTGGTTTCTTATTTTTTTGCATATTTGTCACACTTAAATGTTTCAGATCATCAATATTAAACAAAGATAACCCGAGTAAATACAAAATGCAGTTTTTAAATGATGATTTAATTTATTAAGGGAGAAAAGCTATCCAAACCTACTTGGCCCTGTGTGAAAAAGTAATTGCCCCCTAAACCTGATAACTGGTTTTGTCACCCTTGGCGGCAACAATTGCAATCCAGCGTTTGCGATAACTGACAATGAGTCTTTCACATCGCTGTGGAAGAATTTTGGCCCACCATTCAGAGGTGGACTAGCTGGTGTGTTTCGGATCATTGTCCTGCTGCATAACCAAAGTGCGCTTGAGTTTGAGGTCATGAACTGATGGCTCGACATTCTCTTTCAGGATTTTCTGGTAGAGAGCAGAATTCATGGTTCCGTAAATTATGGCAAGTTGTCCAGGTCCTGAAGCTGCAAAGCAGCCCCAGGCCATCACACTACCACCACCATGTTTGACTGTTGGTATGATGTTGTTTTTATGAAATGCTGTGTCAGTTTTACGCCAGATGTAACGAGACGCACACCTTCCAAAAAGTTAAACTTTTGTCTCGTCAGTCCACAGAATATTTGCCCCAAAGTCTCGGGGATCATCAAGATGTTTTTTGGCAAATGTGAGACGAGCCTTTGTGTTCTTTTTGGTCAGCAGTGGCTTTCGCCTTGGAACTCTCCCATAGATGCTATTTCTGCCCATTCTCTTTCTTATTGTTGAATCATGAACACTGACCTTAACTGAGGCGAGTGAGGCCTGCAGTTCTTCAGATGTTGTTCTGGGGTCTTTCCGGACTGGTACATGGCTATTACTTTGTTTCTCATCTGTTCTTGAATTTCTTTACATGATGATGTGTTGCTTTTTGAGATCTTTTAGCCTACTTCACTTTGTCAGACAGGTTCTATTTAAGTGACTTCTTGATTTAACAGGTCTGGCAGTAATCAGGCCTGGGTGTGGCTAGTGAAATTGAACTCAGCTTTACAAAAAATCACATTTGATTCATGATTTATCAAGGGGGGGGCAATTAGTTTTTCACATAGGGCCAAGTAGGTTTGGATAGCTTTTCTCCCTTAATAAAAGAAATCATCATTTGAAAACTGCATATTGTATTTACTCTGGTTATCTTTGTCTAATATTAAAATTTGTTTGATGATCTGAAACATTTAAGTGTGACAAATATGCAAAAAAATAAGAAACCCGGAAGGGGGCTAATACTTTTTCACAGCGCTGAGCTATATGTATGTAAACACACAGTGTTTCTACAGTTCATCTCGTGGGTGTGTGTCCTGCAGCCAGAGTTTGAAGACGATCACAGGATCTATGTTCCAGTGCTTGTGGAACGAGACAGCCTGCTCCAATGTTTCGGAGTAGTCATACGGTCGGGCCTATAATATCAAGAACAAATGTTTTTTTGTGTGCGTGTCTGCATGCAAGTTTTTGTGGTTTTCTCCGGGGTAATTCAATATCCCATCATAAAAGCCTGCATAACCCACAAGTCTTTCTGTCTTTTCCAACCTACATTGATGAGAAATATGAAGAGAGCAGAGCATCATCTGACACTGGATAAAAGGTTAGGTTTTAAATCTCCCATTGGATGGCTTTTAGCTTATTTAGTGGAACCGTACAGACACAGTTCTAATTGCAGTTATTTCCATAAACATTAGCGGCTGTCCTCACAATCATATTAACAACAAATACTTGTGTGTGTGTGTGTGTGTGTGTGTGTGTGTGTGTGTGTGTGTGTGTGTGTGTGTGTGTGTGTGTGTGTGTGTGTTCTATGTGTATTGTTCCCTACCTGGTGGAACAGTGGACTGTGTGTGATGGGAACACCCAGGGAAGTGAAGCACCTGCCCAGCACCATGTCATCAGGAGCATCATCACTGTAGCAGCGACAACCACTGGAAAGTAGCATGGACACCGCCGCGCGACTGAGCACCATCCTGCACACAGAACGCAGATATTTAAATAAGAAAGGGAACTAGAAAATTCCGCAGGAAATGTTGACAGTGTGGCTGCTACTGCCCAAAGACGTCGCAATATATACACACACGCCGATGTTACCGGTAGTGTTTTCAGGTTCAATTGAGATATTGCTTTTCTTGTTTCTGCATTTTAGATTCATACTCTTGAAAAAGTTAAACCAATGACTGACAGACAGACAGACAGACAGACAGACAGACATAGAGAGAGACAGACAGACAGATAGAAAGACAGGATGTCTAACAATGCCTTTGACTGAATATCTCCAAGTCATGTGTGTGTGTGTAGAGAGAGAGAGAGAGAGCGTGCGTGCGTGTAACTGGTTGCCATGGTGATGACGCACCTGGTGTTACAAGGAGACTGATTAAGAAACAACAATTTTGAACAAAACTCCTGCCTCCTTTTAACAACAAAAAGCAGAAGTCTGAGTGCCAAAATATGGTATCATGAGAACGATAAGACTCTGCCGAACACCTAGATGTGGGTTTTATGTTTGTGGTGTTAAAAATGTGAGCTCCAGTGCAATGCACAAAACTGGTACCATCTGCTTTTTTGAGAAATTAGTGGTCAGATTTAACATGGAGCCTAATGGAGCAGTTAGTTGGAGTTCATGTCGCTCTGCGGCTCTTTGAGCAAAATGTGTAAGTCTGTTGGATTCCATAGACACTTGGCTGCGACCTGCACAACATTTCCAAGCTTTTTGGCAGAATATTTTCCTGCTCTGCTCCACTCTGACAGTGATGCCCTCACTCTAGAGCTGAACATTCCGTGCAATACACACCCATTATAAAATCTGAAACGGACCCAAGATCTTTCTGAAACTTAATCTGTGACTTCATGAAAACTGTGCTAGCTATCAAAATGTCCATTTGGCTCAATAATGTCCATTGTTTTGTCTACGTTTTAAACTTTGAATCATTTTTCTAAGCCAATGTATGGCTGGTCAATATGGGTTCGAAGTTAAGTGTTTTTTAACTCTCTTCATGACGAAACCCCATTCAAGCCAATGGGGAAATTTTGCTCAGTTTTTGGGGATTTTTGGGAAAACCGCTGGGCGAATCTCTCTAGAAAATACATAGCACACTATTCCCGATCAGGCCGCACGTTTTGATGTACTTTTTGCGCAGGTGTTGGCAATGTGAGGAGAAGCGCGCCAAACTTTTTGTCCGCCCGGAAGAATATTATTATTAAACCCGATGGATTATATACAGTGTGCTTTGGCACAGTCAATTTTACTGCCTTGTGCTACAAAGCCACGCTGAATTAGCTTCACAAAAATATATACGATACAAGCTTTATGTGCCTGAGTGTGAGTGTCTTAACCCTGAGACAAACTGATGTGCTGTTTTGGTTTATAATCATGCAATCAATGAAATAAAAGATTGTACAGATTTGGTGTGTTTCAAAGAGGCAGTGTTTCTTGAATCTTGGAGTGAATATATTCTTCATATACATGTATCAGCATGTCCATGGATCACAAACACCTGCTTAGCGCGTCAATACTATCAGCGCTTCCACCACTGTTTTTCCTTTTAACGTGTAGCCAGAAAAAACGTTACATAGTGGAGCATTTAGCAACTAAAGAGCTACATTTGCCTCAGGAGTTGGTAAAACGAGAGCTAAAAGGCGAGTGAATATCGGACAATTGTTAGGTGGCCAGAAACTAATGATAATGATCCAAAGTAATGATAATGTTGCTCTGTATGTGCTATATGTGTAAATAAGCATCTGCTAACAAGTTTGTCTTGGCAACATACAAGAAGTCATTTGATCCATCATTAAGGTGTTAAATTCTAGTCATTACTGATAATATTTATAACAATACCAGATTTGTCAAATGTGCAAAATTCAGTGTGATACACAAGAAATTTTTCCATTTGGTAATTTGAGGCACTGATTTTGAAATGGCTCCAAATTTAGAATATTTTATTCAATATTTGCTGAATAGCAGCAGCAATGACGTTTTGGGACAAGTAGACACAGACTGTACTGTACAACATATGTAACACTGTCATGCTATATTAAGTTTTGTTAAAACCTTACATAGCAGCTTCATTCCCCTTAAATGTGTTCAGACACAAAGTGAATTTGAGCGGCAGCACCGTTAACATACAACCCTGCAAAATCAATGGAAAGACGTGAATTGACAGTTGAAAATGTTTCAACTTATGTGTGTGTGTTCTGCTTTTTTTTTTATGAATCTGCCTCATAAACATATAAAATGAGAAAAAAGGGAAAGGGACTGAAGGGAAATAAGAGAAAGCACCAGTTTTGCGTTGAGTTCAGTCAGAGGCCGAGATGAGCACAAAAACACAGACACACTCCCACAGAAATGGTTGGTGTGTCGGTTGATAATTTACAGCTACCGTCTTTGCAGTTGATACATTGCCTGCTGATGTATGGCGAATGTATGGCGAATCGGAGAGTGAATCTAAAATTTGATTCACTCTCCGTCTGAACATTTTAACAGTAACTGCTCTAACCACCGCAGCCTCACCCTCCTCCTCCGGTGGTGTAGCTGTATCCGTTCAGGAGCAAGCTGTAGCCGTATCGCTCCCCCAGGCTCACTGCCTCCTTTGGGTCATAGCATCGCAGCAGTCGCCGCAACCTGGGTAAACTATGGATGGACATAAACCAACAAACGGAGAGACGGAAGGGAGGGAGTGAGGTGCATGTTGTATGTAGACACAAGGTCCTGGCTACATTAAATATCTACAATAACAGACTTCACAGGATTTTTAGAGGATCAAAATTTTCTAAAGTTGTGTCTGTGCTGCCCCAAAACTACTTAAAGGCTTTTCTCAGACCTGTGTGGGCATGATTGACATCTCGCTCACCCTCCTGCCAGCTTTGTGGCAGATGGCAGTAAGTTAGACCTTTAGAATTCTAACCTAGTTCATGAACCCGAGCAGAATCGTTAGCCAGCAGGTGACCTGTGTGCATGATCTTTAAATAAATCTTTAAAAGAGATGTCAATTATTCTTTAGCCACCACTGCAACTTCAATCAAAAAGCATTTATACAGAATGTTTTTGTTGATGCTATAAATTACTAAAATTAGGTTAAAAACAGAATCTCTTCTCCCAGTTACCTGATGAGTGTATCATCATCAACAATAAGTAGCCAATCAGTCTTTGGCACAGCTTTACTCAAGAACCGACTCAAGATGGCAAAAGTCTTCCCACAATGCCCTGCAGGGAGACAACATAAACATAAATAGTGTGAAAAAGGTGAAGCAGGTTTGAGGCTCATGAGATGCGGTGCGGTAAGAGCAGCGCTCATTCTTATTCATGAGTTAAAAAATACATATAATAAAATCATGGCCAGGCCGGCATTAGGTTGACTTACCTACCTAATGGTCGGCTCCACAAAAGGTTAACTCCTTCATCTGCCACCTGGTTGAGAAATAGTTTCTATTCGCCTTGTTCCTGCCTTTTTTACATGACGCAATATGATTGCAGGACTGCAATCCAACTCAGTTTCAGTTTTCTACCTCCGATCAGAAGCAGCACCCATCTGCTTCCATAAACTTTGTCTCATTCAGAGAGAAAGAGAGGACAGACTATACAGCAGGTAGATGTATTCCTAAAAATACTGTGACTTTATTCTCATTAAATTCCAACTTTATTATTGTAATATTGTGATTTTTCCCCCCTGAAATATTAAAACCTTATTTTCGACTTCTCAAAGTACACAGATATGTGGGTTTTGAATTTGCAGAAAGAGTTGAATCCATTAAGTAGATGTTGCTGATCATTCTGTACCACCGTAAACTGTCTTGATTCAGTGAAGCAGCCATTTCAAAGGCAATATGTGTTTAATAAATCACAACTTTGTATTATGCATGAGTGTTATTGAAAACACATAAATACTTTATAAATGAGACCAATTAAATTAATCTAGGCAGAGTGAACAGGCGCTCGTTTTTTCCCCCTCTCATCAGTAAAACAAACAGAATGTACACTAGCCTTTCATATTAGATTTAATGTTAGAAGTAGCCTACATTTATCAGAACAACAAAAGACATTCAGGCTTCCTCATGTAGCACAAAGGGGTACTGCAGATATTAATGTTAAATAAAAGCCTGTGGAAGAAATTCCGCAAACGTATTTGGCAATAAAATCTCCTGCGACCCACTTGAGGGTCCCGACCCAGTGTTTGGGAATGACTGTTCTGGATCAGCTCACCTCTCTCAGTGTTGGGCACTCCCAGATTGATTGTGGGTATGGAGGCATCAGTGACATCGCTGTAATACTCTAAAAACTCAGCATCTTTCTCCCAGGTTGCCTTCACGACTGGTACTGTGAGGAGAAAGGGAAGAGAGATGAACAGAGACTGGGTGATAGAGAGACACATACAGAGCTCCAAGTCCCTACTCCAAACCTGTAAACTCCAAAGGACGAATCAAATAAAGAAGGATAACTACCACCTCTGACTGGGGGGAGGAAACCATTAGGCCGTCAGTGAAAAAGACTCTCACTGCATGTTGATCTGGATAAAAATACCATCGACATTAAAACTTCAAAATGATAACTGCCAGTCATAATCACACACCATTCTTTTTGGTCCAGTACACTGTGACAGCTTGCTCTGCAATTCTAATGCAATTCTAATCCCGAATTTAAAGTAGCAGCCAAGTCAATCACACACTGTTCTTTCTATTTGTTATGTTGTTTGTGGCTTTAAAATAGCCAGTCCATAATAACTACTGGCTCTTTTTGACCCTAAAAACAGACATAAATGTTTTGGATAATTACACAAACTTTTGCAATTTCAGCGGACAGTCTAGATGAGGTTGTGGATTTAAAAAGGTAGTTTTCACCTAATAGGTTAACTGCGACCGAATGACCAGCAGACTGTTAAGTGGCAGTAAACAAAAAAAGCAGTGACGAATTAGTGTCAAGTAAAGTGTCAAGTAAAACTTTTTGCAGTAAATGTCCTGTAATTTCCATTTAATTTCCATCTATTCAGAATGAAGATAAACGGAAAGTTAATTTTGGCAGTTTGGCTTGCGAATGTGCCAGTCGGTGTGTTGTGTTGTTTAACAACAACAAAAAAATAGAATTACTCTTCACTTCACCGTTACAATGAATAAAACATTGTAATATTGCGCTTAATAGAATTCATTCATTACAATAATGCCTGAGATGGCAATAATGTAACCGAATATCAGTGGTGGAGTCAGTTCTGTACTTGAGTAATATTTTGAGGCACTTGTACTTCACTTTCCTGTTAATGCTACTTTACAATTACTACACTACACTATACTATAGATGTCTACACTATAGATGTCGGGAGGACATTCTGTTTTTTTAACTCCACTACATTCATGGAGGTTCGATCGGCGGCTCCTGCTCCACTAGTCTCATGTCAATGTGTCCTTGAGCAAGACACTTAACGCTGCGTCCACGGTGTGTAGATAGATACTGAATTGTAAGTCGCTTTGGATAAAAGCGTCTGCTAAATGACTGTAGTGTAATGTAATGTAAGGATTAGTTACAGGTACCATTTTTCTGCAGAACACTTTACTTTTGATACTTCAAGAACATTTTGCTGATAATACCTCTGTACTTTAATGAAGCAGGATTTTGAAAGCAGGACTTTTACTAGTAATTAAGTATTTTTACATTAATGTATTGGTACTTTAGGTTAAGGATCTGTGCACTACTGCAGAAGATAATATTTGTTATGAATGAATAACAAATATATTAATATATTGTCGGGAATAACGCACATCGTTCTGAGTGGAATTTTTGGCAAGTTTTCACAGCAACAAATACTTCTTTCCTCGACACCGGATCTCCCTAAAAAAAAAAAGAAAGAAAAACAATGTTAATCTTCAATCAAAAAAAACTATGCCACACAGTGTGAGCTGCAATATATAAAGAATAGACCTGAGTCGGGAAGGCAAAATGAGGCACACTAGGTCCTCACGGTACATGTATCATCATCTGACCAGACATTTAAATACTTACATCCCTTTTTCACTGAATTCCCAGTTAAGGTGTCGCCTCTTATTCCAGATAATTATCAACAGTAATGGGAATGTTATTACTTATTTCTAGCTTTCACTTTTGATCTGCTACCCTAACAGAATAATTAGTAGAAACACCACTTCCTCATGATGCATAACACTAATTCCTGTAAGCACATGATAAGTGCTAGAATATTCATGTATTCTTTGTGACAGACGGTCTTCAAATGTATGCTCTTCTTTTTATGCACATTTGCAGCATAATTTGGAGAAATAGGAGTTATCTTATTAAGTCACGCATACAGCAATGTATTTTTTTTTTTATTTGTCTGTATTTGTACTTTATTATTGTATTCATCACATGCAGGTAAAGGATCACAGCAGCAAAAATAAATTGAAAATAACCATAGGAAACAACCATGTAAAATTAGACTATAAATAACAATTATAATGATAATGAGAAACTTCTTCAGCCACATCTACAGATACTAATCCTGCCTGAATTGGGGTAGCCGTGTATTTCTCTTCCTCTGTGGTTTCACAGCCAGAGGGGTTTTCTACGGTCACTGGCATGCGGAGCACCTGCAGTGGACCTCAACCCTCATGTGACAAGCACATAGGGTGTTTTGATTTCTGCTGGGGCTGAAGGGTGATGAATGATTGAGATAGCATACTTATGTGGCACTAGAACAGATGACAAAGTTGAGATTTCTGTTTTTTAGTAGTTAGTTAGGAACTAGGGTAAAAGCTCAAAGTGTGTGTAGAAAGAGTGGGAAGAATCCATTCCTATTTCTCACTTTGGTTACATCTGGGGCTTTAAAGTACAGTTTAATGTCAAAGAACACAAGAGTAGTTTTGGTTTCTCTCAATACCAGCTTGTATTTGGTCACATCATAATTGAAATCATGTTCGTAACCATTCTGGCATAAGAGAGTTTGTGTTCAAGATATAAGTTCTACTTAACTTTGTAATTCCTTCAAATATGTTGTTACATAAGCAGCAAATCTTGGTTCTATATTTGAGAAGTACAGATATTATGACGTTATCAATTCTGTCTTGTAAATGTACATTGTTTTGTGTCCCACCTTTCTTCTGTATTGTATGTCAAACAAATGCCGCAGTACTCCTTCATCCCACTTAACTTTCAACTTGTTTTCCTTCAGCCTTCAGACTGACTCACTGTTTGACATTTAAATAGGCTGATTATTGAAATTTGATGTCCTGCTTTTAATAATTACCTCCACCAAAATCTAGTCATGCCCACATTATCTATTATTTTTGTAACTTTTATTTATTCATGAAAGTTGCAGTAAACACCCTAATTACATTTGCATAGTTACACACATTCACACCGGGAAGCTGTCCAGAACAACCACAGTCTGCTCCACTGGTGCAGTTGGGGTTAAGGGCCTTGCTAAAGGGCACGTCAGTGGTGGTAATGAGGCAAGCACTGCTTTTTTTACCATTTTCCCCAAGCAGATTTATCCAGCTGGTCCGAGGATTGAATCCACGACCTCTCGGTCACAAGCTCGCTTTTCTAGCCTTAAGGCCACCACTGGGCACATGAGTTGTGCATATTCTCTCCAGGTAACACTACAATGTTAATTGTGTTTACCTAATAAATCTTCTTGTGCTCCAAAATTAAACTTACCCATACGACATACAATGGCTATAACAGACACTCGTATCACAAATGCATGCTCACAAATCTTCACTCACACACACACACACACACACACACACACACACACACACACACACACACACTTACCTTACTTAATACCTTACTGCAAATACAGAGATGATAAACATCAATTAATAAGAGTTGTACATACACAGTTGGGCAGGTAGGTTGTAAATGTCGTAGCACAGTTGTCTCTCGTCTCTGAACAAAACTCTGGAACTGCTGTCAGCTTTGGACCATTCCCTTCCTCCCAAATGTACAACGCTACCTTGAAAAATAGAGACAGGCATGAAGACAAATACAAGCCTTGTGGGGTAACAGTAGAAACAGGGATTTGCAGTGATCGCCAGAACAGCTCACTTGGTTCCTCAAACACACAAAAGTACACATTCTTAGGCCCAGTCAGAAGTAGAGCTCTTGCATGAATAATATAATTATAGATCTACCAAAGGATGCAGGGTTAGAAAGCTGAAGAGGTCTTTTTAACAAAAGGCTAGCCAGGCGCTGGAGGAATAGTGTGTCTAGCATTTTATCTAAGCAGGCATACTGGAAGATGACACTGATGAAGCTTTTCACAGCAGTTGTTGAGGTGCAAAGTAGAATTGAACCACAAAAGAGTCTTAACAACAGTTGTCTATTATAGTGATAGGCAGCAGATGACACACAGATACACAAAGCTCCTGAAAATTGTTTCAAAGTACCTCGTGTTTCAAGTCAATAGTGAAATCTGACTTCAGATGCTTGTGTTGGATCCGCTCAGCGAGTCTGAAACACATAATAGGGAAAGATGTTGAAAGAAGAGAGAGCAGAATAGAAGTGAGAACTTTCCTTCATTGTATATGAGAATGTACATTAGTGAGTCAAAGTTATGGGAGCTCTGAGATGTTTCCAGCAATCCCTTTGAATCCTGTTTTGTGTTTTCGGCATTAAAAAATGGCTCCAGATTTGAAAAACTGGGATGCAGTGGTAGAGGTAACTGAGTCTATGCTCAATAGATCAAAAGGTATACCTCTGAAGATGGAACCTTATTTTGGAACCTTTTATAGGCCTAGATACAAATCAATGGAGTGCTTGTTTAGATGGCGTAGACAAAACATTTGATTGCGGATGACATCTTTTCTTTTCATGTATTATGGACTGGGTCTCTCACCTCTGTATGTGCTACTTGTTTATATTCATTTAATTTGGGTTTCCACACCATGTCTTCTAATAGTGTCTGCTGAAATCATAACCCTAAAATGATGTGAAGAAAGAAAGGAGAGAAACATTAGTGAGACATTCATGCACACACACCTCTGGAGCAGCGGCGTGCTGAGTGCCCAGCCTGCTGCAGGGTCAGGGTAACTAAAGGAACCGGGGTCTTCAGAGAACGCATAGTGGTGGATAATGGAGGGCTCGTTGTCCTTGAGACGCTTACCCAAAAACCATTCCTTGGAGTTGCAAAAAGGTGCACAGGGCAGGGTGATATAAAAAAATATATATATATATTTTCTAGGCATCAGGAAACTAGATCATCATCAAGATATTCATTTAGCAGAAAGTGCAGTACAAAACATGTAATCAGTGGCTGTCACGGGGGGTGCATCTCACCTCTTGGACTTGATATCTTTGGAGGACCTGCAGCAGGTTAGGCAGTGTGACGCTGGTTTCCTCCTCTATGAAGAAAAACCAGGATGCTGATTGGCCATAAGTGGCAGAGAGACTGGAAAGATTCACACAACGTCGTTAACTTTATGCATTTATTTCACCCCACAAGAATCATTGCGGCTAAATTCAATTTAATCTTATTGAATCTGATTTGATTAATTTGTTTGTCATCTCCATATATGTCTCTATAAGACTCACTTAGGAAGCAAAGGGAGGATACTCCAATCCCCTTCAAACTCTGACAGCTCATGGAGAAGAAGAACAACTGGAACTCCCTGCATGAAACAAAACAACTGAATTTGAAAATGAGTTTGTGTGTGTGACGGATGGAAGATGAGAGTAAAACTAAGTAAACAACAATCAGGTCTAACTGGCACGTTGTGCACAAAACAAAAAAGAACAGAAGTACTCTGATTGAATTTGAAAGTGTGCGTGCGTGTGTGTGTGTGTGTGTGTGTGTGTGTGTGTGTGTGTGTGTGTGTGTGCGTGTGTGTGCGTGCGTGTGTGTGTACTTGATGGATGGGAGATGAGAGTAAAACTAAGTAAACAACAATGAGGTCCAACTGGCAAGTTGTGCACAAAACAAAGAAGAACAGAAGTACTCTGTTCTTCTTTGTAGTAATTTTACAAGTAAAACAAAAAATAAATGTAGTAAGTAAGTGTGTTGCTACAGTGTTCCTGGATAATTCTCAAAAGTATTCATCACTATTCTTTTGTTCTAATATTCCTTGCGAAATGAAACCAGAGGTCTACTATGTTGAGTAACTCCTTGGAGGAAACATGATACATGCTCCAATGACATGATCTGCCAAATACACCTGGACATCCTGGTGGGCGTCGACTGATGAGGGCTTGATCAACAACATGTTGAGTAACAACATAAGTGCATCCTGCTGTGTGTGCTGTTTGGAGGTTCATAGAGTTTTGGGTGTAGTTCTGACAATGGCATGCTGAAAACGAGGGCAGGGGAAGGGGTTCCTGTTTTATGACCTCCTCCTCTCTAAGTGACTCATACCAAAGAACTCACAAATCTCGTCCACGCAGCTATTCTTAGCGCTGCTGACAGAGACACAGTTGTAAGGATTAATGTAAGTATGGCGAGACCGCAGAGTTGTAATTGAGGCGAATGAAACAGCAGCATTATGTCAATACAACAGGACTGTAATGTCATTTATCTATGCATTGCACTGCATCATTCAGAGAGGTGTTTGTTATCCAGCCCGTCCTCCTTGGTATAAATGAGATGGACAAAATAATAAAAATACCTGTCAGCATAGCGCGATACAATTCAATATATTCTATCTATCTATCTATAGATATCTATCTATCTATCTATCTATCTATCTATCTATCTATCTATCTATCTATATATATATATATATATATATATATATATATATATACATAAAATATACTTATTGTCTTTTAAATGAAAATGCTGACTTGATTACTCTAGACTAAAAGTATCACCAAAAAGATTACAATTCAACCTGATGGGACATGAATGAACATACAAAATGCCTTGGCAGTCCATCCAACAGGTGTTTGAGATATTTCAGTCAGGACCAACGTGTTGGACTGACCGGCAGATTAACTTCACCATCTTTAGAGCCGTGCCGCTAGCATTGCTAAAAAAAACATCTGGGAGAAGACTCTGAATGTTTCAACTGTCGCATGTGTTCATGTAAAGCTACAGTTAAGGCAAAATGTTAGAAAAGTCATCATGTGTCTGAATAAACATTCTATTATTTCAGTCAAAAGCATGAAGAACACAATGTTTTGGTCATGTAATTACAGCAAATGCACATGTAATAATAATCACAAAACAGTACATTACATTATGTCCAATCAGACATCCACACATTGAAAGTTCACATGCAAGCACACCTCTTCTCAGGTCCACTTCAGATTCTGAGGGTGTGAAACGGTGTAGTTACCATCTGTTGTGTGTGTGTGTTGTAGTAAGATGTGGGTCAACAGAGCTGAGCGGAGCAGCAGCTCTATAATGAGGTTGGATGATAAGGCTGAAAATACGCAGCATTGGCACTGATGTCTTGGATTTAAAGCCTGCACTTACGGCCAGTAACAATACGGCCGTGTGACAAGGCTGTAATTGTTTATCTCTCCCTTTAAATCCGGGATGTGGAAAAGATGCGGATATGAATCTGTGTAAACAAAGCATTAAAACTGAGATACTGCTGCTCATATTTTGGCAGCATCATGACCAAAATCGATGATATGCTGTATGTCAAAAAACCCGTTCAGTGTCAACCAATAAAAAAAAAAACAGCCATATGTCAGTCAGACAACAAGCTGTCACCATGTCAGAGTTGACCTTTAATCCCTGCCTCCAGTAAAAAATAAACACTTGGTTATACGTCAGTCAAAACCATGCATGACGCACAACCTGCCCTCAACAGCTTGCTACAATCAAGGTCCATCTAGCTGTTATAAAAAATGTCACTTCTAGAGAAAGCTTTCACTCAACACCCTCACTGTGACAACACACACACACACACACACACACACACACACACACACACACACACACACACACACACACGTGCGCGCGCATAGATGATTGTAAACATCGTAACGTGATCATGAAACGTCTCTCTTACCAGCACTTTCAGAAGCCGCAGTAGCAGCTTTCACAGCATGCAAGTCTGATTTTATATTCCTTCCTATATTTGACACCTCTCTATTCCCACAAAAATATTCATTCATTCAGTTGTGAGACAGACGTTTTTGTGAATGATCATTTATGAATGAGTGCTACAAGGAGAATATTTTTTTTTTAGGTTTATCAATGCGCCGGCCACTAGTTACATCAATAATGCTTCTCTTGAATGTTGTGTTTATCTCTTTTCCATGAATTTATTTTCAAACCTTTTATTCTCTCAACCCCCAGAGAGCCTCTGCATTTATTTACATATATACAAACATACACACACACACATATATATATATATATATATATATATATATATATATATATATATATATATATATATATATATATATATATATATATAGCAAATACATTTTGATGAAATTGGTTCATGTTAGAAATGCTGTTTGTAAATCACTGTCTTCTTAATGCTCTTATGCTACTCATAATCACATCCAGTTCTATAGATCAGACGTTTAGTTATTGATCATATTACATTTACATCTCTACTAAAAGGCCACTGTACATTACTGATTAATCAGTCATTGGTGGTTTATTCCAGCATCTTCCTATGAGAATACTGAGTGGAAATCTAAAAACATATAATTTACCAAGAAAACCTGCAGAACAGTAATTTTTCATTCATGAGGAACGTCTGCAACTTCCTCTCAGGCTGTGCAGGTCCACAAAAATCCAGAGCAAAAACGTTATTCATAAAAACTCTTGCCTCTGTGCGCCATGCTAGTAACCGAAAACAGCCCAAACCTAGCAGGCCAAGGGACATCCTCCCCAGGTTAGTTTTTTTCCCATGCACAGCAGCTATATGCACTATTTTTCCAGCCATTCAATAACAGAATGCCTAAATTCTGTGATCCATTTGGGAAACGTCCTAGTTGCCAAGGAAAAAATACCCTCCATCTTATTTTGTATCTAATTGTTCTTCAGCTGTCTTCATCATTCTGACACCACAACGCAACAAATGTGGAGGATGACTACTTTTCAAGTTGCATAACTCAAAGATGGGTAGGGTAGTAATTAGGCGTAAACAACATTGCTAACCTTGGAACCTATTTTTGAAGCTGACAAATCTGCTACATTTGAATTGAAATGCCACAATAATCTGGGCTGCTCTAATTGCAAATCAAGGATCCCCACGATAAAGTAATTGTTTTCTTGAACAGTAGGCCAACAGAAGATCATTTACTTAATTAAATTAGATTTCTTTAGGGAATAGCAAAGTACGAACATAGACATAGATGGCAATATTTCCCCAGAAATAGAACCTTTGCTCCATTTAGTTGCCGGTCCAGTCAGAGAGACTGAGAGGAAATGGCAATCAGAGGCTGTGAGTAAGTCAAAGGGAGGCTGTCAAACTGGGGGGCAATAATAGGATTTAGAAAAGTGAGGGGGGATACATATGTGTTTTTACTATAGTGTATAAATGCTCTTCAGAAGAACATTTAACAGAGTCATTTAACAAACTATGAACGTGGAGTTTGTTTTGTGTATATTTCATAACCATCAAGCTAAACTGAGGCTTCTTGACGTTCTCAATATAACTGCATTTTCTTCTTTTCTGTCTCTCAGGTAGGAATTGGTGCAGAAACACCTCAAACCACCAACTGGCTTCAAAACAAAGCAATCACAGACATGTCAAATTAATTCACAGTTCCCACTTTGTCCCTGGTGACTCAGTCACTGATGTGTTCACAAACAAAGCGCGTGTGACTTTTTCCAGCTGCCACACCACATTTGTTACTACTGGCTGCAGTGTGATTGCAGAGGTCTCCTCACTTAACAAAGACGACAAAGACTCAGAGAGGGGTTGAGGGACTATGAAACATTATCATTATCAAATTAATGTGAATATAAAAAAACAACTACATATTTCCTGCCTTGACAGCCAAAACAGATCATATCCGAAACATGTAAGACGGTTAGGTTCAGTTGTCAAATTAGTCACAAGATTTCTAATATGTTACAGTAGAAATCGTACCACGGAGCTCCTGCTGACTGCCTTCTGCGTTAGTTTTCTATCAGGGAGGAGTTTCTAGATTGAAAATGAGTTTTGATGAAAAGTCTGCATGGCTGTCTTTCTGTTTCACAGTACCCATCATCGTCAAAGGAAAATCAACAATTATGGGTGTCTACTGCAGGCTGTCATCTCTCCATATGCCTGTCATCTAATTTCCCCGGGGTCTATAACATCAGTTTTCACAGCTACTCTGCAGGCACATATTAGTAAATAATTACAGCATGAGAGCAGAGAGTTCAGTTCCTCTCAGCTTAGGTAGGGGAGCTCTGTGGCAAGGAGGACACCTATTGGTACCACTGTAATACCACAGCAGTGCGAAACTCAAAGTCAGACTCCAAAAGTCACTGATTACACATTCAAAATTAAACTGTTGACAGCATTATTATCCTGTTATTGCAAGCACACCACATTGCATGCATATAGTAGACATATGCACCGCCTTTTTGAGCCCTTCATGGTGCTCCCAAACAAAAACAGAACTGCTGCTTGAAAATCGGCCTCGAACTTTAAGATTACTAAATTATTTATTTGATCCACATTTAATAAAAAGGGTAGGCAATTTACTTTAGAATCATATATTATGTTGTATTTGTTGAAATTCTCTTTACATGCCGACAGCAATCAATAAATCAAATGCTGTTACAAAAAAAAAGGAAAATAAATCTGGAATCCGCAGGACTGTAATAAGCCTGTCTGATCCTTTCATTCTGGATGATCTCTACCTGCTGGTCTACCTACCCACATGCCTGTGTGCACTCATGGCATGTGACCGGAGTCTCTTCCATAGGCAGACAAAAATGTTGCTAAGCATTTTTCCACCCTCACATTCAAGTATTACACAGCGGCAAGTCATCCTCAGCTCAGAATAAAACCTCTGTATCTCCTTCTTTTTGCAAGTGGAAGATTGTTTTTTACATACATATAGAACACTGTGACAGCTGTCACTGATGGAACATAATTCCTAAAATATTGGAGATTATATGTTTATATTTCATAGTGAGCAAAATCATGGTGCATCTGCTGATGTAGTTTCAACGTGAGTTTTTGTGTATAGTCTGAAAGTGTTTTGCCAGCAATTCTGTGCCTGTGTCTAAACCTAAACGACATGTGTTGAAGCAGCTGAAATAAAGCCCCTGAATGCTGTTGAGCAAAAATCCAAATAGATGTCTACAATTTCAGAGCTACTATATTCTTCAACTTCAGTTTGCCTTTTTGTTTTTCCCCATCAGATTAAAGATGAACAAATCCATTTAAAATTAAATGCAGATTAGATTAATAGACCACTTTATAATCCATCATCCATTTAGGAAATGTCAGTCTGGTAAATGATGAATTAATGGGTACCGAATAAGACAATAACATCTAACATATTGTGTTATGTTACTGACTCTTTTCCTCGCTTGGACTCGCTTTATTTTCAAAGAAATGTGCACAGTCCATATATAAATTAATATCTTAACATCTACTGGATTAAATGGAGGGTCTGCTGTTATTTATCTCTTCCCATGGTGAGTCATGGTATTAGAGCTATATTGATAAAGGCTTTTTGAACATTCACCGCTCACAAGCTATCTCGGAGTGAACAAACTCAGAGTTCATTGAACAAACTCTGATTAGATGTTCTAGAACCTGAAAACTTTGAACCTGAAAACTCGGTCAAACTTAGTCAACTCAGAGTTCAGGGTTCAGGATCAGAGTTTGTTAAACCTGCTTTCTGAAACAGGGCCCAGAACCAAGATATAAACCCCAGCAAAGTAGGCTCATCCAGTGCCCGCCAGATGTTACCTGACCCAGCTCAGCTGCCTGCTGAAGAATCTCCACCTTCCTCTGACCACCTCGGCGGGCGTGGAAGGAGTTCCTCTGACTCTGGATCACCAACACCACGTCCGACAATCCTGAGGAAAAACATGCACAGAAAAGGTAAAGCGATGACAAAATTCGGAAACTTGAAGAGACATGATGATGCAAAAAAACAAGGAATTTGTGAAATACACTTATTTGTTTTCCTGACAGGTAAAACTCACAGTGATGACTTTTTGCAATATGCAACAAATAATTGATTTGCTATCCTGAACAGTTTGTCACTGACAAAAAATATCAGACCATCTGCAGTAAAATCCCTCACTCACCAATAAAGCTGTGTGGTGTGAGCTCCTGGGGCTCTGAGGCCTGCGGGGAGTCAAAAGGGATTCTCGTTAAGTCTGACGCACACTGCTGAGGTCACATGATGAAGCAGAATCACAGCAAGAATCTGGGGGAGCACTTACATGAGCACGACCTGTAGGTTTGTCTTCTGCAGAGGCACCTTGAGGAGGATGCAACATTACATCATCAAAATGCATTCATTAGTTATGTTATGCAGACATGAATAGCCAATTCATCTTTTAGTCAATTTGACGACCAATGGATCAACGGAAAATCAATTTACAACAGAATTCGTACTGAATATACCATTTTAAAACTAATAGACACATTAACCAACAATAGAAATAACTAGCACATTAATAAGCAAATATTACTATGTCAATTTTCTTGTCTTCACTTTAAACATTAGTGCAGCAAGTATAAACTATGTACAATATATTAATGCATTAAAAAGGCACCAACTTTTAACATCTTAACACATCTGTCAGCGCATGACATGCAATGGTGCAAGTACAGCCCCACCAGTAGCAGATTAAACGCAGTAGTAGAGTTCTTTCTGCACCAACACCTCTTATCACCATCAACTAGATAAAACAGAGACTTTGAAACCACAGCTATAGTTGCTACTCAGCATGTAGGATTTGTGGCGATAAACACATCCTACTCATGAGAGTCAACAAGTATAATGATGTATACAAGCATGTCAGTCTATGCCAAGGGTAGAGATATGGCAGGGAAGTGCAAGTGTGCCATTCTTTAAAGTCCATTAAAAATGTATCTGAGACAGGCTTGATGTAGCTGTAAATGATGAAATCCTCCTGACATCTACACAAACACTTTTCTTACCTAGGATGGAAAAAAATGGCATTGCTCGCTTATTTTTCAAACTGGAGATGTTGAATTTCTCCTAATCAAACCACCAAAACTGCTTCTGAAAGCTGTCAAATGCCACTCACACAGGTGCAGCTGATTTGAATTAATCTGGCTAATTTTATGAGTTCTCTCTTTATATAGAAAGTACTGTGTGTGTACCACCAAGGGGAAAAACAAACCAACAAGTGCTTATGTATGAGAGCTGTAATGCTATAAGAGGAAAAAAAAAACCAACAACATTGAAAATTAAATTTCATTAAGGATACCTACCGTTGTGATACATATCTGGTTTTAGGTTATATTCACATTATTAATATATGTACCCCGATATCAGCCAAAAGGAATCTTTCACAGTTATGGCAGGGAAAAGCACAAGTGTAATTATTAACATGACTGATTGAGAACCCCAGTAAAGCCGTAACAGTGTATAATATGCAGCTATCACATGTCATTAATTATACCTGTGCCTTTTCATATAAAAGACGAAAAGGGGTCTATAGCAATACCATGAAGGTCTATGACAATACTAATGATATATGCGTTCGTTAAAACATATTATAAATCCAGGTCTAAAACAGGTTACACGTTTGAGTCTAGTTCAAAGGCCCTGCACGCCCATGTCACACCCTCACAGGTGTTTTCACTTACTTTGCCTGATTAGACCTCTTCTCAGGACTCTGTACAGGCTGTGTTTGATTGACATTTCCCTCAACTTCCCATTAGATGTGTTGCTCCTGTTAGCTCAGGACAACTTGCACCTTAATCACTCACCATTAATGTACATCAGAGTTTTTGGTGACATATTAAACGCCCATCATAAATCTGAGCAGAGTCCTAATTAACCAGTGTAAATGGGTGTGCGGGGCTTTTCATTTGTACATGATTGCTGGCTGATATTAATGGCACACAATTATATTGATGTAAATGACCTGCAAGATTTATTCATAATTCATTTTTTTTAAAAGGTGACAATTATTCTAAATTATACTAAATCGTACACATTGTCCCTTTAAATAGCCTCTTGTTTACCCCTCATTGCGTCACCTGCGTTTGTGGTGTGTCAAGTTATCCACTATTTTATCCCCGTCTGTTTTGAGTTTCAAAATAAAACAAAATACTCGCTATTTTGTAGCAAACCAAGGATCACGCTGTCACTGACGAACAACTCGAGTGGTAATTGAGGAATAAATACATCCATTGATATATTTTTCAACTGGAATACGCTCAATATCTTGTAAAATTATAAACTAACCTTACTGTGAAGGTCAAATCAAACCACTTCCGGCATTTTTCAGCCTACCTCACGCAGTGTATCCTGTTTAGTGCTAGCGGTTTAGCTAACAGTATCTGTCTCAGTAGGGCATGGACCCCACTTACCAAGCCACAGAAGAAGCACAGCGACCAGTTTGCATCCGTTCACCACATTATGATGTGACATGGTTCCCGTGGCTGCTGTTTAACGTTTGAAATCACTGTCTTTTCATGGCTAACTGGAGGAAATGGTTAGCTACATTCCCATACTAGCAGACCTCTGTGTCTGACTGCAGAGCGCGTTAGTGCAGAGCTATAGTGACCTCTAGCGGCCACTATTATACTAGGTTATACTACTGACATACAGAACTGGTTTATTGTACACCAGGGTAATATTTTGTCCTGGTTATTCTGATATAATGAAATATATAATGTAAGTTATACTAACAGAGACTTTTTTTCAGTAAATATGCATCAAGTAGGACAGTTTTGATTACCTTTCAGTTGTGGACCATCATTAATTTAAGTACAATTTTGAATTCCTGGATTTAATCATTGTTATTTCCGTTATAACATTACACAGAGCAAATACCTCACTGCAGGTATTCGACATTTGGCCTATTGTTACCTAGAAGGTAATTGTTTTAATATGATAAATATATAATATATAAAAACGGATAAATATATATTACACACATATATGTTTCTTATTACAAGTAGTGTAGTGGCACCTTACCTTACCGTCCTTCTTGGCCACTTCTTGCAGGATGTAAAGGGTTCTGACTTGTGTAGACTACCATGTCCAACTTACGTGCTCTTGCAGGCTAAACTTTTTTTGTTAGCTGTCCAATGATGAGGCTCGTAGCTCGTAGTTAAAAGTAGTTTTATTCCATGTAAACAAAAAATAAACAAAATCCTTATGCAATAACTGGAGTACCAAAACACTGACCTTCTGCTGGCTATAACTAAAAAGTCTATAATCTGCGGTCAGAAAAATTGTTGCTCCACATCCTGCTCCATCAAAGCCTAAATTGCACTGAAACCTACTTAATAAAGGAATCAACCAAAAAATGATCCAATAGCAGGACAGAAAAGAGGAGCCTTTATCTTAATAGGGCAAAAAACATACGTCAAAGCACATTTGCAACATGACCAATTACCTTAACTATATTGTATAGTAAACATTCGAAAGGGCATAACACATACTTTTGCAATAAACATAAAATACAAAAAACTGTTAACAATATATAATGGCTCTTACACTCCGGCCCCTAATTGTCTTTGTGGCTAACAAAACAATTATTCTCATGCACATTAATAAAGAGCCATAGCGCGAGCACAATACAAAAGCAAAAAGTAAGACCAATTTTGCCTTTCCTGTAATACTGGTGACAGCCTATAGAGAGGACTGTTTCTTGATACTAACTTCCCTTGCAGAAGAATAGCAATGTCAGCTGAGAACCTTTGGCCAAATTTCAATTTCCTCCCTAAACCCTAAGCCCTGAACCCTCAAGGACTTAATTGACGTCACCTGGTAAGTGGTTGAGTGTGAGAGGCTGTAAGGGCTCGAAATGGTGTAAATGAATGGGACAGCACTTTGCTGCAACATATCACGTTACCATCAAAACGACAAAAAATAAGATGTATAATTGTGGGTATTTATTTTATACTTTGTACTCCCTGATTTGAACGTCTTCAGGCTCTTTCCTCACAAGATGAGGTCATTTCATATAATCTATTTACTTGTTTTTGTCAAAACATCTTTGATGACAAAATCAAATATTTGATGGATGAATAAATAAATATCCTCTGATTTCAAGTTTATTTTTTGTTCCATATTTAACCCTTAATGTTTCTGTGTAAATATAATAAGACAGGATGAACACACTTGAACCGTCCTCTTTGTTTACCTTTTTTTTTTAACGTCTCCATGCGTCCACTGGTTACTGGTTAACTCCTGTTCATCAGTGAGGTTTTCAAGTCCTTCCTCTTCTGAGCGAGTATCTTCAGTATGTTCTTTAACTTGAGAAGCCATGCAACTGGTTTCTTTAGGTCAAATCAGTTTGCTGAATAACACTGTAATAGCACAAACCGTGGCTTGTTTGACCTCTGGGTCATTCAAAAGAGGCTGACATGTACTGTCTGGCATGTCAGGCCAGTCTGCTTCAGGCTTTTCCAGAAATTCAGTTCCGGTTATACAAGTCTTCGCCTTTAAAAAGGCATCCATAGTGAGAACTCGTGAGGCAAAGTCTGCTGGATTGGTTGTTGTGCCAACATACCGCCACTGAGAAACCTCTGACTAATCTCTAATGATTGCAATCCCATTTGCAACAAAGGTACGGAATCTTGTTTTCTCATTCTTGATGTATTGAAGAACAGCAGTACTGTCGGTCCAGAAGACAGACTCCTTGAGGTCCAGATCCAATTCCACTCTCATCATCTTGTCCATTTTGGATGCTACAGCTGCAGCAGTGAGTTCAAGTCATGGTATTGTGACAGGTTTTAGGGGCTTGACCCTTGCCTTTCCCAGGATGAAAGCACAGTGTAACTGCTCTTGATGGTTTCTTGAAAGCAGCTATGTGACTGTGCCATAGCCCTTTTCGCTGGCATCAGCGAAATGGTGAAGTTGAGCCGAAGCTATTTCCCCAAAGTTAGATGGCTTCACACATCTTTCCACCTTGAAGTTAGCTAACTGGGGCAGGCTCATCACCCATTGAACCTCTGGCATACTGTCATCCCAGCCATGTTTTGTTCGGCATAGCTCCTGCAGAATGTACTTTACTGGGAGGAGGAGTGGGGCCAATATACCCAATGGGTCAAAGACAGAACTCATCATAGAGAGGACCCCTCTTCTTGTCAATGGCTTGTTCTGAATGACGACTCTGAACTCAAGGGTGTCTGATTCCACACACCACTGAACTCCCAGAGCTCTCTCAAGTGGGAGTGTGTCTTTTTCCAAATCAAGATCTTTGACTTCTTTTATCCTGTCATCCTCAGGCACAGAAGCAAGCACAGCCCGGCTATTGGAGATCTACTTGGTCAGTTTAAAACCCCCTAAGGCACACAAGGTCCTAAGCTCCTGTATCAAAGCAACTGCCTGCTCTTCACTTGCAACAGACCGCAAGCAGTCGTCAACGTAAAAACTCCTTAGCACAGCATTTGTTGCATCTGGGCTGAAGTCTGCTTGATTATCTTCAGCGCATTTCCTGAGCGTGTAGCTCGCGCAACTTGCAGATGAAGTCACACCAAATAAGTGAACTGTCATTCTGTGATCCTTCACTTCTTGACTGAGGTCCCCTTGTGGCCACCACAGAAATATCAACAGGTCACAGTCTTCAGCAGGAACTCTTACCTGGTGGAACATGCTTTCAATATCAGACATGAAAGCAACTGGCTCCTGTCTGAACCTCATCAGCACGCCAATGAGGGAACTTGTAAGGTGACCGTGGCTAAGTGGAGAGCAGGGCCGCCTTTCAATCAGAGGGTAGGCGGTTCGGCTCCTGCTCTACTAGTCTCGTGTCAATGTGTCCCTGAGCAAGACACTTAACCCCAATTGCTCCCGTAGCTGCATCTACGGTGTGTAGATAGATACTGAATTGTAAGTCGCTTTGGATAAAAGCGTCTGCTAAATGACTGTAATGTAATGTCTGGTTCCTGTAAAAACTGTGAGTTTAGAGGCGGTCCTTGAAATGTGGCTGCACAGTCATACACAACTCTTATCTTTTTCTTTGTTGGGTGGTAGACCCCATCATGAGGAATGTACCATGTTCTGCCACAGTTCCCGTCAACCTCTTCAGTGGGAACTGGTTCTGCATAACCCTTCTGCAGCATTTCCTCCATGAACTTAACATAGTCTTGGTGGAATTTCTCCTTCTAATAAGCTTCCGTTTCAGGGATTCAGCTCTCTGTACTGCTACGGAACGGTTGTTTGGAAATGTTATTTCCTTTTTCTTTAACGGCGTGCCTGTGCTGTAGTGCCCATTTATCAGCTTCACCGACTGTGACACAGAATCCATGAATTGTCTATCCACACCAGACAATTCCAACTTTTCAGCCTGTCAAGACTTTGGGAAGTCATGCTTCATCTGCTGCCTTGTGAGTTCCTCTAGTTTTTCCACAGAAATCCTATTTGCAGTCACCTGTGGCCAGTGAGTATTTCCTTTGCCAGTGTCTGCTCTGCTCAAAGGTCCATTGATAGTCCAGCGTAGGATGGTCTTCACCGCATAAGGACCTTCTTTTTAACTATTGATGACCTTCCATGGCTCCAATGCCTTGGGCGTGTTTGTTCCTATTAACAATCCAATGCCCACGTTGATTTGTTTGAGACAAACTTCCTTCAATTATCTGGTTTCACCTTCTTTGGCCCTTGTCCCTCCGTGTTTTCAGCAGCATTGCTGCTACGCTTCAACCATGACTCCATTGTTTGAGTTGTTTCAGGATGCTTTCCCACGTCCTTCAAGACTGCCAGAGTCACCCCCCTTCTGAAGAAACCATCGCTCGACCCCTCTGATGTCAAGAACTTCAGACCGTTTTTTTTTCTACCCTTTCTATCCAAAACACTTGAACGTGCTGTCTTTAACCAACTGTCTTCCTATCCCCACCAGAACAGCCTTTTGGACCCCCACCAGTCCGGGTTCAAAGTGGGTCACTCGACAGAGACAGCCCTCCTTGCGGTGACAGAGTCGCTTCACGCCGCGAGAGCTAACTCTCTCTCCTCTGTCCTGATTCTCCTGGACCTGTCTGCGGTGTTTGACACTGTGAACCATCAGATCCTCCTCTCCACCCTCGAAGGGATGGGCGTTTCAGGCTCTGCACTCTCCCTGTTTACATCCTACCTGACAGGTCGATCCTACCAGGTGACCTGGGGGGGGGGACGTGTCGGAACCACGCATGCTGACTACGGAGGTTCCGCAAGGTTCAGTCCTGGGCCCCCTTCTCTTCTCGCTCTACACAAAATCTCTGGGTTCTGTTATTCGCTCGCATGACTTCTCCTACCATTGTTATGCCGATGACACCCAGCTTCTTGTCATTTCCCCCCGGTGACACCCAAGTGGAGACACGCATCGCTGCATGCTTGGCTGACATCTCGAAGTGGATGACGACACACCACCTCAGGCTCAACCTAGACAAAACTGAGCTACTGTTCCTCCCGGGGAAGGGTTGCCCACACCGGTACCTGTCCATCACCATTGATGATACCGTGGTGACGCCAACTCGGACTGCGAGGAACATGGGTGTGACCCTGGATGACCAACTGTCATTCTCAGCAAACACTTCATCCGTTACACGCTCCTGCAGATTCCTGCTCTACAACATCAGGAGGATTCGCCCCTTCCTCACTGACGAGACGGCGCAGGTTCTCATCCAGGCTCTTGTCATCTCCCGCCTGGACTACTGCAACTCTCTACTCGCCGGAGCCGCGGCAACGGCCATCAGACCTCTGGAGCTTGTCCAGAAAGCCGCAGCTCGCCTGGTGTTCAATCGCCCCAAGTTCTCCCACACAACTTCCTTTCTCCGTTCTCTACACTGGCTACCTGTAAGAGCTCACATCCAGTTTAAAACTCTGGTGCTAGCCTACAGGGCAGTGAAAGGAACAGCTCCTTCCTATCTCCAGGCCATGGTCAAGCCTTACACCCCCGCCCGACCACTTCGCTCTGCTGCCTCGGGGCGATTGGTTGCCCCGTCGCTCAGAGGTCCCTGCGGCTGATCGACCCGGTCACAGCTGTTTTCTGTCCTGGCCCCACAGTGGTGGAATGAACATCCCACTGATGTCAGGACAGCAGAATCGCTGCCCATCTTTCGGCGCAGGCTGAAAACCCACCTCTTCAGGAAGTGCTACCCTGAGCCCAATGATGAATGCACTTATTGTATGTCACTTTGGATAAAAGTGTCTGCTAAATGATTGTAATTGAATGTAATGTAATGAGTTTTTAATGCGGCAGTGATTGCCAGGTAGGGTCAAACCATCCTGGTATGGGGGAGACTCTGGGTTTTTAGGATAATGAAATTGAATAACCTACTGAATATAAAATTCAGTTTATGAACATACACTTATATTTCTAAAGGATTTTTGAATGGATGCTAATTTTAAATATATTTTTTTTAAATCTCACGTACCCCCTGGAGTGCCTTCATGTACCCCCAGGGGTAGACATACCCCCATGTGAGAACCACTGCTCTATCCCATGCTCAAATGCTTTCATGAAAAGCCCAAACTCCAGTGGATCACCACTGAAAACTGGAATAGTAAGTGATGGGAGAGTAGACACTTTCTGTTGCTTTACTAGTAGTTCAGTCCCTTTAGTCTGGCTTGCAGGTGCTGGCTCGTTTCCTGCATTATTCTGTTGCCGAGGTCTCTTTGTTTTAGGGCTATGCAAGATGCTGCATCTTCTCCGTGGCGTGTCAGCTCCCTTGACCTATTTCTGATGATGACAACCATAACTTAGTCTACACATGACTGATTGATGCTGGTAATTAAACACTTAACTTTGGAATATGTATTTTTCAAAATATCTGTATTTTACTCACACAAACAAAAGAAAAAAGTTAATTATCATGGCAGAGGTATAAGTTGTGCCACAAAGTTACTTTCCCACACTTTTACTCCTCAATCCTACAAATCAACAAAATATCTGTGCTGATCTGAGAAGAGCTACCGTGCAGAGGGAGGAGAAGATAGCTATGGAAGAAGAAAAAAAAGTATTAAACAAATAAAGATAAGCTGGACTTTATGAGCTTTACTAGGCTTGTGTCTTTCTGGAAAATTATATTGTTTAAAGGGTTAAAGGGCAGGCATTGTTAACAATCTCATATGAGGAAGAGCTTCCCAGAAATGAGGCTGAAATGATGATTAATGTTCTCAGCCGTGCAGACTTGTGGAGACATTGAGAAAAAATGAGTCAAAGTTCTCCCGACCACTGAGTCTAAACATGGACAGAGAAGTTAGACAAGCTGGTTTTGATGTGAAACCGCAGCTGTGAGTGTTCACATTTTTGTCCATATAAACTTAACTTTAGAAATCCAAAAGAAAGAGCTTTGTTCTAAGAGTGAGGAATGAGAGAGGTGTTTAATACTGTATGTGCAGGATAAGCTGCTATTATTCACTTTCACACAAATGGGTACTATCACCTTGTCAAACAGTTATCGGCGGCAATAAAACAGACCCATAAGTGAGTTATGGAATTTTTTTTGTCTCTGTCTGTGTGAGTTTTATTGTTAGGTAAGGTATTGTTAACACACATGCGCCTCTAAAATGTCTGAGCAAACATTGCTTATGGATAAGAACTGTAAATGATGTTGTCATTGCAACACAAAGATTCACTCATTATGTTGCATACTACAGAAGGAAGTCAATACATTTACCTTCAAAATAAAGTTACTTTTAAGAAAAGACAAACATTATTAGGAAACATTAGATATCCGAGACATTATCAATATATTCATATGTATTTTTTATTCAAACACCCTATCAAGCAGACAATCTGTAAGATCTGGACACCATCATTTCATTTGAATTTAGCAACATTTATTTGACTAACATTGCTTTATGTAGCCTATTATTTTTCAAATTCATTCATTAATAGTTTTAATTAAATGTCAGAAAATAGTGAAAAATGCCAAATTGATGTCAAATTGATTGAAAACTGCCAAATTTAAAATAAACTTCTCATCGACTAAAAGATTGACTACTAACATCATTATTAATCTCAATTACACCACATTTATAATGACACGTAGCAGACAAAAGCAGTATAATCTTCACTATTTGAGAGTCACCAAAGAATGTTAATGGGTGGCGTTCGCGCTCGTTAAATGACGTAAACGATTATTTTTGGCCAAAAGAACCCGGAAGTGCTCTCGTGTCAACATATCTAACTTCACAGTGGTTATTAAAGCTGCAGACGTGAGGCAGGCGATATATACAGCAGCCGCCACCGCAGGAGGACGCAGATGAGAGAATAAAAGTTGTGACACCATGACCACAAGCAAACCGTCGCACAGCGGGATGAGAGTGACAGAAGTGGAAGAGTTCCTAAGGAATCCTCCGGACGGTTTCTCCCTGGAGGTCCTCTGCTCGGGCTACCGAGTCCACAGCGACCCGGAGAACAGCCTGGTGCTCATCGATGACTTCGACTCCTGCAGAGGGAAAACAGTTTTCCAGAAGTCTCTGGGAAGGTGAGAGAGAATGGGAAAAAAAACCCTTACACATATACACGCACAAAAAGACAATAACAACAACTCACTTCTGATTTGTTTTTTTATTAAAACAGGAAGGTTAAAATGCAAAATTTATGGGAGTACACCAGCATGAGAAAGAGTCTTCTGTCCAAGAGGATCTATCTGCTGATGTCTGCCTGCGAAGAAAACTGTTCAGTGAGCAACAAAAAGGCAGCCAAAGAAGCCAGAGGTAACTTAAACTGTTGCCTACCACCCATTTTACCATAAGACCTTAACATTGAATGCATTACAGTTGAACCTAGTTTGTGCTTTGCAGCTCTATGCTGCTAAATGGGTCATGCAGTTTGGTGACATGACTCATGATGGCTTTCAAACTTGCGATGTTTGCAGTGGGTGGAGTCGTAGAGAAATAACAACGGCAGCACAGTACTTTTGCCACATGCAGTCTCTCCTCACTGTGTTCTCTCATGTTTTCCTCTTCCACCCTGTTTCAGTGCTGAAGCAGTTTGTGGTGTCCATAGATGGCAACGATCCCATCATCAAGTGGCAGATGGAGAGAGGCCTGGACTGGACCATCTCCTCAGTGTGGGGGGAAAGCTACAGTGTGGATGTAAGAAGAACTTCATGGTCTTTCTCTTACATTTGTGTCTTATACCTACATTTTGTATTTTGGTATTGAAAGTGACTTTTCATGATATCAGATTGACTTGACTGAACCACTGGAGAGCTGGGCAGCGAAAAACATCTACATCATAACTGACAAACTGATAAAAGTCCAACCTGTGTGGAGAGACGCCTCCTTCACCCTCAAATACTATTCTGATGCCCTTTTTGACTTCCCGCACTGGTTTGGGTTCAGTAAAAGAAAATTCAATGTAAGTATCTCTTATTCTTCTTATTTTATGTTGATAGTGACATAAACATTTTCTGTATTCGTCAACTTGTTGCACTTGTCTTACTCCCTGCTCAAATCTGTTGCCATTAAAGTTGAGACTGACGTGAGCCAGCAGTGGATGGAGAGCAAGAAAAAAATGGATTTTATCCGCTCACTTTTTGATGGAGTCTGCTTCCTCAAGAAAGTTTCTTGATCAACAGATTGTTTGTAAGCTGGTGAAGGACCAGCCTACCTCTTGGGATTGCAGTAACTATAATCACTGTTGGGTCCAGATACATCTTCTGTTCAGTGGGTGGACACGACTGACGAGGACTGACAAAGACATTCTATATGCCATGAAGATTATTTATGCAACTTTTGTGTCTAAATAGCTAGTAAATTAACCACACTTTACTGATGTGTGAGGGGTCCAAATCTGTGCTACTGCAGAATGAAAGGATCGTATAGACTTTTGTACCAAAGGATTAGCATTTGTTTCTGAGAAGTTTTAATTTTTTATCAAACACAATAAATGCTCTTTTACAAAAAACAAAAGAAAACCAGTTTTAATTCAGTACTCATCAGATAAAAGATAAAGGTGTTGTTGCCATCATGAGGCACACACTGCACTAAGGGATGAGGAGAAGAGCAGATGCGGCGCTGGCGATGGTTTCCACGTATTCCTTATAGTCGCTGCCGTAGTAGTGCATCAGCAGGTAGTTGAAGATGCCCACAATGCACATCATCAACAGGAAGAAGAGGATGCGTTTTCCAAACATGTAGCCTGGGGTGCTACGAAGAAATGTGAAAAAATATAGTCAGACCGTGACTCTAAACACACACACACACACACACACACACAACATATTACTGTTCATTTACCTCTGAGAGGTTTGTCCCATGTATCCAACAAAGTACTTCTGCCTGACAACAAGGTAGATGATCCCAGCGAAGGCAGCAGGAGCTTCAAATAGATGACAAACAAACAAAACAAAAAAAATGTATCAACCCATTTTCTCCAGTTAAGAGTCTTAATGATACAGCATACAATGATGTATTCCATGTAATAAAAATGTGGAATAAACAAGTGATTAAGGGTTGCTGATAATTTGCAGTGTATCAGAGAGTAACATTCCTGAAATGAATATGAAGTGGTGAAATACATGGTTTTATATACGTGTTTTAGTACATGAGCCCATTCTGTAGGTGTTTTGGATTAATTATGTGTTGAGTTTGCAGTTTTTTCCCTGCTGTTTATGTGTTATGAATTATGTGCATGTTAATATACATGTTTGTTTTCTGTTTGTGTTTTTTTGTTAGTTTGATTGATATATTATTTTCACTATTTTACTGGAATGCTGAAGTACATTTACATGTATCTGCACACACGTGTATTCTTTTTCTTTGTTTTTTGGTTATACAATTTTATAATTTTTACGCATCAAATCAACATCCTTTCCCTTTCTTTTGCATTATTTTCTTTCATGCTAAAATGAATTTATTACGTCAATAAAAGCCATCTGTCTTGTCTCATCAAGGTCCATGAAGAGAAGGTTTTCCCAGTTTAGTGGCCTGCACAGTTCTCTGACCTCAGCTCTACACCTTTGGGATGAATTGGGACTCTAACTGTGAGCTGGGTCTGATCGTCTTACATTAATGCCTGAAATCCCTCATGCTCATGTGGCTGAATGAGAACAAATTCCTGCAGCCAGGTTTTAAAATCTTGTGGAAAGCCTTCTCTGAAGTGTGCCCATGATTTTAGAATGAGATGTTTGTGTGTTTCACAGAGTGTCCACATACCTTTGGCCGTATAGAGTAAATGTTGCTAATTTTACTATATATAGATGCAGTTCTGACTTTGCTGCTTCTCAAATAAAGAATATAAAAATTAAAATTCATATCCACAGAATGATTAATGGTGTTAAACCTGTTTCCTCAGTTGCAGTGACTTTGTGTCGTGTATTCTGTTCAAAGGGCAAAAGTGTGTCACAATAACGGATTAATGATTACCTTGATTGAGACACAGACCGGCACACCACATCACTGCCAGGAAAGTGGGATACGCATCCATGCAGTTACGGCTGGAAGGTGCATAAGCAACAGGTATAATTAGAATTTTTAGAAAGTCACTATGAAGCAATCTGCAAACTGTTACAGGCAGCGTGGAGATTGATATCAAGCCTCTTGGCTGTTGAACAATGTTTTGAAAACTGCAGAGCACAAGTGGCTGTACAAACTGCATGAGCTGGAAAACCCAGTGAGTCTGTCAGAGCGTTGGAGGAGCAGAGTTTGAAACGGTAAGCCAGGAAAAATTGAGCCCACTCTCAGAGTCGGCTCCTCCTGGCTGTTGCAATATGTTGCAATAATCAGTAGAATGCGTTGCACAGAGCCGTGAAATGTCAGAGCCTCAAACCTCCAATCTCACGCATGTCACGAGAGTACCTCAGAACAGTTCTCATCCTGTTGATTGGGACCCTACAAGGGACCCCAAGACCAAACTGAGGTGCCACAAGCTGATTTGTTAAACTAAATAATTTATGACTTTTCTTTTCATGTGAAATACTGGATATGTTTTACCCCTTTATACTGTTTAGACCAAACGTTTGCATCACATTTTAGAGGCTAAAGTTTGAAATCCTCACATTACTATACAAGACAGGATGTTGCTCAGGTGTTTCCTATTTACAAACAGGAAGTGCACTGCTGCTCGTGGACTAATAGAGCAACTGACCAATAATTGAGATGTTGTGTCAGTTACAAATATTAGGTTTGACTTTCAAGCTTTAGCTAGTTGTAAAAACATGTTTAATTGATGCAGCGTGACATTATCATCTGCAGTACTGCAATTTATTAATATTTTCATTATAGATAACTTTGTTGACTATTTTTCAGATTAATTGATTAATCGAGTGGCCTATAAAATGTCAGAAATATTCACAATTTCCCAAAGCCCAAGGTGACGTATTCAGATGATCCAATCAACAGTTGGCAAACGTTTATGCGCCAAGTGCTTTTGCAACAAGCCTAAGCATCACATTTTTTGCAAGTTTGCTTTTATGTTGGACATGATCCCTGGATTGAAATTTTAAACAGAGCTAGACATTAGTTTGAAATGTCAAACCCCAGGCGGCAAATGTATGAGCAGTATTCACTCTGACACAACTTTAACTTTAACACAGCATGACGATGAGTCCCCTAACTGAGAGGCTGGAAGAATATATGTTTTCCATTTCCAGCAAGCATTCAAATGAGCTCTGTACCAGTTTTTTTTCCCCTATATGGGAGTGTTCAGGCAAATGAGGACTGCCTGTCAATGGAGGTTATATTCAGTGGAATGTAAAACCACATAGAACGTTCATGACTGTTATTGTAGAAAACACAAAATAAAACAAACAAATCTCTTTGTTTTGCTGGCATATGTTTCATTTGATTAACAGAAGAGCTGGGTGTGAAAGAGTACTTACTTGGCACAACAAACTCGTTCAAAAGCAGATGTGGGAATATTTTGACAGTTGCCCTCCTTCTCCACCTTCAGGGCAAAGAATGCTTAAAACACACAGATCATTAACGTCAACACAACATCACTTTCCTGAATGCTGAACTTCTTTGACTACTTTAGAGTTTGAAAAACTATGTTTGATGCTTCTTGCTTTTTCTCACCATTCTGAAGTACGCTGATGAGGGTGACGATGACCAGAAGGTAGATGTGTTCCACCACTATGCTGTACATGATGACCGGTCAAGACGAAGGAGCAGGTGGATTGAGAGGCTGAGCTTCTCTTTCACGTCTTTGCAGTCAGTTTACAGAACGTGAACTGATAAACATAAAGCTCATCTGTCTCTGACATCGTGTTACTCTTCCCTCCCACCTTCATCCCACATACACACTCATTTGTGGCTTCCTCTTTATGTAAATGATGCTCTGGCCTAATACAAAGGTGTGCAAACAAGCCTGCTACTTCCTCTGTGTTTTTGTGAGAGATTACACACAGATGCACGTATATAAATTTGCATTGCAGTGACTGTGTGTATTTATGTCCTTTGAGGCTCTTTTAGGGGCCTTTATAAAGACCAATGCATTGGGAATCTGTTAATATTATGTATTTGACAGGACAGATATACAAAGTTTTTCACAGCAAACATTTTGACGTACTAGAAAACCCAGATGTTATTGTTCAACAACTCATTAATGTTATTAATTACACCTTTACTCTTCCTTTTATGACAAGTCAAAATGTTTTTAATCAGTGGTGGAAGAAGGACAGATCTTTTACTTAAAAGCAGTAATACCACTCTGTACAATTATTCCATTACAGGTAAAAGGACATTACAGTCATTTTTTTTTTTTACAGTCAGTCATTTATATAATGACTGACTGGGAGATGAATCACTGGGAGAAATGAGCAGCATAATGTAATTAAAGTGTGTAGGGTAGACTTATCATCATATTCTATAAGTTAATCATATATTTTGTATGGGAATTCTTGATTTCAAAGAATCTAGTAGGCTGTATTAATGAGAACAACATTTTACTCTCAAATATTGTGGAGAATAAGTATAATCTAGCATAAAATGCAATAATCAAGTAAAGGACTCAATAAATGTTGCCCTCCACCACCAGTCTGCTGTGAAAAAGGCTTTTAGTGTATAACTACAGTAAAATACAGCATTGTACACGCTGTCTCAATGACGTGGCCTACCAACAGTCGAACAGCACCTGCATGTGCTTTTGAGTGGTAATGCAGGGCTTTACCCAGGTGATGGTGTAGTTTTACTGTAAATTCTCCACAATTTCAATGTTGTAAACAAAGCTGTATGAAATGATATTTTTCTATTGATGGAATGAATCCCATTAAAGTCACTACCACCTCCCACAAGTGTTACAATGTTCAGATACAATCAGTTATTCAATTAATACATTTTATAAAGAGATTATACATTAATTAATCAAATCATAAATAACTCATAAATATAGGGAAAAGCAAAAAGTAAAAAAGAATTCTCAAAATATAACTATTTTATCGAAACGTCGAATTCAGAATGCAATACAATATGCAACATATGTCTCATTAATTAATTACGTTAGCTTTTTTATTAGATCAAGATGTTGAATAATCAATTAAACACGATGAGAGTCTATAATAATTACTTTGGCATATTTAAAAATACAAATGAGATTTGCTAAACTAATGTTAGCAACAATGCTGATGTTATTATCCAAGAAGAAACTAACTCAACAGTACAGAATGTACAGTCTTGTTGGGTATGCAAGTGTGTGTATGTCTGTTTAAAAAAGCAAATCATCGAGCCGCTGGAGCATGTCCCATATGGTCTAGCGGTTAGGATTCCTGGTTTTCACCCAGGCGGCCCGGGTTCGACTCCCGGTATGGGAACAGTTGTTTTGGCTATTTTAAAATTAAAACCTGTTAATGAGCGTAGTGAAGCCTGTTTACGTGTATTTACAAATAACGAGTTGTCATACCACCAACTTTCATACACGTGCCGCTGGGTGGCTCGTTAATGCCTCGTGAGGACAAGTTACCTGATCTATTAACGTTTGGGTATAGTTTAGGTCAAACAATTACAACTACTGGGTTAAGATTATTTGATTTGCATTGTATGTGACAATGTACATTTTTGGTAATCAACAAAGATAACTTAAATAAAATGCAAGTTGTACAATTACAGGATATCCATTTACATGTTTGTTTACTTCTAAAAAATAAAAATACCTGCAAAGTACAGCAATACAGTGCAAATTAGATTAATGAAAAAATAATTATGTATGGATCATAAATGAGAGACATCGTGTTTGGCTGCCAACAATGAAAATGGAGATTTCAATTGCTTAATTCTTTTTTCTTTTAGGTTGCAATCTTGCTAGATATTTAACGCCATACCCCAGGTTTACTGGATTTGGTTTTACTTTGTATACTGAGTTGCATTGCCTACCAAACTTCCATTTTAGCATACAGATTCCTTGAATGCAAGAGTCTGTAAACAACTGTCAGTCAACTATGTTTTAAAAGATTATGTTTCACATGGTATCACTGATAGTTACACATTATGGACGAGGTAAAGATTGTTTGATGTCCGATTGAATGTACCCTAAATTAAGTAGAATTCTGTAACTATTTTTCTTAAACCGACTATTTTCAAAAGCCTACTCATCTTTCAGTTACAGTACATGTGCCATAATCAGTGAGTTTTTCTCTTAGCTACAGTCTCAGTATCATCGGTACCCGAGTTTGTAATATGTGGAAAGACTTTACTTTAGTATTTACACTAAAAAACAAAAATAGAAATGATATACTCCTCTACGAGGAGGCTGAAACAAAACGCAACACACTTTCCTTAATTTCATAATGAGTCATCTAAAGTATTTATTAAATCATGTTTCATGAACGTTTTCAAGTTGTCAAAATAACAAAACAGAGTAAACAAACAGCTTTTGCTGTAAACATGATTGCTTCATACATCCCAGTAACATACAATATTTACAATGTGCCAGAGCTTAAGGTCTACAAATGTCATCTATGGTTCAACAAACTCCACCACTTAACATGCATTTGAACTTCATTAACCCAACAAAATTTTCCTCAAGATACCAAGTAATGGTTGTGGATATCTGTGTTTGGAGCTAGCAGACAACTCCCCCCATAGCTCAAATGAAAAGCTCAAGTGCATTGAGGGCCTCCGTCTCCATGTCAGTCGGTCTCTGAGCCACAGCCTGCGAGAGAAACTCATCAAGGAAGCTTTCGGCGTTGGGTGCGCTCGTCTGGGAAACTGTGCCGGCAGCGTTGACCTCGCAGTCCGCCTGGTCGGCTCCATCCTGCCCATTGGCGAGCATCTCGAGGAAGCCGGTGCTGTCTGGTGAAAGGTTGCTTGCGGTCGTCGCTGGCGAGAGCAGGTTCGAGAGGAAGTCGTCGCAGGTGCTGGAGGTGACCGTGTTCGGGGAGCCCAGGCCGGTGCTGTCAGGTCGGAGGCCGGCGCCCCCCTGGTGACCAAGCATTTCATTCAGCTTAGCGAGCTGCTTCTTCTTCGCCTTCAGTTTCTTCATCAGCTTGTACCTGAGGGCTTCTGTGTCGCTGAGCCCCGGCGGAAGCTTCGAGGACGGGCCGCTCGGTTTCTTTGAGAGAGATATTTCAGGAAGCCGCTTCGCTCCAGGCAAAGGAGGCGACGTACCAGACAACACTGTTGTGTTCTTCAGGGATTTCTGCTGGTTAGAAGTTATGGCTTGAACCAGCTTTGACTTGCCAGTGAGGACAGAAGGAAGTGGGAGCGGACTTCGGGTGTCGGCGGTCTTTGCACCGAATCCCCCGTACTTCTCCGCAGCTTTCATCGGGAGACACTCGCTCTCTTCTGTCTGGAGCTGTGGTTTAGGGAAGAATCCTAAAGGGGTCTGCGGTCTTCTCACAGGGTTGGGCGTAGACTGAGTGAGAGGAGTGGGCTTTACTCGTGTGACTGAGGTGGGCGTGTGGATGGGGGCACATTTAGCAATCGCCCTGTGAACTTGGTTTAGTGGGTGTTTGCTGAGCAGGAAGGACCAGCGGGCGTTCTGAGGCGGCACTGGTGGACTTTTCTGACCGGTGGACAGGGCCGAGGCATCTGTTGAAGACTCAGGGGACGCTTGCTGTGCGTCAACAGGTGGTGCGTCACCCTGAGCAGCAGCAGCAGCGGTCTCTGGTTTGCTACCGATTCCTTTGAAGGCTTCCGAAGATGCAGGTGGAGAAATATGCGGTGTTGCTTTTGGCACCGCCGCCACCCTTTTAACCATTTGTCTGCCAACTGTTTTGGATCTGCCAACGCCTCTACCTCGTCCTCTCCTACCAGCAGGCACAAATGTCGGATCACTGGACAACTCATCCACGGAATCAGATGACATGGAGTTGGTGAGCTCAACATCAGGGCCGTGGGACATTTCACTGCCCACTGCAGTGGAGGAGCTATCCGGTGTGGAGTCAACTATTTCCTTCCTGGTGGGAACACTCAAACCCTCAGTTTCTTCCTCATCATTTAAAGGCTGCATTTCTGAATCCACTTTTAACTCCACCAGTGTGAGTGTAATGATGTCATTGTGGGAAAGGCCCTCGAAGGTGTCAAGCAGCGTTGTGCAACCTATCGACGTATCGACGTCGGCCACAACGGTTGTGTCCATGATGTTGCTGCAATCTTCAGATGCAGAGAGCGCACAGATGAGGTCGGTGTCGTTGTGGGACGCCAGAAGAGACTGATCGGGAAAGCAAACCAACAGCTCGTCTGCTGTTAAGTCTTTGTCACCTTGACTGGGGTTTATCTCAATTTTAGACGGGAGACATTCAGCAAATGTGCTGGAGGGAGAACAGACACGAGGCTCTTTATCCTCCTTCACCTCCCAGAAGACGACATGCATCTCTTGAGCGGGAACCGGGAGCTTTTGGTGGGTCTTACACTCCGGATGTTTCAAGTCGTCGTATTCCAGCCATGATCCTGTAAAGAAAGCGGTACAACAACACGCGGTTAGAACTAAAAGAACAGTCAGAACAGGCCTCGCTGAGACCAATGATCTCTTTTACAGGAAAGATCATGCAGATTGCAGAACATAATTTGGACTAAAAAGAGAACTGAATAATGAAAGAATAATAATATTGGTAAAAAAAAAACCTTGGCTGACAAGCCCCAGAGCGCATGATCTAGAAAAGGACACTGAAACAAGCCCTAAATGGCTGGAGTCTTCTGCACATTAACGTTGCATGAATTGTCCAGCAGAATGTGCTGTTGGCAAACTACAAAAAATATCAACCGTCATGTCACTCAACCAGAAGCTTCCAGCTTTGTTTATACTGTAACACAAGATCAGAGTATGAACGAAGGCGTTTATACTCGATGCCCTGCATTATTCTCCTATAACTGTTAAGAATCAAAAAAACTAATGTAACCCATAGATATGCCCTACATAGACTGTAGGTGTCACTGGCAAAAACGCCAAAAAACAAACCACCACAATGCCGAGTGGGGATTATAATTATCTGTCAACTCATATCATTGACGATGAAGATTTTTAAGACCACCTGTTTCTGAAGCATTTAAAAGCGAATTGGCCTTCTTTGAATAATCACTAGACATGCAAATAGTGATTTTATCAGTGAACTATTTGTGACAGTCACGTGATAATCACGGATGCCCCTACATTTCAATGGTAAATATATTGTTTACATGTCATATCAGTGGAAACATACAACAAAACAACAGAAAACCTACCATCAGAGTTACAAATCCAGGTGACAAAGTGCTTAAGTTGATGGTTGTACTGTATGACGGTGGTGACCGAGTAGCGTTTCTCCTTGAAGGTGAAGTCGTATGTTCTGACATCGCTGTCGGGAAGCCCCTCCACAAAGTGCAGCGCAAACACCGGAGGCACACTGAACAAAACACAAAGCAAAAGTCTGGTGAAACGGATGGAAAAGTTAAGGCCGAAGAAGAACTTTCTCTAGTTAATATCTTGGATATGCGATGGTTACGCTTAACATTTAATTGTGGACATTGCAAAATTATACATTCGTCTTTTAATTTCAGACATTATCAAGTGTTGAGTAATAATGAGTAATTTCTTTCACCCTGTCAATCAGTTACAGGCTCTAAATGACAGAGCAGGCTGTGGCTCAACACCTGAAAGCATACAATTAAAGTTAATAACTTAATGCTTCTTTCCGTGTCCCGTAGAGACATATTTTTGTTATAATGATAACCTGACGATTTCTGCTGGAATAAATGTTTGTAATTTTACAACCATACATCTGACTTTGCTGAGGATAATCTGGAGACTATGCGAAAGCTGCTTTAACGCTATATAATCATTAATCAATCAATAGTTAATATTGTCTGTTAAAGGGCATTCTTAGTTAGGGATGCACACATACCGATATTGGATGTCGATGCAAAAAGCTTGATCGCTTATCAGTGACAATAGGGCCCATCTATTCAATTCTATGCTTATATACTTTGTATATTGTATACTGGGATTTAAAACCATGTTCAAGTTTTGACTAGTTTGTTGCTGAATTAAAAAAAAGTTTACACTTGAATTGTAATTCCAGTTAATTTGAAGACTTTTTACCAAGTTGCTGGTGTACAGCTTATTCATTTTAATAATAATTTAGAATACAATAACCTTCATAAAGCCCCCCTTTTTTTTGTTTAAAGCTAAGTGCTTAACATACCATGAAACTGAAAAGCAGTAGTGGATAGGTAGTGATTCGCATAAAAGCCTGTTTATAAAAGTGTGTTTTGTTCCACTCTCATGGAGAAAGCACCGTCACCTTTAATCTTGAGTCTGGCCCGTAGAACAACCACAAGAGCCTTGCCTGAAGATCCAAGGCTGCGTTCTGGCTCATAAAGAGTTTGAAGATCAGCAATATAGCCAGGGGCTAGGTCTGTCTGTGCTTTAGAAACAATCAGTAAAATCAATTCTGAATCCTACTGGTAGCCAGTGGAGATATGCTAAGACTGTGGTCTCTAACGTGGTCTAACGTGGTCTCTAACGTGGTCTCTAACGTGGTCTCTAACGTGGTCTAACGTGGTCTAACGTGGTCTCTAACGTGGTCTCTAACGTGGTCTCTAACGTGGTCTCTAACGTGGTCTCTAACGTGGTCTAACGTGGTCTCTAACGTGGTCTAACGTGGTCTAACGTGGTCTCTAGTGTTAGTTAAAATTCAAGCTGCAGCATTTTCTGCTCAACAACTTCTCTTTACCTGCTCCTAGAAAGTTAGGTCAGGTAAATGTTTGTCTTTGTACCTTTTTTGTTACATTTTAGTTTTCAAAGTCAGGACGGCTGTTTTAAGTCCAGCCTGATGTTTAAACATGAAATAATGATCCCAGTCTCCTCCACACAGTGAAGCACACAGCGTATTAATCAAACACTGGTATTAGACTGGTGCTCGGTATCGGCCAATAACATCGGGACTGAAAAAGTCGGATCAGTGCAACCCTAGTTGACATCGCAATCAAAACATACCCCCTGTGCTCCAGCAACTACAGTTTATCATTTCCTAAGAACGGCTGTAATTACTTTGCAATTGAAGCAAAGTATAAATAAAAATCACCACACTAAAATACAGTGGTCTTAATTTCCAATCGTTTCCACACACACACACACACACACACACACACACACACACACACACACACACACACACACACACACACACACACACACACACACACACACACACACACACACACACACACACACACACACACACACACACACACACCTCTCCAGCATCATAGTCCTCCTCTGATTCTTCCGGCAGCACACGTTGCACGGGGCCAAGTGGACCGCATCAAGTGGGCACCAATCAGGCAAAACATTCGTGACGGTGGGGAGAGTTTTCACAACCCTGAGAAGTACAGCGGGAAAAACATTTACAATTTATACAGTTTCACAGAAGAGGAGTGTGTATCAGAGAATAATGATGTTCTCCTTATAACGTGGGTTTCACATGTCAACTGAATATTAGTTGGAGTATCTGGGATGTTCGCATACAATGATCGCCGGTTGATTTTATTTTATTTTTATTGATTTGGTGAGGGTATTTGTAATGACACAGCACTTAATACAGCGATTATATTATCTGGTGTGGTCAACCGTTTCTGATAGACAGACGATAAAGAAAGACTAACAACATACCCCTGAAAACATCTGTCGGATCCATCCACCAAATCAGTGCAACGCCTTGCCACTTAAGTCAATTAATATAAAATTGAGCAACATTCACTTGTTCCAGGTTCTCCAATTTGTGGATTTGCTTTCATTCTTTTTTTATATCATTGTAAATTTATTTCCCTTGAGGTTTGGACTTCAAGTCATCCTAAAACAAGAATCCTGAAGACGTCACTTAGGCCTTTTTTCACTGCTGTCTGGCATTTTATGGATTCAACATACAATATATCAATTAAACATATATTGGTTAATTTAACATGGAAAATGAAGCTGTGTGTGTGTGTGTGTGTGTGTGTGTGTGTGTGTGTGTGTGTGTCACTCTCACAGCAAATTACAGAGCAGGCTAGAGAGCAGGCAAATGAGTATTGAACATGTCTCGAATCAGAATGGAGGCGTCATCTGATCAGCTCTTCTGATCGGCCTTCATAGAAGCGATCAAACTATTTAGAACGAACATCTGCCGATAAGGACCAGGCAGCTGACCGATCGGCACACCCTTAACAAAGACCTGATCAAGAAACTTCAGCAGCGCTAACCGAAAAGAAAACATAAGGCAAGACATTTACAACACAAAACATTCAAACTTCAGCACTAAATAAACAGTGCGGTGCCAAAGCTCACAATGGAGTCAATAGAGCGCCAGCATAAAAGGAAAGCACCTCTCTTATTTCACATCAATTGCGTTATTATATTTTTTTTAATTAACAAGTTAGTAACCAGTTAATGGGTGTTAGATATCAAAAGCAAAATAAGCCAAGTAGTCTTTAAGAATGAAAGTCTCTCTCTCTCTCTCTCTCTCTCTCTCTCTCTCTCTCTCTCTCTCTCTCTCTCTCTCTCTCTCTCTCTCTCTCTCTCTCTCTCTCTCTCTCTCTCTCTCTCTCTCTCTCTCATAAAAGTTTACAAGACACGCTGCTGGTCACGCCGCTCGCTAATCACTTCAATAACAGCTGCTTTCTTCGCAGAAATGCAGACTTTAACTGCACAACAGCTGCTAGTAAAGACAACAAGGTCAGCAACGCCTGTAATCAGTTATCTATGTTAAATTAACCTGGTAATTGATCAATTATCAAGGCCGTTTGTGATTTTCCGGGAAAGGGTCATGTGAAAGGGGTGTGACGAATCAAGGGAGGACACGTCGTGACTGCTAAGAACCAATCAAGTAGCGAACGCGGATGTCTACGACATCGCTTCCAAACTTATGTGTTTACGCCATCCACACTAGTCGGCAACCCCGGAGTTTTTAAAGTTATACATCCTCGGGAGCGGTTTCAAACTCGGGAGCGGTTTCAAACTTTTCAAACTCGGGAGTGTTTTCAAGCACAATTATTTTTTCTGTGCATCAACTTAAATATGTTGTACTTCATCATTTCATCCCTTACCTTTCTTTCGTGGCGGTCTTGCATTCGCTGCACTTGAAGTCCCAGTGAAAGGTCGACCTGAAGAGAGGCTCCACCCATGAGTCCAATTCCAGTAGGAGCGGCATGGCAAACACCGGAGTTTCCCTCTGACCTGGAATGAAGCACAAACGCGTGGTTAGAGCGTCGTCACAGGTACGAGTGCCGACAGAAGCTGCGGTTACACTCTCCACTTCAAGGCAATTTTAAAGAATTTTATCTGTGGATGAGACTCGGGCTGAATTACAAAGATGACTTGTGTCAGCACGCCTGAAATGAATAGTGTGTGTGTGTGTGTGTGTGTGTGTGTCACCCGCCTGTATCTTTACTGTACCTGCATTGTTTGCCCCCTCACTATGCTTGCCCATCCTTTTGTATTTTCAGTGTGAAAGCCAGTGAGCAAGTTTGAGCAGCTATGTGGAAATAAGAACGACCGCTCCTTTATATACTTCTTTTAATCTCGGCCAGGAGGATCATGCGATCAGTAGCATGTGTGTGTGCTTGCTTGCGTCAGTGTGTGTCTGTCCATGGCTCATCTCGCATTCTCGTCAAATTTTGGGTGCCCAGTTATGGCTGCATGCTACATAATTTTGCCGTTGTATGAAGTGTATTATATGCCGACTTTGAGCCGACTGCTTGCATTCAAAGCCGCTTGTTTTTTGAGTTTGTTGTTGTTTTACGCCGCATTACAGCCCAGTGGCGTCTAGACAGGGGGGATAGCCAGTTGTGGGTTGCATTTATTCAATCACTCAACACAGCAGTGGTCGTTGCAGACACACCTGGCAGACATCTGCACTTCACTGAGTGCACCACTCGAGTTTTAGCTGCAATCTGTTTGGCAAAAAAAGTGTCATTAAGCAATATGAAACCTAATACTCATGAATAGAAGGCTCGAGGGGTCCCGGGAGCACCATGTTGTTGAGTGTGATGAACATTCGTTTAGACATCTCGCCCTCGCTCAAAGTAGCTTGGTACAATTTGCACATTGCTCCCGAACTGATACTGAAACGTTGGTTTCAGTATCAGTGCTGGTAGCTCTAGAAATACAGTCCAATACAGAACTGATACTGAAACGTTGGTTTCAGTATCAGTGCTGGTAGCTCTAGAAATACAGTCCAAATAAATATTGTATTATTCTCTTGTTATAACAATATCAAAACATACCCCCTGTGCTCCAGCAACTTTTTCGCTCATCTCCACATGACGCTTTCCCGGAAGATCACAAACAACACTCTTGATTACCGATCGACTACCAGGTTAACTCAACATGGAGAACTGATTACAGGTGTTGCTGACCATGTTGTCTTTACTAGCAGCTGTTGTTCAGTTAAAGTCTGCATTTTTGAGGAGGAAGCAGCTGTTATTGGAGCAATCAGTGAGCGGCGTGACCAGTGGCGTTATCAGACCTACGGAGCGGCCGTCTGAAGTCACGGTTAGCGGCTTTGAGGAGGACGGACAGACACAAAACGGAGGACTTTCCTTTTCTTATTAATGCTTATTTTGTTCTGCACAACTATTGTGAAGTCCGCACACATAAACTATAAAAGGAACAAAACATGAATGGCTCTCCAGCAGGACAGAGACTTCAGCCACCAGCAGAGTTACGAGTGAGAACAGACAACGAAACTGAGGAAACGAGTGAGAGACGTGTGTTGACCACATTTATGGACCATAATCTAGTAAACCATTATGTGTAAGTGTTAATTTTAAAGTAAATTTGATGTGAGAGAGAGAGAGAGAGCAAGACCTGCAGCATTGTAAGTAAGTCTGAAAAAATAAAACTTCAAAAACTTTCCACGGAATGTGTCTGTTTGAGTTAATAGAGGAACGTCTTAAGTATTAAACACGACCGTTCATTATTAATGACTACTTTATTACTCTGTTGTATTTTTTTAACTAAGCAACCAATCTACTTCCAGTTTACACCGGCACCCACTCGCATGCCCAGTGTACGCGAATAGTCACGTGATATTCGCTTTCAGGCGTTTTAGTCTGAACCAAGATCATCTCGAAAACGATGCTGAAACGCCGTGTGGACGGAGATCGTTTTTGTTCGTCAAACGTATTAGTGTGGATGTAGACTCAGGGAGCCGCAACAGAGGGGCTGAAGAGCCGCATGCGGCTCCTGAGCCGCGGGTTGCCGACCCCTGATCTAGGTTGTGCGAGTCAATGGAGACAGACACTAGTTAAGAATATCCAACAGCATCACTTTTCCATACTCGGCTTGGTCGAGTATGTTTTCACTGACTGAGCTTACCCAGTTTGCAATGCAGCTTGGGCTGCAGCAGTTTGAAGACACTGTTCCTGAGACACTGTAGGTCTGCATCGGCCTGTTGCAGCACATGATGTGGCACTCTCACAGCGCCATCTACACAGAAACAACACACAGAAATGCATTGCATTATATTGGGAAAACTACACTAAAATGATTCAGCGGTAAATTAACTTCAAATGTTTTTTAGTCAATGGGAAATTTTACGTTGGCAGCCCTATATTTACAGTCAGATGACTAGTCCAAAATATTTTCATTTGAAAAATTCGACTCTTGTGGCATCAGTAGTCTAAAATTTGTGTATTTTACAAACAAGAACATTAGATGCAAAGAGGAAATTAAATATGTCTAACTCTCTGTTGACTGTACCACACAGGCATACTGCAGATCATCTGTTTGACTTACCTCTGCCAGTCTGTTGATGGAGTCGGATGGAAGCACAAACGTCTTCATATCCTCTCATCAGCTGCCTGACAGATGACTGCTGAGGCTCAACTTTAGGTTTACACTTTCCCAAGCTCTTACAGTTCACTAAAGCAACAAGCAGTGAGTCCAGCCAACACAGGTTGTCACTGTTCCTCCAAAAAGGTCGATCCGGAACAGATACAAGCTCCTCTGACTTGGACAAACCCTCCATTTCTGACTTAATGCATCCTATGTCCTTACATGCGCCAATGTCTGCAGTCAGTGATTTATGCTCCGTCCTTGCGGTCTGCTCATTGTGCAAAGGCAATGGAGTATTGATTTCAGCTGAATAAATGTCTTCACTCGTGAAAAAGGACTGATTGGAGTCCAGACTGCAGCATCTGTTCAGCACCTCACGAGGACCTTTTACGGGCCTGAAGTCATCCTCTGCCTCTGAGGCACCGGGAGCAGTGCGGTGAGGAGAGAGCGCAGGTTGATCCCCATCAGCGGTCAACAAGGCTTCTGATGAGCACAGCAGGTGTCCAGCTGGTGTCAAGCATGCAGGAGGAGCAAATCCATCTGCACAAGTAGCATTCTCTGGTTCCTTGACCAGAACATCATCACCATCATATTGTAAAGACTCCCGTCCTGCTGTCTCTGCAAGTAGAGAATCCCTGTATCCATTCACCTTACCCTCTTCTGTCTCGGGGGCTGCACAGTGGCCATTACTGACGACGTTTACAGCACCATGTGTGTCTGTAATACTTTGTGTCCCAAAACTGTCACTTGACCGCAGGCGTTTGTGTACGGGCCTAATCAACTCTTCCTTTTCCAGTGCCACGGTATGCTTTCTTTTGTTCCCAACGATGGGCTCCACAGGATCCAAGCTAGCCAAAACATCCTCCAAGGACCGGCTGACCAGAGGGAAAAGGCACTATGGAGGAATGGATCGAGAAATGTCAACATGGCAGATAGAAAAGAAAAAACATTAAATAGGTGTGTGTGTGTATGTGTATGTATGTATGTATGTATGTATGTATGTATGTATGTATGTACGTATGTCAGCAGTAGTGGGACTAACCTGTGCATTTGTGCAGAGGGTGACTGACTCCTGGAGGTTGATGCTGTAAGAGCGCAGAGCATAGTTCAAGCCCTTCGAAGTACACCAGGGACAATACTCCAGTGAAGCAGCTCTTTCCTGAACCTTTTATAAAAAAAAAAGATTAAAAAAAAAAAAAAAAAATACATTAAAGATAACAGAAATGTGGTGTTAATTATGACCACAGACCTCGACATTTTTGTTTTGTTTTTTCACTCTCTTCTAATTAAACCCAAGTTATCAAACAGTTTTACAGAAAATACAGAGCCTGTGAAAGAACCTCTATATTTTTCACCATTCATGTCCATTAAATTTGAGACTGCATACGTTTTCATCAGATTAATGTCATCTCTTTTCAACTCTCAAGTTTAGAGAGGATGGAATGAACAAGTGAGGTGAAATTTGATCCATATCAGTATGTGTCAAGTGCTATCAAACCAATAAATAACATATGTATTCTATGTAGTACACCATTTAAAAAACCAAATATACATAATACAAACACCCTTTGATTCCACACATTATATGCTTCGAATCTGCCAAATACTTTCGCCTTTTACTAAAGATTTCCGTTTTGTTTTGTTTGATTTGGATTGGTACTGCCCAGTCACAGTATTTTTTTTTCCAAATACAATTCAGCTTTGCGCAAGTGACAACAGTTAGAGGAAAACATGAGCTCTACTGACTTTTCCCAAATACCCCACCAGTGGTGAGGCCAAAGCCCCCAAACCAGTGTCTTCACCAGTCATTGGCAAACCACTGCTGCTCTTCTGGTCCTCGGCTTTCCAGTACCATTCAAAAAATATTACCATGTCACTGCAACCTGGCTCACCTCCGGAGGAGCTGGGGAGAACAATACAGCACCAAAGTTACTCAATGGCTGACTTACATGTGATGTGTGTACATGGAAAAGCACTCCACTGATGATGTACAACTTGAGGCAACAGAAATGTCTTAACCAAGATTTTACATAATGTATGCAGTGATAATTTCCACCAAAACCAGGCCCCAAGCTGTTCCCCTGCCCATTTACACAACACTAACCTAAAGACAGCTTTCTGATGGCACACGTGGGACCACCTGGACAGCTACAGTATATTCTGCCACCTATGGTGAAGCACATGGGGTGTATGTATTTAACAATTAAACTGCACATACAGTTTGTAATATAAGCCAGCGTTTTGAGGTCAAAATGTAACGTTACAGCTGATAGCACTGAGTTAAGAGGCTTCTCTAAAGGCAGATCCACTTAACTTAACTACATAATCATGTTAAAAGATGCATAACGACACGTTTCTATTAGCTGGCTGATGCATTACGGCTATTGTGACTTGTGGTGAAACCGGTCAAACTCACTGTTGAGATAAACTCGATTAATAAGAAGACTACGCACATGAATTAAACTATCAGCCACTGCACTTGGCGGCTAGCATGCTAACATATTAGCCTAAAGCCGAGCATTCATTTCAGTCGCCACAGTCTCATTTTCAGTTTGCGTGAATACAAATGTATACGTACCGATAAGAAATTTAAATGATATCTGATATTATGATGCTGATCGGCGAAATCCATCCACCCAGGACTGTATATATGTATTAATCCATGCCTGCGGAGTAGGTCCATGTGCACCCTTTTGCCAGTTCGTGTTAGAAACGTTCGTTTTCCGCTCGGCAGCGGTTGTGCAGCACTTTTAGTCTCCCCCCTCTGTCAGACAAAGGTTCCGTAGGTCCCCACTTGGTGGTTCAAGTGAACTGCAGCAGCCTGTGGTCAAATTATTGTTCATGTTGGGAGGGCACTGCCCATGAAGCCGGGACTAATAACCAGTGCGAGTACATGAACAAGGACGTAATAGAAGATACGCTATCAATTATCAGTATTGCTTAACAGCAATAGATTTAGGTAATTATTTGCATTCATTGTCTTCAAAGGCATCTTTTTAAAAGGTAAATATAAACCTGAATGTCATGTTTTTAAGAGCGAAATATGAAGTGCTTGTCTAAAAATGTAACAAGTTAAATTATAATTCTAATGTTCACTTTACTAACTAGTATTAGTAGCAGTAGCTGTAGTAGTAGTATTTTCATTATATAATCATTTACATAATGACATTGCAAGTTTTCTGTTTTGATATTTCACATACAGCCTAATTATTAGTCACCTGAGATATTTGTATTTTGAAATACTAGCCTGCACAAATGTCTCCTTCATCCAGTCTGTAGTTACCTGGTTTTATAATTACGGCTGATTTATTTATTTGAGAGGTAGAAAGGTGGAGTTGGTTAGGTGGGGGTTATACATATGTCCCTCACTCTGGCTCTAAAACACAGCCCAAGTCTCACACCTCCTGCCCCAGCCCACACACACATTCACAGACGCGCATCAACGTCTCCCTCCACCCAGTCCCGCCTCTCGCATGTGCCATCCTCTCTTAAGCCCCTCCTGTATCTGCTGCTCTCCTGTCCTCTTTTTTCCCCATGATGACAACATGAATTTGCATATCTTTTCCTGGGAGCGCTCATTAGAATGCATAAACCGGCCGCCTCCTAGCCCCATGAGCAGGCTATAGCTCTCTGCCGTGGCATCTCCGGATGCAAAATGAGACAGCCAGGCAGCATCACAGGCAGACATGTGGCTCGAGTCTGGGTTGTGATTGGCATTTAGAATCAGTTCACCCTTCCCTTTCTTAATTCAAGGATAAGGATAAAACTCTGTGTCGGCCATTTTTCTTTGTTTCTATATTAGCTGCTAAGCAGATGCATATTTATTAGCTAACTATTTCCACATTAAAGGCATGTCGAAACAATTCATCCTTTCTTACAAATCTGTGCATATAATTTTACCATCAGTGGGTACATGATTATTTTTTGCAAATCATGATGAACATGGACAATTTCTTTATTTTAGAACCCCCACACCAACCACCTCATTTAAGACTTTAAAGTCAGATACTTCCATTACATCCACTTTGGGTAGAACAAAAAAGTAATATCCAGAGAGGCCGCTTTCACATTGTGAACTCATCCTCCAGAAGTTTCTGCAAGCTGGCCTGTTAAAAGGACGCCCTTTCTCTTCTGTTTGTATGTGACAGAGAGTTTTACCTATGGAGGCTCCCTATAGGTCACACACATCTACTATTTAAATGTAAATGTGAAATGTAAACAGAAAAATACACAATTCTTAAGTTATAACCCCTGGTTATGTTCAGTAGCACCAGTGCACAGCAAGGGCAATGTATGGGGGAACAACACTGATTAAATACATTCTCATCTTTGTCTGATGGTGGCGCTGGAGCAAGCTCACAGGGTCATCAAACTCATTACAGTAGTTTTCTTAGAGTAGCATGAATGTGCACATCAAATTTCATTACTGTGTAACCTTAGAAGATCTGTTGTTGATCAGACAAACAAGCAAATTAACAATCTTGAGTTAATTGTTCAGGAGCAGCATAACAAAATGAGATTTCAGAGTTTTGTTGAATTTGTATCAGATACATAGAGGAAAACGGGTGGAAAAACTGTGAAACTTTGTGGGATAGGATATAGAATATCTCTCTTGTATTATAATCTGTATGAAATTATCAAAAAATGGGATATTGTTCTTAATTAAAATGATGATCATTCATTTGGTCCAACACAATGCAATTTCATTTAAGCAAATCTATGAGCTGCTATAAAAGCCCTGGTTTGTTTACATTATATGTGGGTTACATTCAATTAGATTCTCCCTATTGTCTTTTTACAATGTAAGTACTTTGTAATTTAGGGCTTTAACCATTTAACTGTTCAGAAAAATGTGTCTGGGGTTGGGAGAGAAAAGCCCATGAGGCTATCAAAAGGACCTGTTATATGGGACATGCAATTAGTAAGTTTGAATGTATTGCAAAACATCAGCAAGCATTATTTCACTCAGTTTAATTAAAATAAATAAATCCTGTGGACCTAAATAATTGCAAAATTCCTTTTTTTAAACTATAAACTTATATATCTACTGACTTGGGCTCAAACTGCACTGTGCCTCTTTGATCAGTTTGTGTATTAATTGTGGATGAGCACACTGTCACTTTTTAATCAGCTACTGTAAATGAAGCTTATAAAAATTTGGCAAAAAACTAATTGTGCTGAGAAAAATATAAACGAGCCACCCCGAAGCCTAGCAGGCCATATTTAATGCAGTTATCATGATTTGATGCCTGTTGATATATTCCCATATTAGCTTAATCGGGACTACAGGCTCATAAGCAAACATCTTGGCTATAGTATACTTGTCAGAGAGACTAACGAAACACTGTGTGGTAAAGTCAGCATAGTGACATTTTTTTTTCTGAAATGAAAACCTCGGTGTAATTAAAAGGCAAACCATATTGCTATTGTGTTTTCATTCGCAGCCAAATCCTTTAAAATGTCACATCCAGTGCATAACTGTGCCCTATGGAATGAGCTAAACGCGTCTATTACGTTTAAAACGCGAGTATGCGATGTGCACTTTATGAGTTTTTTCTAAGTAATAATTTGCAAATAAACTCACGCGTATTGAGGAGAATGCACAATGGAGCTGGTTGATGAAGAGGGGGACAGTCCATCCAACACACGCGCACATCAGTGTACAGCCGCCTCGTTCACTGACTTCGAGCAGCCCCACGTTGTCTCATTCATTTAACGTGCCTACTGTACACTGTGCTCAACGTAGTGAATTCAATACTATGGCAAACACACTACACTACTACCAGCTCCAGCATGCTGGGACAGGAATATTTTTGTATCCACGCGCTTCAGAAAAGTTCAGTGACGTTTCACAAAAGGCAACCAATGGGTGCTCGTCTTCTATTAGGACAATGAAAACCCTCCGTCCAATAGGAGGAGCTCCAGGCCGGGCGCTGGCCAATGGGGCGAGAGCTCCGCCGAGAGTAATGTTAGAGAGCTGAAGACTGAAGACACTGCGTATCGCCCGTGTTCCCTCACACACAGCCATTGCAGAGCATTGAGATCCAGCGATAGTCCCTTGGTAAGTATCACACACGGAAATTTTAAGTGTTCGGATTGATGATAATGACGATAACATGTAAAAATATCGTACTCATGTGTTTGCTATGATCGAATGCGAGGCCTCTTAAAGCTCGAAAATGATTTTTATTGCGGTGAAACGTGAAAAAAACAACACAAATATAACCGGCTCTAAGCAGGTAACGTTGCATTACCCAGCCTGGGAGTGTAGACCAGACGCTCTTTAAAAAAAAGGACGAAATGAATATTAACCTTGACTGAAATCGACGAAAATTGTCGATTTTGTTGAATACAAATAATTTTGTATATTACTGTCGTATCGTTTTCATAAAATGGAGACGAAGCAAACGGTGGATATCGCGTAAAAATTGAGAAATGTCTAGCGGACGACACGGTTAACGACAATGGTAGAAGACATAGCCATTGCAGTGCATTGCGAAGATGAACGCCTGTCATGTGAAGACTGAGAAGCGTGCGGTTTTTTGTATCCGAACATGAACAAATTTCAAAAACATAAGAAAAAGTAAGACCGTCTCAAAACATACGCGGTCATGTGCTTTGTTTGCTATAATTCACCCGAGGAGATGGCGAAAAAATTACCTCGCGAGCTGCGCTTTTTACTGTAATGGCTGACTGTATTCGCATTGGAGGCAGAGCAGCGAGGCTAGTGACAGAGAGGCGCAGTTCAGCTCAACTTTTTCCAACCGTGTTTTCTCGCGAAACAAACCGGCAACTATAAAATGTAACGACGGCAAATTAAAGATCAACCTTTCGTCTTTCAATCGACGCCATTGCGGGATTTTTCCAACGCTTTTAAGCCGTTTAAATCGCGGGTTGAAACGAGGCGGTTTGCCGCGGTCGCTCTGCCCTCTATTGCATGGCAGCGGCAATGGCTGTGCGCTGACACAAAGAGAAGGAGCCATATTCTCCATGTTAGTGGATGAAGACGAGCGGCCATTAGGAGCTCATAGAAACCAAGGCAGTAGCCCCGCTCATAGACACAGTGCAGACCCAATGTATTACTATACAAACCGGCTAGTGCAATGGAAATCCATCGGGGGAAATATTTTGTCAAGATCGCCGGCTTTCCAGACATATTTGTTGCGTTGCAAAGCGAACTGAAGGGCGGGAGGAGACATTTGAGGGGGACTTTCTTTCATGAAGAAGGCATTCTCACAAAATGGAAGAAGAAATATTGCCGTCGTTGTTGACCTCCTTTTCCACAACGAAAGCCTATGCGCCATTACTACACTTCGGTCGACACAGCTGAACTGGGAGTTTACAGTAGCGTTTAATGGGGAAATGTACAGGATAATTTAAGCAGTTTTAAACACATTGACAAGACCTGCAGAATTATTTCCAGAATAAGAGAATATGAAGACTGAAGAAGAAGATTGTGAATCACATTTTTAGCAGTTTGAAGTGTTGTATTTTCAATAAATACGCATTATTGTGCATTTGTGTCTTTTTTTGTGTCAAAGTTATTATGTTTGTTAAAACACGAACATGGATGAAACGGGGGATTTCCAGAAGACCTATTGCTATTGCAGACGAGATTTGAGGATGTGTATATATTATATTTTTTTCGAAATATAGATCCAGGTCCACTGTTAACGTCCCACGGAGGACTACGGTTTATGTTATGCAGTTAGGGGGAACTTCTGCAGTTTATTGTTAAAGTCGATCGCATCGCTTCATTTGAAAACAATAAATCTATTTATGGGATCTTTTTCTTTAATCCGTAGCGATGTGTTGAGCCAGTTTTTAAGAGTTGACCACGGACCACTCAGTGTTATAGAAGGGCCACCGCTCAGGTTGCATCAATATTTAAAGTCATTTTCGTCGCTTTAGTCTGTGCCGGACCGCTCCGGTTCAGCTGTTTCAGCAGCTCCTTAACTTAGTGCCGTTTGACAGCAAGAGGGCGGGTCACTGAAGTAGCGCCATCACTAGTGGGGAGAAATCAAAGATGTTCACATTGTATAACACCAGTAACATGGCAGATGGGTAGAACTTACCTGCTATATATTTTTATATAGAATGATGGTATTAAAATCTAATTTATAAAAACATACATTTTCCATATACATACATATTTTAAGTTTATAAAGCTTTAAGGGTATATAAGTCGCTAAACTAAACGTTGTTTTGTTTGTTTTAGATACAGCCGTCAAGATGGTGAAAGAGATAGGAAAGCCGAAGGGCAAGATGTCCTCCTATGCATATTTTGTCCAGACCTGTCGGGAGGAGCACAAGAAGAAACACCCCGAGGCTTCTGTTAACTTTTCGGAGTTCTCCAAGAAGTGCTCCGAGCGATGGAAGGTAGGCTTGATGGATGATGGTGATCTAATAAGTAATCAGTTGCTGAAATTCCAAATTGTATTCTTGGGAATTGACAAATGTGCCACTTTTTAAGTGGTGTACAATAAGATCGTTCAGTATGTTGGATAAGTAAGAAATTGCAGCCCCTTATTATTGCAGAAGAAATACCATGAATACTTGTGTTGCCACAGAAGAGTACAATCAGCAAGTTACTTCTCTTTTTTTCCAGACGATGTCTCTTAAGGAGAAAGGCAAGTTTGAGGACCTGGCCAAGCAGGACAAGGTCCGCTATGAGAGGGAGATGATGAGCTACGTTCCACCCAGGGGATCCAGGAGTAAGAAGTTCAAGGACCCTAATGCTCCCAAGAGACCCCCGTAAGTACTACAAGTCAACACTTAATGATTTTATAGTCTTTTGAATCAGAAAAATGTCTTTTTGCCAAACAAATCAAGTCTGAATCATGAGCAGTTGACTTATGTTGTAAAAACACAATATGAAGCATTGTTATACTGTGTAAATGACAAGCCCACGCTTCTTCTTTTCCAGATCTGCCTTCTTCGTCTTTTGCGCAGAGTATCGCCCTAAGGTGAAAGGCGAGACCCCTGGTCTGTCCATTGGAGATGTTGCCAAGAGACTGGGTGAGATGTGGAACGGCACTGCTTCAGAGGACAAGAAGCCCTTTGAGAAGAAGGCAGCTAAACTGAAGGAGAAGTATGAGATGGTAAGGACATCGGTTGTATTGATACATTTTTACAAAAGATAAGTCATGTTGTGCCGCTCTGCCTTGAGCGCTTTGATTACAAATGGCCGCAGGAGTTCAATATCTTGCCATCTCTCCGTGGCAGGACGTCGCAGCGTACCGCGCTAAGACCAAACCAGGCCCCGGCGGGGCAGCGGCAGCATCAAAAGCCCCGGCCAAGGCCGAGAAGAAGGTGGAAAACGACGACGACGATGATGATGATGACGAGGAGGATGACGATTTTGATGACGACGATGACGAGTAGATGGCGGGTGGCGTGTGTAGTGGTCATGTTCTTGTTTATAAAGCATTTAAACCCCCTTGTACACACTTCACTTACTGAAAGAAAATGTTAGTATCCAAGGGGTAGAAAAACAACAACAAAAAAGGCTGTGTATATCAGTTGTTTTTATGCTGTACAGTTTTTTTCTCCTTTTTGTATAGTTGACACTACACAAGTATCGTGTCTGTATCTTTCTGCCAGTCTTATTTTTTCAGTGATAGTTCCTAGACCACTATCCTGCTTGGTACAGTGTAAAGGGGTGGGCTTACAGTATTTAGCCTAGCTAGAGGTGCACAGCACATAAACAGTCTGACTTAGATCTGAGTGTTTCTTTTTTTTTCCCCCTTTTCCTGTGTGTTTTTACTTTAAATGACATGTTATCAAAATTGACGTATCACAGTTGTTTTACTGATCTTTATGTACCACTGTAATAGCAAGAATAAGAAACGGCTTGTTTATTGTTGGAATTTAAATTGCTTCTGATGTCAATAAACTTTTTTTTTTTTAATAAATGACTCATTTAAATTAACATTAATACACAATTCCGCTGTGTAAAAACTATAACATGCCTGGTGTCTAACAGTAGTGGTGAGATACACAGCAGCTTTATCAAAACACCTGTTTTCCACACTGGAATATCAGCATTGCCAAGCTGAATGCACATAATTGATGATTAATATCAAACAAGTCGATGCAACTGATGACAATCCTCTGTAAGACCGGGGAATAATTAACTATTTCTGGAGGGGGGAGTCTTTTATGTTAACTTGCTTTGCTGTCCACTCGGTAAAGAAAAATTGAGATGACATAATGATGCTGGGAGACAATTGAATACGACTGATGAGCTGCGCCTGTGAAGTATGACTCCTCACCAAAACACTATCGTGTGTTTCAGCCTACTGAGGATGCAAACGAGCAGTACGTTATTGAAGCTCCTTGGCCTGGTGGAGGAACACTAAAAGTTAAAGCATGATCACTCTGCATGTCTACATGCATCACTGACTGTTACTGTTTTATTTAGATACAGCTGCTTCATCTGTCATGTACTCCTATCTAGGGTATAAAAAAAAGACCATTTATATAAGAAGGATTATGTGCTTTGAAAAAAAAAAACCCAGTGACATAAGAATATGGTTGATGTGTACAAACCACTGCAGTCCTTACCTAAAAGGCACACACTCACATACTGTACATTGTGGTGTTAACACCCCCCCCCCCCACCATGGGGGAGAGCTTATATAGACAAGGGTTACCAACCCTCAGCCTGAGCATAGAAATGAGCTGAGCGGCACAGACATGTCTCGGCTCTGTGCTGTAAATTAAAAAGGATGGGTCTTCTTCTGTGCTGCATATCTGCTCAGTCGGAGCACCAGTATCAGCCTTGGCCCACTCACTGAGCCTTGGTATATGAAGCAGGCTGGAGGACAGGCAGACACAGGGCAGCAGCTGACCTCTGCACTGCTCTGACAAAAGCTCAGCCGGTCCGTGAAGGTGACATAGCCTCTTGCTATCCCTGACCATTCCTCACTCACTGGTGATGCTTGCTTTCCCTATTAAAATGTGAATCCTGCGGATGGTGACAGCCATAGTGAAATAACCTAACCCCCCCCCCCCCCCCCCCCCCCCAACCTTGAGTCACATCATGGATGTGTTGTCTACATGTGAAAAACAGGAAAGCTACGCGGAAAACTCACTGGAGGCTAACATGTACAATTACCAAACATGTGACAACTGCAAGCTGCTGCCACTGCTGATTATTGTTCCCCCACTGTTACTGTGTGGACTGTGCAGTAAGGCCTGCCTACAGCCACAACAGATTGAGGGAAGCAGTTATATGGATGAATGTTTACACTCACACCCACTGACTTGGCCAACAGATTCCATGCAGCAGAGGATCAGGCAGGAAGAAGGGGAACTATGCTGGAACAGTTGCAGCGCCTCGTGGCTGCTCTCAGCTGTTGATCAGTGTCTGTGTAGGCTTGTGCAGGCCAGAAGTGCGCATACAGTATAGCAGGGTTAGCTACACAGCGCCACTGCCGGCTCCAAAGCCTGTTAATCCCAGCCACCTGGTGCCCGCTGCACTCACTGCGTTCAATCAGTGGTCTCCGGTGACATCTAGTGGTCGCATTGCTACATCAACACTGGTGTTACAATCCATCATCGGGGGGGATCAGAGGTGTTTACATTCGTCGTTGAATGGTAGGTTAATAATCAGTCGTCAGTGGAAGAAGGATTGAGATTTCTTTTTTAAACATAGTAGGGATTTCTGGCACAACTTCCAAGGTAATTTGTTCTTTATGCAACTACAAGTGATGCTGGACCTCTTCATCCAAAAGAAGCAATACTACACTATAATAATAACAACCAATTATACCAAAGTAAACAACATGTACATCAAACATGTACAGCACATGAGTAAATGTGCTTTAGTTATTTTTTATGGTCATTTATTCACAATGCAACAAATTGACCATACATCATATAAAAAATAAAGCAAAATCGTAATATTCTCTGGACAAAAAGAAAGAGCTTTAGGCTGAAGCATGAGCTTATTGTGCCAACCCCTAGTACTTCACCAAGCAATACCCTAACAATACCCAAAAAAGCAGGGAAACCTAAAAAACACAAACATAACATCATAATTAAGAAGCAGGTCATAATAAAATAAAGTATAGTTAAGAAACACAAATATATTTAAGAAACAACATCATAAATCAGAGACAGTCATTTCTGTCACATCAGTCATTTCTCCATGTTGGTCACATATTTTATATCTTTCAAATATTTTGTTTTATTAAATATAAACAATATAACTACAACTATTCCAGAAATTACCCTTTCACTGTCATACACTTATTTTCCCCCACTTGTCCTCACAATCTTTTTTTCTTCTTTTTTGAACGTATAATTTCCCCTTAAAGTTTTGATTTGATGATTTATGTGATGTTCCAAACAGTGTATGGTCTGTCATCACTCCTAAGAATTAGTTTTCATCTAATTCCCCCTCAACTCTGTCCAAAAATTGCTTCAAGTTTTTCCTTGAACAGAATAGATTTGTGCAAATATAACAAAATCCAACTATTTTGACACCGTACAAATATAATTGCTGTATAGTGGACTCCACAGGTGACCTTCATAGGTTCTGAATCTAGATTTACTTGAACATTACATTACATTACAGTCATTTAGCAGACGCTTTTATCCAAAGCAACTTACAATTCAGATTCTATCACACCGTAGGGTTGGGGTTAAGTTGGGGTTAAGTGTCTTGCTCAAGGACACACCGACATGCGACTAGTGGAGCCGGGGATTGAACCACCGATCCTCTGATTGAAGGACGGCCCTGCTCTGCACTGATCATACTGATATCAGTTTTGAAGCTACTTTCTCAACCAGTATGTTACATTGAACTTCTTATCAAATTGTCTAAAATACTCTTAGATTTATTTCCAAAATTGGTGAATAGATTTTTACTATTAAAAGCCTATTAGTGATAATACTCCATCCAGGTTGAGCTGATCTTAAACTTAATTACTTTCCACAGTTGAAAAATGTATGAATCTGCACAAATGTGAAAATACTCACTGTAAAACACTGCAAAAATCTGTATACATAAAAATAACTTTTCTAAATGTTTAAATCATGATTTGATAAAAAATGTTATTGACAGATATTTTGTTCACAGTTTAACCACAACTACATGACTTCATAATACATAATACATCCTGATTCATTAAATGTGAGGTGTTTTCATTTCATTGTGTCCCTGCTTAATTTAAATTAATTTGATTTAATTTAATTAAATTTTTATAAATATTTAGTTATACTATACTATATATTTATGTATATTTAGTTATGGCTTCATGGAGACTAATTAGATTCAAAATAGGATGTAGGCTCTAGAGGAGAATTTTGTTCGTTGGCAACTAGGATGTTTTCCCCAAACGGTGTACAGATTTTTAGGCATCCTATTATCAAATGGCATGAAACAAAGTGCATGAGGCTGCTGTAAGTGGGAAGAAAAAAATCTCTGCCCTGAATGTTTACAATGTCTGGCTCCACCCATGTTGATCATTGCATTGATACTGTTGCTTTGCTCTGTTACTAATGCTCATGTCAATCTAAATCCCCTTTCCCACCGTTTCAACCACCTGTCTTGCACCCACTTACTCACCTACTTCCCATTTCCCCTAATCAGCCCAGTAGTATTCATTTCCAATTGTGCTCTGCCACATAATCTAATGAGCACCCACCCTAAAGCATTCCTGCCTATCTGATTCTGTCTGCCTGAACCCCTGCTCCTGGATTGATGGTTGCCCTCCTGCACCCTTGCATCGTTAAATCTGCCTTTTTGATTGATCTCCTGGCTTTGACCTCTGCCTGTTTCTGGACTCAAGCTGATAAGAACTTTGCTTTGACTGCCTTTGTGTTGTCTGTTTGTGTTCTGATCTGTGTTACAATGTCACCCCCAAGAAAAAGTGACTTTTATTGTAAACATCAAGCAATGAAATTTGTGGTCTTGTTTCATATCTAACTTCTGCTTTGCAAGACACCAGGTAAGTAATTGAGTCAAAGGAAAATACACCTGAAAATTGTACTTGCACAATGTCCTCCTCCATGGTTGAAGTAGAATGAACATACATACTTTGCATATTTTTCTGCTGTCATATGAAGCCATTGCTTGTGTTAATGACACTTAATGGACCTCTGCCAATCACCAATTTAATTCGACCTCCATCCCCTTCATATCGGCCTTAGCAATACGTTTGTCAATATCAAAGCCATGTGCACGCGTCATTCTCTCCACCTACCTGTCATTGGCACCATGATCTAGTCCACCACCTTTTCATTTAGAGGGTCACTACTAGATCAACATTATAACTATATTTTAAAAGTTGTTGTTCATATTATAATTAATACCAAACAAAAGACAGAATCATAACAGGACACTTTTAACCTACAGTGCCAAATAACCTTTCCTTTGCTTATATCTGTATTTTTTCTGTATTTTTTTTCATCTTTTGTTTCTTTTATCTGCTTTTGTTACGTTTGTTATTTTTGTTTGCACTGTCTTGTTGTCTGATGTCAATGATCGCTTCCTCCCTCCCATATACATAAACACTGAGCTCTACTGTTGTATGTATTTACCATGATGTTTTCAATTGTGAAGTCAAATCAAAATAAATAACTGACGTTTCCCTGCTTTTTTGAATATGTCATCAGTCTAATAGAGGGAGCCACTTGAGCTGTCTGAAACTCATTCTAGATTTATTTGGGTCAATTTGGATGATATTTGGATGACATTTTTTTTTACAATTTGATTTCTTTTCAAATGATTTTGAAATATTTTGCTCATGACAAGCTAAGAATTTCAATCAATTACTGATTGATTTAAAATGGTCTCAGGTGTTTGAGTTTAGGTTCCCTTACTGATTAGTTGATACAGCCTGTGGCTCTATTGTTAGACAATTTTATTTTATGTTGAAAATTTACCGGACAAAGGTCCATGACTGACATGGAATGCAACTTTTTATTTCACATACAATTTTTTTCTTGTTCCCATGTCGGTAGGAAAATGTGCATTAGACAACTTAGTTTGACTCCCTAGGTGAGGGATTTGTTACTAAAATGCACAAAGGCTCAGTTTGTAAGAGCAGAGCCCTGTAGTCTGAGACAAGACCAAGACACTGTGATGATTGGTCACCCCCTGAGAAACCAGACCTGATGATAGTCATTTCTACTCAACAGCAAATCTGTGGAAAACAACCACTTTTCTCAACAGGCATTTTGCACAGCCAGGAGTCTGCAGCCAGCATAAGAAGCCCATCATAACCCTGTGTCTATCGAGGTTGTGTTCACTGAAGTGAGCATATCAAGCCTCTGCAGAAGACTGGCAGACCGGTTTGATTAATTGCTTCTTTTTTTTTCTGGATAAGAGAAGAGACATCCCATAAAGTTTTTTTTCTTATCTCTTTTTCTTTTCTATTGGACGTTCTTGTTATAACAATGTGTTTTATTTAATAATGATGTGTGCATGCATGTGTGTAGGACCAATGTAAAAATCAAATACATTTTTTTATATTAACAGTATATTTTTAAGGTGTGAAGTGGGTTGGAAATTTATATTTTATATAAAGAGCATGCCTACAAACTGAAAAAGTTGAAATATGTATTTTTTACCCAATATTATTGAATATTTGCAATCATTTTTGTATGCACTGTCAAATTTTAGTTTGGTAGTTATTCACATGATGTAAGTTTGGTCATTAATTTAAAAAAGTAGACTTACAGTATATATTTACTTTACTTATTCTAAGTGTTGTATATTTGAGTACAAATGAGTAAATAGGACATCAATATGTGCCTCAATGGAAGCACAACACCAAAGCACACACAGACACATGTTTAACTTAACTGGGGAATCTGTGTTCCTGTATTTTGACATCTGTGGTGGAAAAAAATCTTTTTAACCTCCCTGTGAGAAATAACCGAGATGACGAACTTCTTAAAGTATTAAAATCATATTTAAAGAACAGACAATTTGTAATAATTCAGCTGAATGGATAGAGCTCTTTTCCCACAGATGGTTCGGAGTTCTAACAACAAGGAACAGTATAACAAAGTATAATATGCACATTATCTCGCCCCCTTCCCCCTCCCCCCCTTCGCAGATGTCCTCCTCCTCTGCCTGCCGATGCATCCACCAAGGCCGAGTTCCCTGCCTTGGTATTGTTATTGAGGGAAGAGGGTTAGACATGAAAATACATTCGATATGATAACATTTATTATTTGGGTTTAAATGAATATATGCAGGTTTAAGCCATACAAGTTATAACTAAGAGAATGGTATGATACATTTCTCCAACAACATCTTGTACCTGTCTTGTAGGAACATAAATCTAACAGCACAGTCACATTGGAACAGGCCTCTCCTGGGGGCAACACCCTGGACATGATTCATGTCATAAACTGGAAATATCTGTTCTCCACATTTTGTACATTTATTGTGATTATGAGTAAACTGTAAGGACGTTAAGGTTAGGCTAAACTTTAGAATTAGGCTGAACTAGAGCCTATGGTTAAGGTAAGTCTCCAGGAAATTAATGTAAGTTGAAATAATGTGCCCAAAAGTCATGAAAACACTACTGTGTGTGTGCTTGTTTGTGTGTGTGCCATAACTATCTCCAATTAAGAAAGCATTTTAGTCATTATTGCTGGCTGCTTCTGAAAGTCAACGTGATTCAAAGTGAGGGACCAATCAGGTGCGATTTCTGAGTACCAGCCTCCCTCTGCACCAATCACGTGAGGGCTGACTTCCTCAGGCCTGGTGCATGTCTGAGTTGACTGACTCTATAGAAAAACAATTTGTTTTTATTTGACAGTGTCTTGCATGAGGAATTCTTTTTTTTATAGAATGAACATGCTGATCTGTTTGAAGCAGCGTTTAAATGGTGGTTTGCACCACCATTTCACCTTTGCTGTATACTGTTATACAACCTGTTCCTCCACTGGGTGATGCTGTTTTAAAGGACAAGGCTAGCTTGAGTTTACGTACGTCCTACTTATCATGGTCACAGCCTTTCTGTGAATTCTACCACCACCTCAGAGTATTGTAAAGGTCTCACTCATATTATGTAAATATATCATTCAGAAGCAGCAGATAATACACATAGAAATATTTTTGTCACTTCTGTTTCCACAATTATATCCTTCAACAAGTGTAACAATTCAGCGTACTTAATCACTTTATAGGCCTCACAAAAAGTGCGGAAAGTTTAACAAAGAAGTTTTCTAAGTGGGAGACAATTCAAGTCAAGAGGCAAGTGCATCTATGCCTATGTGTGAATGGGGAAGACAGCTCTAGAGCGTGTGTGTGCATGTTCTTGAGCTTTTAAGCGGACAAAGCGTTGCAAAAGCTTGAGTAGGAGGCTATGCAATTGTTGAGTTCTTGTGAAATCAGATTTGTCAAGCTGCACTCATGGTTGCATATCATGAGTCATCTTGCGCCTCTTCTATGTGTGTGTGTGTGTGTGTGTTTGTGTGTGTCTTTTGTATGAGACTGTATTGGTGTTTTGGCAGTGAATGTAGTGATGTATGTGCTTGTTATTTATATATGGTTGTATGAACTATGTGTGCTAACTGTATGTTGACTTGTAGCCGGTACACAGAAGACAGAAGTGTGTAGTGTATTGCATTGTAGAAAAAGAAAGACAGGCATGGGCAGAAAGACAAAGAGAGTGACTAACACCATGTGGAACAACACTAACCATGATGTGCCTTCTGTTGAAAAATCTGCACTAATACATTACATTACATTACATTACAGTCATTTAGCAGACGCTTTTATCCAAAGCGACTTACAATAAGTGCATCAACATTGGTAATCAAAAGAACTACTAGTCACCAGAAGTCATAAGTACATTTCCTTTTCCAAACAAGCATCTAAGAGCATGAAGCAGAGCATAACTCAGAGCCAAAGTACAGGGCAGAAACAAGAAAAACAGTTAGTGCTATAAGTAATACGAATACAATAAGTGCAACAAGCTAGTATGAAAACAATAAGCGCTAAGTGGAAGGCTCAGGGTAGCACTTTCTGAAGAGGTGGGTTTTCAGCCTGCGCCGAAAGATGGGCAGCGACTCCGCTGTCCTGACGTCAGTGGGAAGTTCATTCCACCACTGTGGGGCCAGGACAGAAAACAGCCGTGACCGGGTCGATCGGCTGCCAGGACCTCTGAGCGACGGGGCAACCAATCGCCCCGAGGCAGCAGAGCGAAGTGGTCGGGCGGGGGTGTAAGGCTTGACCATGGCCTTGAGATAGGAAGGAGCTGTTCCTTTCACTGCCCTGTAGGCTAGCACCAGAGTCTTAAACTGGATGCGAGCTCTTACAGGTAGCCAGTGTAGAGAACGGAGAAAGGAAGTTGTGTGGGAGAACTTGGGGCGATTGAACACCAGGCGAGCTGCGGCTTTCTGGACAAGCTCCAGAGGTCTGATGGCCGACGCCGGGGCTCCGGCGAGTAGAGAGTTGCAGTAGTCCAGGCGGGAGATGACAAGAGCCTGGATGAGAACCTGCACCGTCTCGTCAGTCAGGAAGGGACGAATCCTCCTGATGTTGTAGAGCAGGAATCTGCAGGAGCGAGTAACGGATGAAATGTTTGCCGAGAATGACAGTTGGTCATCCAGGGTCACACCCAGGTTCCTCGCAGTCCGAGTTGGCGTCACCACGGTATCATCAATGGTGATGGACAGGTCCCGGTGCGGGCAACCCTTCCCCGGGAGGAACAGTAGCTCAGTTTTGTCTAGGTTGAGCTTGAGGTGGTGTGTCGTCATCCACTTCGAGATGTCAGCCAAACACGCAGCGATGCGCGTCTCCACTTGGGTGTCACCGGGGGGAAATGACAAGACCAGCTGGGTGTCATCGGCATAACAATGGAAGGAGAAGTCATGCGAGCGAATAACAGAACCCAGAGATGTTGTGTAGAGCGAGAAGAGAAGGGGGCCCAGAACTGACCCTTGCGGAACCCCCATAGTCAGCGTGCGTGGTTCCGACACGGCCCCCCTCCAGGTCACCTGGTAGGATCGACCCGTCAGGTAGGATGCAAACAGGGAGAGTGCAGAGCCTGAGACGGCCATCCCCTCGAGGGATGAGAGGAGGATTTGATGGTTCACAGTGTCAAACGCCGCAGACAAGTCCAGGAGAATCAGGACAGAGGAGAGAGAGTTAGCTCTCGCGGCGTGAAGCGACTCTGTCACCGCAAGGAGGGCCATCTCTGTCGAGTGACCCACTTTGAACCCGGACTGGTGAGGGTCCAAAAAGCTGTTTTGGTGGAGATAGGAAGACAGTTGGTTAAAGACAGCACGTTCAAGTGTTTTGGATAGAAAGGGTAGAAGAGAAACCGGTCTGAAGTTCTTGACATCAGAGGGGTCAAGTGATGGTTTCTTCAGAAGGGGGGTGACTCTGGCGGCCTTGAAGGCCGTGGGAAAGTTGAAAATTGATGAGGTGGGTGAGGAAAGGAAGGAGTTCAGTCGCAATAGACTGAAGAAGAGGGGAAGGGATCGGGTCAAGGGAGCACGTGGTGGGGCGGTTAGATGTAACAAGGTTGAGGACCTCGTTAGGGGAGAGAGGAGCCAGAAAGGGTAAGATGGGGCGTGGAGATGGGAGGGAGAGCTGTGGGGGCAGGATTGGACAGGGAGAGAGGGGCTGAGAGAAGGAGGATCTGATATCGTTGACCTTCTTGTCAAAGAAGTTGGCGAAATCATCAGGGAGAAGGGAGGAAGTAGGAGGAGGGGGTGGGGGTTGGAGGAGTGAAGTGAAAGTTTCAAAGAGTTTTTTAGGATTGGAAGCAGAGGTTAGGATTTTAGAGCGGAAGAACGCAGCTTTAGCAGTAGATAGAGAGGAGGAAAAAGTGGAAAGAAGAGCTTGGAAGTTAAGAAGGTCCTCCGGGAGTTTGCCTTTTCTCCATTTACGCTCAGCCTCTCTTAGGCTCCGTCTATCAGTACGCACTGAGTCCGACAGCCACGGGGCAGGTGGAGTTGGGCGTGCAGGCCTGGAGGTGAAGGGACAGAGTTTGTCCAAAGTAGAAGTTAGGGTGGAGAGGAGAAGATCAGTAGCAGTATCAGGGGATAGGAGAGAGAAGGATTCAGGGTCAGGGAGAGCAGAGGTGACAGAAGAGGAAAGATCAGCAGGGTCAGGGAGCGGAGATGACTCCGGGTAGAAACCATGTGGGTAGGTGGAGGAAGTGATGGGGCAGAGGATAGGGAGAGGAAGTAGGACATGAAATAGTGGTCGGAGAGCTGGAGGGGAGTGACAGAGAGGTTAGCAGTAGAACAGTGCCTAGTGAAGATAAGATCCAGCTGGTTGCCGGCCTTGTGGGTAGGAGGAGAAGAAGAGTGGTAAAGGTCAAAGGAGGAGAGGAATGAAAGAAGAGGTTCAAGCTTATCGGTCTGGATGTTGAAGTCACCGAGCAGGATGAGCGCCGAGCCATCGTCATGGAAGTGCGAGACTAATGTGTCGAGCTCCTCCAGGAACTCACCAAGAGGCCCTGGTGGGCGATACACAACAGCAATGGTGAGCTTGACTGGATAAGTGACAGTAACAGCATGAAATTCGAAAGAGGACGGGGAGAACTGAGGAAGAGAGACAAGAGAGTATTTCCATTTTGGGGAAATTAGCAGGCCAGTACCACCACCCCGCCTCGCAGCTCTGGAAGTGTGAGAGAAAGAGTACACATCTGACAGAGCTGCGGGTGTGGTGGTGTTTTCTGGTGTGATCCAGGTCTCAGTTAGAGCAAGAAAGTTAAGGGAGAGCAAGGAAGCGTAGCCTGAGATGAACTCAGCTTTCGGCACTGCCGACTGGCAGTTCCAGAGCCCCCCCGCCACCACTTGCTCGCCCCGAGCTGAGAGAGTAGGATAGATGAGGTTATGAGGTTAATACAGAATTGTATTAACCTCATAACCTATGTCAATTCTGTTAATACAGAATTGACATACAAATGAGTGACAGAGTTGAATAATGGAATAAAGGTGTTCACTCTGACTGTTGATTTACAGTGGCCCTTCTCTTTAAGTGGAGAATTGGACCCTGCCATGTCAGGAAAAACTTAGTGTTTAGTGCTAATCATCAAATGTTAGCATGCTGACAAGATGGTGAACATGGTAATTAACATACCTGCATGTTAGCATGCTGCCATTAGCCTTTAGCTCTTTATATACAGTCTACCATACAGCCTCAGAGCCAATAGCATCACTGTAGACTCTTAGCCTTATAAAACCTCCTTAATTGTGAGAATAAGCATATTTCAACCATCCAGGGGAAAAAAACGAAGGATAATCTAAAAAGAAATGAAAATAAAACACTACAAGGTATGAATGTACAAGCTCATTCTTTATGTCTAAAAATATACAGTATGTGGCCCTGACTTGAGACACAGATATTCTTCTAATCAAATTGTTAAGTTAAGCTAAGAAGCTAAGTGTTCAGTTAGAACTGGCCTGCCGTAAATACACTTTTAGTTGACAAATATCCATGCTTGATCAACAAATTAATTATAAAATATGTTAGATGTACTTAAGTATTTTGTTATTGGTATGACAATACTCACTCTCTGCTACATCTGATGGTGTATGATAAATGATGGGTTGTTTCTTTCTGTATTTCTGTGTATTGTTGTGTACTACTCCATGGTCCCAATCTCCATTATCAGTATATTGTTAAAATAACAATTATCAGTTTCTTGCATTGTGCCTTTATGAATCTGTTCTTCTGCATGTATCTAAGCCCTCTCCATAGATCTAAGCTCTGACCAAGGTTGTACTCCATTAGCCACAAATCAATTCAACCTCAAGCAAGCTTCAGCAGACACGGATTGATAGGTTTAGATATGTACTGAGAAAGTAATTACATTCTGCAGAAGTTGGCACGATAAAACATCTAATAAAACATGCATTGCTTCCAGGATCAAATGCATCCTCGTGCTTCAAATCTGTCAAAGGAGCAAAGAAATAATAATATTTACTGACAGGGTGTTATTTGTGTAGGTTTTCTAGCTGACATTTGATGATACACACTGTGAATATAATGGGGGTGCTGTGATTAGCACTGACAAATGGAGAACAGATTGGAAACATTGAAAAAATAAGAAATATGTTCTTAACAGCAGTGTTAAACATCCGTTTATTGATCCCTAATCAATACCTTTGGTCTGTTACATTCTCCATTGAGTCTCTCCATCAGTTTGAATGCTGTGTGTGTGCTGCCGTTTCATCATACAGCCAAACAAATCCAGCTCGAGATGAAACTGAAATGTTAAAGGAGTTGCTCAGTATTGTCTTAATTCAATATTGAGAGAAGAACCATCAATGATTACATTAGCTGAAAGATGTGGAGGAAGAAAAGGAGAGAGGGAAATAAGATGTGAATAAAATACAAACAATAAAGTAACAAGTATGAGTGGAACTAGCTTTGCTGCCTCAATGTGTAGAGCATGTTGAGACTGGAAAGGCTGAATAAGGCAATCAGGTTAGCAACACATTACAGGTTTGATTACACTGATTATACTGCAATCACAGAGCCAATATAAGAATATTTCCCAGTTGGGAATTGCAAATAAGGCATTTCTCTAGCGTCACACTTTAACAGACTGAACAAATAAGCCATCATGGGAACCGGGGCTAATGTTTTTATCATTTATTTGATCTTTTACACCTGTGTGTCTATGCATCTGTTGTTTTGATGTTTTTCTGCACCATGGTAGCCAAAAATCTATAACTTTAAATAGCAAGACCATTTTCAGACCAACTCAAGTGTGTAAAAAAACACAGAGCCAGTCTTGACACTCTCACACTTTGCTTTGTTCACAGTGTGATTGAAAAACAAAGTTATGTCACAGTGATAACTGAATTGTAAAATCCTGTTTGTTATAAACCAATATGCAGCCTTTTGGCATCTGTTACGCCTTTAACTTGGATCATTTTACTGTTTCACCACCACATTAAACAACAAGCTGGCTTTTTAAAAAAAAATGAACACAGGGCTGTTTCATTTGACCTCTCTAGTGGAACATTTGAACGTCTGTTGTATCTCTGAGCACAACCAGCATCTGTTAGGTTGCTCTTTAAAGATGCAGTAAAAGATTTTGTTATAGCAGCCCAGGGAAACCCAACTTTCCTCCAAGTTCACTAATGATGTTTTGAAACTTACCACTGTTCACAGTTTAGTTTTAAACCCTCCAAAGTGAGCGGGGCGGAAGATTGAGGATTTGGTCACTCTCACAAATTCAAAGCGTGTACTTTGAAAAGAGGTATTATAAGTAAATATGTGCCTGTGTTTTGTTTTTATCAGACTCTTATAAGTCTCTTCTATTTAGGACTTTTGGATGCAGAATTGTGACACATTTATTAATGGACTGACCAGCTAAAATAATCATACTGATTAAAATTTACAGCTGTATTTGATATTAGTAAAAAGACATTATTATTACAATAAACCCATATTAAGGACACACTGGCAACGTAGTTTCATTATAGGGGTGGATACAATGACATGCACACCTTTACAGTGCCATTACTTTACATATTCACTTTGTGAATCTTATAATTTACATGAGATACTTTGTAAAATTCAGCCCAGTATCATGGCAGATCATAAAGTAGTCACGACATGCAATCTATTGGTATCGTGTACATCGGTGAGGATGAAAACAATGCCACTGGAAAGTCAATAAGAATCCTTTTTTTGTGGTGGACACACAAATGAAATGCTTCATTTTGACTTTGCAACAATCAGAGCAAGTGATGTAGTATTAAATATCGACAAAGACCACTTATGGTGGGAAGGTAGATGGTTCCAACAAACACTGGACTTTCAACCACGAGACCGAAGTTTGACATTACGTGTTCCAACGTTCGTGATGTTTTTCCTAAAACTAACTCAGTGGTTTTGTTGCCTAAACCTTACTTTTGTTTTGTAATGTAATGTTGTCCCGAAAAAGAAGTTGTTCCATGCAACATGAAAGGATTGACGTGAATGCATAATGTCAAATAGTGTGTGCACCTTGTCGAGTAATAATCCAGGTCGTTTCTTTATCTGATTTACAGCTGCTTGACTGTAACATTTCAGGAAGCAATCATTTAATTCAGGGTCAATTTAAAAAAACAAAACAGTACCTCCGATAAAAACGCTGAATCACTCTAGGCCATTGTTGCCTAATCAACCTTGTGTTTGTGTGTGTCAGTGAATGTGTGTGTTAGTGCTCACAGAGACACATCCGCTCTTGACTTTAAGCCAGTGAATTTCAGCTGATGGAAACTAAAGCAGGACATGAGGAGCCGACACACACACCCCTCCCCATAGACAACTTATTGAAGGGGATATATTATAACTCATCATAAGAATAATGTTTGTGTCTATAAGCATTTAATATATTTTACATCACAGGTGTGTAGGCTTTCGTGTGTTGTTGTTTGAAGCGTGAAATGCTGAATGGAACTTCCCTTGTGTCACCCCCTTCACATTTAGCTCTTGACACTGTTTGTGAGTCAAGCTTGGAGTTGTTTAGCCCTCTCTCTGTCTTTGTTTTTATTTTCAGCTTCTGCAATCACTGCCATGATCCGTGAATGTGAGAATGTTCTTTTCTGTTGTTTGTATCACAAGGTTACATGGTTACGTGAACAAAAGATAAACATTGAAGAGAACCAGCCACAGTCGATGGCGTCCAACAGTTGTTTTTGTTTTGAGCTCTATGGGGAAGACCGCCGCTCATCTAATCACAGCTATTTTGTGACATGATAACTGCCTGACATCCACATAGTAGCCCTAATGCCAGTGCTGATAACGCCCGCCTCACCCTCTACTTTATACCTGCCTAGTCACCATGAGAGAGGGAGGAAAAAGAAGACGAACAATAGAGGGGGAGGTGAAGAAGGAAGGCTGACTCCGGTGCGCAGAGGTTGGCACAGAGGTTGGCCTGCCACAAAAATGTGTGCGTGCCAATAATATCTGACTGCAACTACTGACATGAAAAGGGTTGAGACATTAATCACAACAATAGACACTATGATTACGTCAAGTATGCAGGAAGGGTGATAATAGTCACTTCAAATACATACAGGCTCGACAGTGTCACAGTGATAACTACAAAAAAAAACAATCAAGTTAAGAGAATCCCTGTTCTCTCTAAAGAAAAGAATGTCTGTGAATGTGAGCGTGAATGGTTGTCTGTCTCTTATGTGTCCGCCCTGCGATAGTCTGGCTACCTGTCCTGGGTGTACCCTGCCTTCTCCCAGTGTCCGCTGGGATCAGCTCCAGCTCCACACGACCCTGAACAGGATAAGCGGTTAAAGGCAATGGATGGACAGATGGTGCCAGCAGTGCAAGCATTTGTGAGATTTTATGATATCATCACCAGCATGAATGTCAGGACAAAATGAGAGTTTTTTATAAAAATTGTTGAAATCAGCTCACACTGAACCAAATACACCAATCTGATGGTGGGGATGAATGAGACGTCAGAGAATCATCATCAGGATACATCATCTGGGAACCACGAATACCACAGAAACTTCTGCAATCCATCAAATAGCTGTTGAAATATTTCCGTCTTGACCAAAGTGGTGGACCAACCTGTTAGAGCAGCTCAAGAAAGCCTCTCTCTCTCTCTTTCACACACACACACACACACACACACACACACACACACACACATGAACACACACACACACACACACACACACACACACACACACACACACATGAACACACACACACACACACACACACACACACACACACACACACACGCACACACACGTATACACACACACACACACACACACACACACACACACACAATCAGACAAAACCTGACAAACGTATACGTATACAGAAACGGCCTTACAGGTTTAACAGGAGAGCCAGTTAATAAGGTAATCTTAACTGAACAGAACATCCCTAGGACCTATTGTACAAACAGTAACAGAGAGAGAGAGACACACACACACACACACACACACACACACAAAATGCTAAGTAACTCCCACACACACTCAGGTAAAGAGGAAGATAACTAGAAGCATCTACTCTCTCAAGTGCAGGTGCACAGATACAAAATACAAGCTTTGAGCATACTTTATTCCCCTTCTGTGGCAAACAGATGGCAAAAACATCAGACGATGACAAATTGTTCTCACAGCACGGGGGGGGGGGGGGGGGGGGGGGGGGAGCGCGACTTTATCTATGACGAGTATTCAAATGTTGTCTTCTAGTATATCATCCAACAAACCACCAACTGCAACCGACACTTGTTCAAAACATCAAACACCCAAACGCAGTAACTTGAGATCTCAGATACAACTTGTATCTCAGATTTAACCTCCAGGAAAAAAAAGAGTCTATCAGAGGGCTCTCAGGACAAATCCCTGTGTATATTTACCACTGAGTGTGAGACAGGTAGGCAGATTAGAGGAGCACCCACCTCCTCCTGATCCTAACAACAACAGTTCATTATAGATAAGCCCAGGCTTATGATAATGTCTCCTGATAAATCTGAGCCAAATCCAACTCAGGTTTAGACTGTTGCTTTTGAGAGCAACATGATCCTGCGTAATAAAGGCAGTTCTTTGAGGATTGGTGACATTGTACCAGAGCTGCCAGTCACAGAAAGAGAATCGGTTCATGAGGGCTGTTAATGATGATGACAGGAGAGAGTATTTAAAATGCAGGCTATAGATGAATCCGGGAGCTCATTTACAGTTCAGTGAAATTATAGGAGGTTGGAACTGAGGTTTCTTCCTTTTGTTTACACGTTGAAGGCTTTATGTTGTCCAGATATTGGGCTATACAAATAAAATTGAACGGAATTGAATATAAATTGAGGGAAATGAGCAATGTGAATCAAGATATTATTCAGTCTTTATTCATAAGACAACAAATGCTAATGCATTACCATTTTTACTACACTATGCACACGGCCAGGAAGTAAAATTAATACCATAAACAAACATAAAAGTCAGAAACCAAGTAATATATTTTCTTGCAGTATGCCATATCAACATTAAGGTTAACAATAAACACCACATCAAAATCATACCTCCAACGGATCTGTAATTGTATTCCATCCATGTAGGCCTGTAGTGCTGCAACATTTAAGATAAATACATTTTGAAATTATATATGAGATCACTATACAAGAAGGCTGCCATCCTTATGAAAACATTAACCCTACCAACCATCCATCAATCTCGTTCATCATCAATAAACTTAAAAATATCTGCGATGGACGCAACAAGTACTAGCCAATCAGAGGCAGCCTATGGTGGGTCTTCGTGGAACAAACTACAGTAAATAACAAGCCGCGCAACTGACAAAAGCTGTAAGAGGTCATTTAATTGGCAAGGGTTGAAAGGGCACTTCAACATTTCCAAAAAACTCTCTTGCACACTTTTTGCTGGTGTGCCATTGCTTAAGCTAGACACTCGAGTCTAATTCCCTACCCCTGCCATAGACTATAACATTACCAAATGTGTATGCAAGTGAGGTGGCACCACAGTGATTTCGGCTTGTTTACTTCAGGTTACAACCCGTATTTGTCAATAGGTTTAAACATGTTGAAGAATCTACAACTATGCTAACGATTTTGTGATGCTGTAGCCTATGTAGACGCAGCTTTAAGCTAAATGCTAATGTTGGCATGCTAACTACTCTCAACGACAATGCTGATGTTTAGCAGGTGTAATGTTCGCCATCTGAAATTTGTTTGTTAGCATGGTAATTAGCACTAAACACAAAGTGCAGCTGAGGCTGACGGGGATGTCAGTTTGTTTTGCAGGTATTTAGTCATAAACCAAATGACTGGATAAATTAAACATTTAATGTGACGATGGCAAAAAAAAAGTCAGGGTGTTATGAAGGTTATGACAATTCATCCCCAGGGGGACATGAAAAAAATTTCATGACATTCCATCCAAGAGAGAGTAGAGACATGTCAATCACTTTACAGAAGAAATAGTCCCTATGAAAACTGGTCACAGCAAGGCAGGGTGAGTTATTCAAAAGAGTTATTGTCTTGAGGGGTGACCAAAATAAGATGGCACACTTAAAACCCAAACTATCTCCATGGTTATATACCACTCGATGAAAGTGAGATTTTTTTTATAATTTGGGTAACTTTACTCTTTCAGATTAGCCATGAGGGACAGTAGACGAGCAGGAAGGGGACATAAAACTGTGGTTATGGAGGGGAAATAATCGCTCACACCTCCTCTGGGAGAGCTGAACTGAATCGTCCTCCTAATCAGTGGACGTGAAGCGTCACGCTGGGTGTTGCGTTGTGTCGCAGGCTTACAACACCAACCTTTGCGCTTGCTTCAAGATCTCAGAATAGCCGATGGCACTCGTGCCTGTTAATAATCTGTGGGAAACATGGGGAGGCAGTGGCTGCAAGTACTGCTATGCTGAGCATCAGTGGTAACCACATTACATTACAGTCATTTAGCAGACACTTTTATCCAAAGTGACTTACAATTCAGAATCTATCTACACACCATAGACGCAGCTACGGGAGCAATTTTGGGGTTAAGTGTCTTGCTAGCAGAGCAGGGGATCGAACCACCGACCCTCTGATTGAAAGGCGGCCATGCTCTCCACTTAGCCACGGTCACCACCAAGTGTGTTGTGCATGCTGCCCTTCAAAGCCAAATAGTAGCGACTGTTTTGTAGTGACACTGGAAACAGGAATAGATCAAAGTTCATCTTCTGCTCTGTCAGCGTGCAAGATGATACTGTATACCAGTAAAGCAACTTTAATCATGATTTTTGACCTTTCAAACACAGAAACTCCTTTTCATGACCGGTGTTCTCTATATGTGCTTCATGTGCACTATATGTCTGTGTGTGGTCTGAGCGACACAGCAGGTGCTCAGATAAAAATGTAAATGAGAACAGAGACAAGAGGCTTAAAAGGATTACAGAGTTGTATTGTCTTTAGACAAAATGTAACGTTTATATTTGATCAGCAGACCTTAAAGAGAAGAACCGAGGGACTGTAGAGGTGAGGTGGTGGCTCATATTACACAGACCTGCACTGTCGAGCAAGTACAGGCAGGTACTGAGGAGGGAAACACACACACACACACACACACACACACACACACACACACACACACACACACACACACACACACACACACACACACACACACACACACACACACAGTGTACAGATGCACACTCTTGATCTAGATACATTTTGGGTTTGGTTGGAAGATATGAGATGTCAGCAAGTCAGATAATGATACACAAGCATTTATGGAAAAATGCTACATGTAGCTATGTTATGTTCTTGAACTCCAAAGATTTGTGTATATATTTAACAAAACATTACGTTTTTAAGGAGCAGGAAGACGCAATATTTTTTAAGATTTAACTTGAATTTGAACCAAGATAATTTTTTACACAGTCCATTCTTAATAGAACAAAAGACCACAACGACTGAAAAGATGAGAGTCTAACAGATTAATTCATGTGTTTCACATTAATTATTCATGTAATCAAAATTAGCTTTTTCCTAAATGGGAACACAACTTTTGTCCCCAATTGGACAAGCCGTCCCCAATTAACTGTTCTAAACTAGTCTGAAATTTGTCCTTGAGGACGGAAGGAACACACACACACACACACAGACACACACACACACACACACACACACACACACACACACACACACACACACACACACACACACACACCTCTCTACCCAGATGTATATATATATCAGTGGTGGGCCGTCAGGGCCAGCTAAGCCTTCTCTGCTGGCCTAAACAGAATCACAAAGTTATAGCTATTTTATAATTTAATAATTTTTCACAAATACACTACAAGTATTATAATTTTTTTCCCATTAGCTTATTTCTCATTGCACGGCTCCTGTCTTCCTCAGTTGCTCTGCTTCCAGCCTGCAGCGCTGCTTCCAGTGCAGCTTGTTTTAAGGAGAGCTCTTATCCAATCAGATTGAGCCTCTATTTCTCTATGTAAGGAGAGAGGCCCGATGCCCTTTAGGTAGACTTTGCAGATTAAAGTAAATGGGGACGATATTGTTGATTGTCATAGTGTTCAACCAATCAGATCTTTAGTTTGACATGTTGTGCGTATTCTTTGACATGCCAGAGCTACCTGCTAAATACGTCAGCATTAAGGTGCGCCGTGATTGGTCAGTGGGCCAGCAGCGTGACTTTTGTCCAAACAGAAAGCTAGCTAGCAGATCTTAGTGTTTAGTAAGAGTTCAAGTTGAAACATATGTAAGAAGTTATGACATTAACATGACATTTTTAGCGTTTTTAAACGGATTTCTGGAGAAGGACATTTCCAGAAAAGCTGGAAAATTTCTGGCTGACAGTGACGGAGAAGCGTTGCACATTTTATGGCTAAGAATGCGTTTCATTTGCAACTGAGCTCTTGGTGTTTGGAGCTGTTTGGAGCTATGCTACGCTAACCAAGGCAGCTACACGACAGGACACGCACAAGCTACATGCTTTTGAAAACGTTTGGAGAGACCTGAGTGGACTTTTTAAGTGAAGAGCAGCTGTGGTAAGTTAACTGATTTTGAGTCTTTACATCTGCAGTAGCGTTTCTGCAGTGTTCATTTGTCTATCATGTCGTTTTTATGAATAATATGAATGGCTCGTGCTCTAGCGCTGCAGTGTTGCTGGATTGATTTGTTGCTTTGTTGTCATATAAATATATGTGACTGGTTCTTGTGAGTTTTTCTTGTCATTGTGTTAATTACATTGATTTGGACTATATGCATTGTCCGTTAATTACGAAGCATCCCGTCATGCGCAGGGTTATTGTCTGGACAGTTGAATCCGTTCGGGCTTTTGTTTCCCCGCTAGCTTAGCTGCGGTGCCGCAGCCTCAACTGTTTTTTGTTATTGTTCCGGGTTCAGAGGTCACAAAGCCTGTTGTTTGTTACGTGAGCGCAGTCCACCGAAAACATTATATTTCCCACAATTTAAGCTTCTGCATTGTCAAAATTGTTCGGTTCTTAAGCCTCGTACCGAACGGTTTAATACGAATACGTGTATTATTACACTCCTAGAAACAAATAACCATAGCTGTGGCGTCATGATGAGCTTATTAGGAGATGGCTCAAGTCTAGTAGGACAGCATAGAAGGCCCAGGTATAAAATGCACGGACCGCCACTGACAACAACAATTTTGATAACCAATTCATCGTTTATGTCATTTATCAAGCTTCTCAAATGTGACAATTCACTCTTAATTTCTGTTTTATATCATCATATTGACTTCCTTTGGTTAAAGACTGTTGGTCAGACAAAACAAACAATTTGAAGCCGTCACCTTGAGAACATTTTTCAACATTGATCGTTGTACATATCAAAACAATTCAATGAGAAAATAATCAAGAGATGATTTAATAACGACAATAGTCATTAGTTGTTGCCCTATTTGGTAGCCGGAAATCATACAATGACCTTAATTTTGAAAACAAAGCCAACAAAAACAGATTCACACCTTGTGTGTGTGTTTGTGCAGGCATACTTTTGTGTGTGTGTGTGTGTGTGTGTGTGTGTGTGTGTGTGTGTGTGTGTGTATGTGTGTGTTTGTGAGAGTGTGTGTTAGACTCACTACCCCCTCTCCACTCTCCCTTTATGGTGGGGAGATTAGGTAGTTAATCCTGTAGATCTCAGAGAAAAGCCACTCCTGATGCCACAATGGATTTCACTCAGTCCACCAGAGAGAGGACAGACCTGCTGCCGATACGCATCTCGACCTCTGACGGAAACAGGGCCCACACACACACACACACACACACACACACACACACACACACAAATCAACACACAAGGCGGAGCACTTCACCAAGGACAGGATATTATATTACATATGTATTAGATGCATGCTATAAATAACATCACAACCATATTGAACTAATATTATGAAACACACTCTTTAAGATAATGCTTACTGTATTTAATCCATGTAATACCTACTGTATTGTATGAAATAAATGTAATACTTATGACATGTCTGATATATCCAGTAAAACCAGTAATTCACACCCAAAAGTCTCTCAGGCTGTTTACAAAGTCCATTGTTGTATTGTTTCAGCTCTGTAGGACATTCTTCACTTTCCATGACAGCACATGCAGTCCTGGATACTGATTTGCTTATTTATTGATTAAGTCATTACGCAGGGGTGAACATTCTTTCCCCCTTGTCTTATCCTCTAAGTAACTGATCACTTCCCATGGACCAACTGTCACCTTGCATGACTGCAAATAGAACTGTAAACAGTCCCTTTTGAGTGCTACAGTGAATCCCAGAAGACTCAAGTTGAAGGACAGTAAATCCAGATCTAGCAGTGCTGTTCTGCAGCTGAGGGTCCTGATCTTTAACCTTTCCAGATGTGACAGGCACTTTAGAGTTTTCTTAGTGGTTAATAAAGTATCATGTTGTTATTTGTTAGAAAAGGCTGGATTAAAACTTTTCTACAGCCGCAAAAAAGACAGTTAAAGATTCATTCTTGTGTTTGGATGAGGTGTAGCATATAAACACTATCAACAGTCTGTCATGAACAGTAAGGAATTGATTATCCCCACCCCTTCACCTCTCTGAGCCTCTTTTTTATTTTTTTTTTCAGCTGCTTGTTTCTCAGGGGTGTGTGTGCAGTCATACCTCCAGCCTGAGCTGCACTCTCTCCCACTCATGCTCCCACTACTTACAGCACTCTCGTTCCTGTTCAACCAACCATCTGGGGACTGCCGCCATGTTCTTAAAGGGGCTGCATCAAGTAGCACGTTGAGAAAGACTAAACCCGGATATAAAGTAATTCTGACTTCAAAATAAAACATAAACTTAAAATGTAACATCAAAATACATCAAAATACACCTAAAACACGATGCCTTCCATCAAAAGTGTATTGAACATGTTGGAATAAATAGCATTTTCATTTTAAAATGTATTGTCTTTATGTTTTATGTTCATCAATAATAATGATTAAATAATACAATAATGCAACACTGACAGGGCGACACTGCATGCTCAAACTTTTGATAATTTAAATACATTTTGTTACCAATGTTTCTGTTCCTTTACTTATTAAAATGTTTAATTCAGACTTTTACTTGTAATGGTGTCACAACCTGGCTTATGAGCCATGACAAACATGGGAGAGCCACGTGGCAATGGTTTAACACAAGTAACTTATTTAACAAATATTGAAAAGGCTGGGAGTGTGAATAGCTGTATAAATCAGTAATGCAAGGTGTGCATGAGGGGTGAGGTGGTGAGTGTTGTAAGGTGCACACAAGGAACTAAAGGAAAACTGAGGTGACGCTGCAGTCTAAGGCCTTCATGACAGAAGAGGATTATAAGAGTGAGGGTGAGCAGACCAGTTTATTTAATTAAAGAGAGGTAAAGGAACTTTCTTTAAGCAAATGATTTGAGTTGGATGAATGCAACCCCATTTTACACAACCTTACACCTCTTCTATTTTTATGCCCCCACTTTTAGAACAGTGCTATGGAGTAAGAGTATCAATGATACAGAAATCTATATAGAGTATCTACTTTTCTGGTATTCTTTACCATTATAAGAAGCATGTATACAAGTGTGTAGGTACAAGTATATGCCATTACTTGTTGTACCTACACAATATATTTTCACCTGCTGCACCTGCTGCACATGTTCATATTGTCCATACTGTAAAGGTAATACATCTTAGCATATTCATTTCACACTGTTCATACTGTTCACACTGTATTTCTTAGGGTATTCATATCTATCCATATCATATATATATCCTATACTTTTTATTCTATACAGGCCTATTCTATTTATCCTATGCATAAGCTTACTCTGTTCTTTCCTGCTTTTTCCTCGGTAATAAAATCACCAAAAAGTAAAAAAAAAGAACGCGCATACCGCACAAGACAGATCAAAGCGGGTTTATTTTGTAATGAACATCCGGAAGCCCCACGTGTGTTTCCGTTCCTGCACTGACGTTAGTTTTGAGAGGCAGGCTGACAGCTGAACGTAAAGGTACAGCGACGCAGTAACATTAGGCTCACAACAATCATAACAAACTCCCGTTTTAAAGAGAAGGACCGACAGATTTCGCCGCGTGACGCGTCTTAGGCACCGACCGGCGGACGTGTTTAAGTTCACCAGAGGACGGTAACCGTTAATCTTGCGGATATTTTTTTGTTCTTTTTCACCAAGAGAGAAAAAAGATCCGTGTCCGGATGTGCCAGCAGTGTTGGGCTTTTTTTTCGCATGGCGTAGGCACCTTTTTCTAAAGCCGGATATTCTTGATGTTTGGTGGGTCGGAGGAGGCCCTCGGGTCGACAGTGTGTCCCGCTCACATTAACCTTACCTGCAAATGTCCCAATTTGTGTGGGAAATGATCAACGGACGGATTGTGCAATAGAGAGGAAGAAAGCGTCGCAACACATCCCGACTAAAAAGTCACCGGGATTACGTGTTGTTTTTGTTTGCTGCTCGAAACCCAAACAACAACAACAACAACGACGTTTGTTTGAGCTCTTACAAGGGAGACGGAAAGAGGAGATATTTGGTTCCTTGTCTCGTGTGACTCTGTGTGTGTGTGTGTGCGTGTGTGTGTGTGAACCCCTCCGAGGAAAACCTTCACGATGACGGGCAGCAGCACCCCAGCGGACATGGTGAGAGGATTTCACACTTAACCATTTACATCCATTCATTTCCTCGGGAGGCGGAGAGTGTTCTTGAAGGGTTACTTCTGGTTTTATTTGTGTGATTCGAGAACATCGCTGTATAGACCAATGTGACATTTTGTTTATGAACTATAACATAACATCGTAGTGCAACTTGGAAAGGAAACTGCCATTTTAACTTTATTCTTATCAGTGTTTGCAAGTTTTACCTCCTTAACTTAAACTCGTGTATACCTTTTTATATTTTGATGACCATTTTTGAAATGTATGTATGTATATGTATGTATTGTATGATGGATTTTTCCGATAGTTCCAGGTAGCCATTGGCTCCCATTGATTTCTCTGTAGTATTAAACTCTATACGCACACTACCGACACATGTTCATGTTCTGTAATCACAGTTAACACCAAGTCTGCATTAATGTCTGAGTGTCACATGACTACAGATATTTAACTCCAAGATAGATTTGAAAGTTTCCACTGAATTGCATCAGGATGTTAACGGAAGTCTGACTAAATGAACGCAGACTTGATGTTCATTAGAGGTGAAACGGTGACGTTATATATTAATAAGTTGAATGAGGAGATTTATTGCCAGTTTTGATCACAAGTAGCCATTTATCAAGCGTTAGCTGGTTTGGAATTTGCTGATTTCTCTGTTTTATAGAACTGTATATTAAACACATTTGGTTTCAGACTGTTGGTCAGTAAAACAAACTATTTGAAGATGTCAACTTGAGCTTTGGGAAATTGTGATAAGCTTCTGTCGGTATTTAAAAAATAATAATTTATGGACTAAATGAGTAACTGGAAAAGTAATCGTATCAGTAATAAAAAATAAAGTTAGTCTCTGCCCTGATGCTCATTGCGATGGATTACAAAACTTGTTGTGCCCCTCCATCGTCACAGAAAGCAAAGCTGGACAGCAGTTGAGCAGAAGGCGAGGTGCCGGTCTGAAGTGCACAGTGACCGGTAATTTAATTGCCTACTACAACCCCATCATGTCACACCTACTGATGTAGTGGTGCTTTTAAAGGAGGCTAAACTATGACCTTTCAGTCTGTGGTCACCATCAGGTGACCCCCCCCCCCCCCCCCCCCCCCCCAAGACACTATCTTTTTATGACTTTATTTTAGATTACTGACTGTGGCGTGTGTTATGAACCCTCATCATAAAGATTTATGCCAGCACCTCGTTGGGCGAGCTACTCGGCAAATTAAAAGGCGTGTGAAATGAGTTTAATTCGGCTCAGCCACTCTCAGACGTGACATTTCACCCTCTTGTCTGTCATCTTCGCTGCTTGTCGGCTCTAAGAATAATTCCCGGTCTATGTATAGAAAGGATAAACCACGTAATGTGCTCCTCCACACAGAGATCAGCTAACCCAGCTGTGCCTGTACTCCTGTGTCCAAAGTCTGTGATCCCCTGAACAGCAGGTCCATTATGTCGTTGGGATAACACCGTGTGGAAGTTAGAGGTGAGCCGGCCTCTACGTACATGTGGTCCGGTCGAAGCTAAAGCATCTAAGTATAGCACATCGCAAAGACTTTCAGTGGACTGGATTCCCTGACCTCTTATGACTGGTAGCTAAATAAAAAAAGGTTTATAGAAGTTCTTTTGTTCTGTTCCTATCTGTGTATGTGGGAGGCTTCGTATTCAGACCTTTAGTCGCAGTGTTATGGCTCAGTTTAAAGTCCTTATGGTGTTTTTTTTTGTGTATTATACGATTATCATTCAGAGAAGTTTGGTAGACGCCTCCGGCCGCCCTGCTGAAGTGTCTTTAAGCAACACGCTGAATCCCTGCCAGCTGGTTTATAGCTCAGCCTTTTGCTCTGATAATTTCCCTGTGGGGGGAAGTATCACGTTATTATCGCATCATTTCTCGCCAGTGTCGGGGCATAAAGTTCAACGGCAAAGTAATAATATTTCCAAACTGCCAACTCTCCAGCATTGTTTTTTTTGTTTTTTTTTTATTTATTCCTGCCAGGGTGGCTGTCTTCAGGCTCATGTTATTAACATGCCTGCAGCAGAAACATAAAAGGTCAAGTTCTGCACACGAGTAAGACGTTTCAGGATTACCGCTAGTGGAAAATCTTCAGAGCATAGCTTTTCTTCTGTGGCTTAGCTCAATCTATACATCAAACTAGCTCCGTCCCCGAGGAAATTTGGGGGAAATATCAGCTGTGTGCATTTAAACTCGTGCTATGTGGTGGAAATCAGCAGCAGATGCACTCTTCGTTTTTTTCCCTATCAACTCTCGCTCCGTCTGGGGAATGAGCAAGTGTATGCACACACACACACACACACACACACACACACACACACACACACACACACACACTTATAAAGGCTGTGTAGAGTGGGAGCGAGTAGTAGGAGGAGATTGCCGGTGCCAAACATTGTGGGTGAATGAATCTGAGAGAGAGAATAGGAGAAGGAATAGTCATGCCTCTTGAGAATGGAGGATGGGATAGGAAGAGCTAAGGATGTGTGTGTGTGTGGGGGGGCTAATTGTCTCGCTCCGGGTGGACCTCAGAAGTGCTGACAGGGGCTCGAAATGGTTCCCATGGCAACAGCGAGACGCTTTGATCTGAAAGTCTGGATGCCCCGTGTGAGTGTTAGGACGGGTTGGTGTGCAACAACGACGCTGAGACAAGAGAGGAGCACAGAAGAAAAGAATAAAAGCACCTCGGTGCAGATAAGAGCCGCTGAATAAATACACTCCAGAAAAAAAGAGTGAGAGTCCCACACGGAGCAGAGCGTGGATTTCAAACATTAGCGATTTCGATACGTCCCAGCGCGGCAGACAAGACGGGATGTAGACACACACACACACACACACACACACACACACACACACACACACACACACACACACAGAGGAGTCAAAGGTTAGGGTTAGAGGTTAGCAGTGTGTTGGTTGCGTTTCAAAGAACAATGGCTGGGGTGTCCTTGCTGCTCGCTGTCCCTCTCCCCGAGCTTAGCTCAGCACTTATGACATCGAGTAGTAAGAGACGGAGAGAGGTCGGCAGGCAGGTCTTCAGCCTCGGGCGGGGTGGAGGCTGCCAACGGGGGCTTTGATTGACACATTCAGCGGGAGAAAAAACACTATTGAATCCTGACGAACGGATGATGCATTGTCAGTGAATATTGTGCAGATGACATGTGTCGCAAGTCTGAGTCACAGATCGGGATTACATCACCCCGCCCGGGTGCAGGAGTTGATATATCGACTGTGACATTGTCACATGTAGGCCTCGCAGCGCAGTGGAAAGTTCTGACGGCAGCTCTGAAGATGCAGGAGTTGTGCTCGATTATTCATATTAATTTCAAGCATATCAGGAAAGGGATGACTCAGAGTTGAAGTGCTGACAGATTGTGTAATGCAGCAGCTAAAATATCTATTCTACTTCAAACGGATGACGTGAATACTCAGTCGTTAATGGCACTGAACACTAGTTGGCGAATAATAATAATAATAATAATAATAATAGGGAAATGAATGGATGCTTAACATACATTGATTGGCTGTGAGGCTGTGCTTTGTCTCTGTAAGAAGGATTACAAAGCATTTCATATTTGCGGTGACAGTTGCTGGTATTATCAAGCATTAGCATGTTGTCGATGTGTATGTCCGGCAGCCTTCTGTGATTGTGTGGAATCAATTTAATTGTATTGATGCATGTCTGCCACACCAACAGGAAATCCTGGTGAGAACCTCTCATCCATTGGTCGCTTACGTAACTGTTTATTATTTTATTATTTATGTTTGTCTGTGTATTCTTCAGTTTGGCATGTGTCTGTGCATGTGATGTCCTGTATGAATAAGGACACCTGCTGTACATACCTATTGTCCATGCAATCACGTATTTGATTTCGGTGGGTCTCAATGATGCAAGAAGAAAAGGCAGCCGGTGTTGGTAGAATACGTTGTAGGTATGTTACTATATTGCAAGGCTGCTGTATAATATATTTCATTTGTTGAAGTTCAGGTTTTATTATTGTGAAGCAATATATTTCACTTACAGGCTGTGTGAATGCATTGACGGGTCTCAAATCGACTTGACATCAGATTAATAGCGATGCATGATACACATGTGTGACGCACAACAAGAGCGTTTTGTAAAGGATTTGTTAAATGACTCAGAAGATGCTGAATTCTGTGATTTTACTACGAAGGATGCTGCCACAGGCCCAATTTCATTTATTTTTTCTCGTTGGTTCTCTTTGTAATGCTTGGAAATGTAATGTTTTTTAATTACAATTTCTTCATGAATCGATAATCGTTTCATAATTGTATCGTAGCCCTCTGAATCTGAAGCGAATGGTGAGGTGCGTAGAGATTCCCACCCCTAGAGACACATTTCACCAGGCAAACTATAATAACCTCCAAGATTAAATCTTCAGGGTGAAGCTAGCTATTAGATTTCACTCACGAGGCTTGAAAATGCGACTCCTTTGTTGTTGGTTTGTATTTCTGATCCGCCCGGCTAGAAGACTGAATAGTTCTGTGAGTAACTCAGAGGGTTTCTAAAAAAAACCAACTCAGAGTGTGCGTGTTGGGATAAGGGCTTTTTCTGCTGGAAACCCCCCCCTCCTCTTTTCAGCAGTCACTGTTGGCAGGTATGGCTTTGCTCAGGCTGAGGAATGTGTTGAACTACTTCACTGTTTTTTGTCCAGAGGTCCTGGTTCAAGAGAAAACCTCTGGTCTGCACTCTTGATTCGGGTCCTGATCTCTCGTGACAGTGAATGGGCACTTGTTGTATGAACATGAATATCCTAGAAGCAGAGAAAGCCATTTAATGAGCACCAAATTCTAAGCGCTAGTAACTTAATTCCTGATCATTGAGTTCTTGCAAAAACACCTCAGGACAGAACTGGAAGTGAGGACACTTTATGCCCATGTTGCAGAGTCAGAGCATGACACAGACAAGTGGGTGTGAGTGCGAGCACTAACATGACAAAGTCCTGACTAGAGTCTGTGTGCCACTTTTCAAGTGTATGTGCGTGTATTTTGTTTATGCGTGTGCACATTTGCATGGAGAGAAAAAAGAAACCAGCTGAAGCACAACCGCTTTTTCCTGTTTAGTGTGACGTGTTCGCTGCTGGCTTTGCCGGTGGAGTAACACCCACTACACAAACTAGAGCTTTAAAGGTCTTCGCTTTACGCACAATGGCATCATGGCAGAGTGCCTTTGGGTTCCTTGTATCTGTTGTCTATATCTGCTAATCTCTGTTAGTCTTACTAGTCATTGAAAAGTGATGGAAATTCTCTGACTTTTGTTTGTTTCAAATTGTATTCATTGATTATATTTTTCAAAATGTATCTCCAATATGATGCTGTTGAAAGCCTTCTCCACAATTGCAGGGATATAATTCTGGAGGTCAAATACCAAATCCAAATGCAATAAACAAAGTGTAGTTAATGTGTAGAATGTTAACTCTTCCTCCCCCAACTCTTCCTCCCCAACCTAATACGCAGAAACCATACCAAAGACATCGTGTCAGCTATGGTCCTGACTCTTAAGTTAAACCAAATGAGCCCAACAACAACTTTTTTTGTCAAAAGAAAAAGGAGAAGATGAGCTACTGCTTCCTCATACTGAAGAAATGACAGTCATAGGAAGCTGTGTGCTGGCTGAATGGAGAAATGGAAAGGAGGAAGAGAAACTTGTGTTGAGAAAAGGGGTCGCAGAGTGACACACGGAGAGGAACATGAACTGCCACACAAAAGCTCACTTTACTGAACTTTTTAAGTTCTCAGTCACTGAAAGCAACAGTGTGTTTAACCTTTGGCTCATTTGTATTTCTCATATCAACTGAGGCACGTTTGCCTCATAAAATATTTTACTCGCAGACATGTGAACTAATGTGACTCATTAATGGAGACAGGGAGTTCCTGGGTTATGTCTTCCTATTTTGGATAATATGTTTCTATTGGGGGTCTTTCCATACGCTGTAATTTTCTTACATGTCATTTAAATAGATTTAAAACAAAAGCTCTTAAGTGAAAACACTGCATTTCCCCCGTCAGTCTAAATGCTGAGTGCAAGTGTGCGAAGGAGAAGTAAGTGATGGGGAGGGGTGGTGTTTGACTAGCTCAATAAAAGGAGCCTTTCAGCTGCACTGGAAACAATTTCCAGCCAAGGGGACATTTATATTAAAGCTTCGTCTCTGCCAGCTCAGAGTGTGTGTGTGTGTGTGTGTGTGTGTGTGTGGGGGCAGCTAGCTAACAAGAATAAACTCTCCCTCTTCCTGATACATTTTGGGACAGGCTGCCATTTATAAATCAGTCCTCAAATCTGTTCCAATATTCCAACGTCATGTGCCGGCGCAGTCAGACAGAGAATACGCTCTGGGGGAATTAGTAGGGGCAGCGTTGAGACTTTGGGTCCCAGACAGGGCAGACATTAGCCACGGAGCAGTCATCCAAAGGTCAGGCCTCATCGACTGGCTGTTCCGGGATCAGCTGGTCTCTAGACCTCACATATATTCCTTTAACCCAGACTTTTACTCTGTTGTGGGTGGTAATTAGAGAATTACCTTTGTAAGACCATCTCAGCAATGCGGAATATTTGACCTTCTCTTCATGTTATTATAGCTATAGGGGCTGCAACTTATGAATGTTTTCATAGTCAATTCATCTGTTTATTTTTGTGATTAATTGAATAATAGTTTATTCATTCAAATGTCAGGAAATAAATAACAAATCTCCACAATTTCCAGAGCACAGGTCAACAGCCTTAAGTATGTCCAATCAACAGTCCAAAACCTAAAGATATTGAATTTTGTGTGTTTATAAAACTAACAGAAAGCAAGAAATCATGACATTTGAGGAGCTGCAGCCAGAACATGTTTGGCAATTTGCTTGCTAAAAGATTGAAAATGAGGAATCAATTATTGAAATTGATGAGTATTGTAGTATTTAGAGCCATCCAACATGGCAAAATGTTGGACAAACCCTGATTCCTCAGTAACGAAGTTTGAATAATTAAAACTTAAGACCATAACATAAACCTAGAGGATCGTTGCATCAACCAGGAGAGTCGTGTCGTGAGGACAACATTTCCAAATCTGAGTAAGGAACCAGCAGGTCCGCAGGCTTCCATCAACCATCTCCAGAGTTCGTCCTCCAGAAGCTTGTGTGTCACATACACCGAGCGCGAACTAAACTAGAGCCTTAATCCTCAGCTGATAATGTGAGCCAGCTTTAGTATATAAGCTTTCAGGGGTTTGTGAACAGTCTGTGTAGACACCAATAATCCTGCAAATTCTTCATATGGTTATTATACCTAAACTTATTGTTTGTGTTAACCACTTTAAATCCTTTTCTGCAACTTCAGTGTAAATATACTACTTTTGGTGTCCTTACACTAGACTTCCAAAGACAAACTTCTGTGTATTCGCTGCACACTGGGAAGTGTTTCTGATGCTGAAAGATTGTCAAGTTCATGTAGAGCAGGATGTGACTGTGAATTGTGAAACCGCGTGCATATTTGCATCTGTGAGCGGGAAATGGAAAGTGTGAAAGACGATTGTCAGAAAATGCTTTTGGCTTGTTGCTGAAACGTTGTTGTGATGTCAGAGGTAACATTAGGGAGATGTTAGCCTTTTTTTTTTTTTGCATCTTTTTTTTAATGATATTGATACAGACACAAACAGAGATGTCGGTGGGAAATAGTCACAGAAGAGTTGAAGATAGAAAAGACAGCCAGAGACAGGAAGGTGTGTGTGTGTGTGTGTGTGTGTGTGTGTGTGTGTGTGTGTGTGTGTGTGTGTGTGTGTGTGTGTGTGTGTGTGTGTGTGTGTGTGTGTGTGTGTGTGTGTGTGAGAGAGAAAGATAGAGAGAAAAGGCGAGCATACAGAGAGGGTATATTTGGCCTTCATGCTGTCTTGCACAAATTTGTCATTGCATGTTGGAAGCTATGGAGAACTCTGACTGTGAATATCTCTAATGATCCCAGCAGGGGTTTGGTGTGTCTTTCATGTGTGTGTGTGTGTGTGTGTGTGTGTGTGTGTGTGTGTGTGTGTGTGTGTGTGTGTGTGTGTGTGTGTGTGTGTGTGTGTGTGTGTCTCTGAGGCTATCTGAATGAGCTAGCAGTAATGAAGCATTGGACCTTGCACTAGAATGATCGAAGGCTTGTTTTTCTTTCTTGGTTTCTTGTAATGAGGAAGCAGTGGTTTATCTTTAGTGAACCAGCAGAACTGTGACTCACAAAGAGGACATCAGATATCGACCTATTGTTTAGCTTAATTACACATTTCTTCGTGAAGTGGCCTCTCTGAGTGAGGGTGGCACGTTTTAGCTAAGTTCAGCTGACTTCCATCAGCTGAACAGAATGGCACAGAAAAGCTCAGTCAGCTGATCTCGGTGCAGTTACAGTTCATAGTACAGTGTTGTTTTAAAGGCTCACTAGAACCATTAAGGCTCAGAGCTGGCAGGTACAGCAGTCCTGTTTAATTTTTAATCTAAATGTCACAGTGTTGAATAAACTGGGCTTAATCTGTGAAGCCAAAGTGTGCTTCCTTCTCAAAGTGGTCTTGACCTATAAGCTACCTCTGCAGGCAATCTGTTGTGAACTCAGGTGGATTCATGAGGAGTAATTATAATATCTAGCATGGCTGTAAACACCTCGATTATGGCTACTTAACAGACAGCACAACACCTCCTAAACACCACCCCTTGGCTGGTTATGTCATCTGTATTCATATACTTTTTTTTCCACCTTGGAGTGGAACAATGTTTGTCAAAGATCTTGATTGGGTCCCCAGCCGCCACCCTCCTTGTCCTCGCTTCCTGTTTGTGTAAGCGGTTGCCTCCACTGAGGCTGCCTTTTTCCTGTTGTGCACAACACAAACATACCAAGTGGCTCAGATCTCTAACAAGACAACAATGAAAAAGGAAACCCCCCGTAGATGCACACCTTACATACTGCAAACACAGACAGTCGCACACTAAGTCTGTGTCTGTTGTGATTATTTATTCAATTAATTTCCCATATGTTTTTTGCTGAAATGTGAACGTAGATCCGGGGCATCCTGTTGGCTTGTTGGTGGAATATTATTATTATTAGTGCTTCATATATCTACGATATAAAACTATCTACAATACATCTAATACATTTTATGTTTCTCCGTACTTACTACACTTGCTCACTTTAAGATCATTCATTGCATGTAAACCCGCATCTTTTCCTGTCACTGCATGCTTCTTCATTCCAGGATAGGCCTTGAAAACGCTGTGTGTGTGTGTGTGTGTGTGTGTGTGTGTGTGTGTGTGTGTGTGTGTGTGTGTGTGTGTGTGTGTGTGTGTGTGTGTGTGTGTGTGTGTGTGTGTGTGTGTGTGTGTGTGTGTGTGTGTAGTAATACCCCTGGTTGTTTCTGTCCAGTGCCATCTGGTAAATTCCAGCACAGAGGGCATTTCAGCTTGCCAGCAGTCTCTATCTGTGTGCCTCTCTCTCACACAGACACACACACACACACTCACATGTAGACACTCACATTTTCTCTGCTACACACACACATGGCATTACGTGAGTTGTGACTGCAGGGCAGTACTGTTTTCTGGGGGAGAAAAAGAAAATGCAGCGTTGTGGATGTAACTGCTGTCTCCCAGCCATTTCTCCTTTCTATTCTGATGTCGATGCTCTCTTTCTCCGTTCTCTCTCTCTCTCAGCTTCTTCCATGTCTGCTGAGCCTTTATAGTATCCGAGGACAGGGACAAAGATAATAATGGAAAGGGAATGAGTTTTGGAACCGCAATGTGTGCAGCAATGTGCTTCGTCAATGGGGTGAAAACCATCTAGAAAAACACCAACTTGTCAGGATTTGAGGTTCAGAATTTGATTTGCTGGCCAACCATTCACTTTGAAAAATGGATTTTGTCTTAAAATGTTTTCTCAACTCACAGTCCTTCATGTCAGGCTGAAAACACACAGCAGCAGCAGTATTACACACAGGATCATGGCAGTTGATAAAAAATATTTTATGGACTGAGTTACATTTGTCTTTCTCCAGCAAAACCCTTAATAGTAAATAGCAGACAAAGAGGAAAGGCAGCAAGTCTGTTGATTTTAGAGCTGCAACTAATTATTTTACTCTTAATTGATCATTTTGTTGATTATTTATTTTTGATGAATAATCTCAGAGCACAACTCCAGATCAACTATCAAAATTGTTCTCTGTATACAGATTTTGATCAATGAGTAATCATTTCAGAATTGCAGCTCTTTCTTCACAAGATTTATTTCTAAATTGTATGGGGCCCAATTGTGAATGTAAAAATGCATAAAATCAATTAAGGTGTAAATATGAAATATATTTCAATAATCAAAGTCTTAATGCTTAATGTCAAGGATGCACACATGAACAACATGGAGAAGTGCTAAGTAAGCACAACCGGAAAGGTTACAAATCAAGTTAATCCTATCTGCAGGGCATCAGCTACACACACCGGGAGACCACCTAGGAAAGAGGATTTGACAGGGTGAGGATGTAGAAACAGAGTTGGGGGGAGACAGAGGTCACCACATAGTGTGTGTGACTCTCATGGGACTGAGAGAACGGCTTTGGGATGCTTTACTTGACTCTAGGGCTTTCGCATACTGGGGGGTCGGGAAAACGTGGGGGAGGAAGTCACATTGGCGAGACACATTGTGACGGAAGTGAGGGAGAGTGAAGGAGGAGGAGGAGGAGTAGGGAGCAGACAGGGCTGCTGCAGAGCAACTGGGAGGAGGTCGAGGACAGGAGGTCCTTTCATCATAGCCATCATCAGGGATCATCCACCCTCTGTGTGGTCCCTTCACACCAGCAGCATGCCGACACGTGGCCGGTTGGCCTTTGGGTTTGTGTCTCTGCTGGTAGCTGTATTTCTTTCCCCCCCAGAGCCTGAACAGACAGGATATAGAAGAGCAGGCAGGACAGTTCAGGTTGAATTTGGGAAATTAAGACAAAACATAATCCAGTGCTGATTTAAACAACGCTTAATACAGATTTTAAACTCCATTGCTAACAGTTTACATGTTTTCTTTCAGGACATCATGTAACTCTGCACTGTGCTGTTTAACGAGCGTGAGATCCTAAATGAGAATCTGTGACATGTATCATGTGATATACAGTAAAATCATGTATTATAGAGCTTGTAGATTGATTGAGGAAGTTATCCAGGTCATAATTCTCTCTCTAACTTCTATTTTATATTGCTGTGAAAATATCTCCTTCAAACAACTGCATTTATTTTATTTTAGTTTCTTGCCAAAAACAACATTTTACGTGTGTTTGGGGGAAGGGGACATGCGGTCTAGACGCGGACGGAGGGATCAGAAGAGAATCGATTGAGGCGTACAAGAGCATTTTCATGTCTCGCCCCACAGCTTCAAAAGCAGAGCCTCGGCAGGCATTTTGAGTTGAGTGTGCACGCGACATGTTTGTGTTTATTGATCGCATACGAGCAAATGTGTGCGAATGTAAATCACCAAGTAGTTAGCGGACGACTGAAGGAACTAAGTGGATTTCACATTCACGCTTCCTCTTCCTCGCCGCCCCTCTCTGACCTTCGTTGTTCCCTCTTTGAGTTCCCCTCTCTCGTTTCCTCCCTCAGTCCCACGGGCTCGCCTCCAAAAATGTTAGCGTTTCCTCTGTCCTCCTATAGCATCAGACCTCGTCATCACTCTCATGGCGTCTGTACAGCATCAGCACTTTGGAAGTGATGTGTGGTACAGGACTCTGTAAATCTCTGTTGTCTTTAAATCTCCCTGTCTGTTGGTCTTTTCCACACACTCAGTGTTTTGTTCTCAAGACGTTCACCTTACAGACAAAGGGAAGAGTCAAGATGGCAGTATGTGAATGGTGGCTAGTGGCTAGTGGTGTGTGGCTTCATACCTGTGGATATTTTTTATGCCCCCCCCGGGCATACTGTACAATCTACCAGTCTGCGGTAGTAAATGTGACGTGTTTTCAAACCTCACACCACATGTTGTCGCCGTAAAGAAGGCTGTACTTTTGTCGAACAACTTATTAGGTAATGAGTGCAAACTGTGCGTTTTTCTATTATTTTCAGTAGTTTCCATAGATGAGGACAGGTGAGGGGGGTTTGCAGATGTTAAGGATGTCAAAGAAAAAGGACTTAAACCTGCTGTAGCCGGGGATTTTTGGCAATGAGAGGCCTGCTGAAACAAGTTGTGAACACATTTAAATTTTTTAGGTGATATGGCAAACTTGTAACAAAAAAAGTCAACAGCTTCATTGTCATTTGCACAGAGAAACAAGTTGCACTGTACAGTGAAATCCCCAGTTTGATGTCCTTTCTGATTGCATTCTTAAAAAATGGTTAAAGAATGCTTAAGAGTGCCAAACAGAAACATAATAAAAACTAAAAGTTTAGATGCATATATTATACTGTACTGTAAAGTCTGATCACAAATAACTTGTTATGGCATTAATAGTGGACATACAGAATAATCAAGTGTAAGAGATTGTATCATGGACTATTTGTGTAGTTTATTTCTTCAGATGCAAATATGAAAGCATTTAAATAGTGTGCACATGCATCAGTTGTCATGTCTGTGTTTAGCAGAACAGAAAAGTGTCTGTGTGTGTGTGTGTGTGTGTGTGTGAGTGTGAGTGTGAGTGAGAGAGAGTATACAGCACTGTACAGTAATTAACTTCAGTTTCGGCTCACATTTGGCATGCTAATTAATTTGTCCCGGGGGGTTTTTAACAGCCATTTTGAAATGTGAAGAAGCGAGACAAAGAGTAGAGGGAGAGGCAGCAGGAAGTTGTGCGAGGTAAACCTGCGTCAGCCTCTTTGTGAAAGCTCCGATCACAGAGAGGAAGCGATAGGAAGTTGTGATCAAAGGCGCCTACCTGGCGTCTGTCAGGAGAGAGGAATGCAGCGCTGAGTGTGTGTGTGTGTGTGTGTGTGTGTGAGAGAGAGAGAGAGTTAAGCAAGTTTTCAGAGAAGAAGGAGGGGGGATGACAGCATGAAAGGCAGCTCTGCCTGTTTCTGGAACGAGTAGAAGCAGCTGATGGATTAAAGGGTTATCTGTTTGTAAACGGGGAGGAGAGAGAGAGAGAGAGAGAGAGAGAGAGAGAGAGAGAGAGAGAGAGAGAGAGAGAGAGAGAGAGAGAGAGAGAGAGAGAGAGAGAGAGAGAGAGAGAGAGAGAGAGAGAGATGTCAGGTACAGTACCGGCTGCAGCGCAGGAAGCTGCCTATCACGCTGGTGACAGGAAGGAGAGGGAGGGGAGAAGAGGAGCAGAGTGGTTTCATGCTTGCGATGAGGACGTCGGCTTATCAAAGGATAGGTCTTGTTGAATGACAGTACAAAAGGAAGAGGGGCTTGGAGAGAGAGAGAGAGACATGAGGTACGATGGGGCAGCCGTGTAATGAGACGTATGACTGATAGTTGTGAGAGAAACTGAAGGGAGTTTTGTTGCTCATTTTCTCCTGGATCCAAAACCCAGAGTTTTAACTGCAGCGGTATCGGATAATGACGTTCACATCTGCACGTCCAACACTCTGAGGGTCCGAGTTAAAGTCTGAAAAAGAAGGCCTTAAGATGGAAAAATTCTCGATGTCAAATAATGAGTTTTCCCTAACAATTGTGGCACAGATATGTATTTTTAAGTTTTGCAGAGGTGCCAAAAGTGGAGAGCTTCTCTGCTTTTGTGCAATTCAACGGCCACAGGATGTGTTTATGATATACTGAAGGAAAGAGGCCTTAATTTAACAACACTAATAAAGCTGTAATGTAGCCATTAGCCGCCTCAGCCACAGGAAGTTAGCATGATGCACCAGAGAGTGCATCGGATAAAGGTATGTGGTGTTGGCCTTTACGATCCCTTTTTACAGGAGATCCTCTCTTTAATGATTAATGGCCTCAGTAGAGGACAGGAACAGAGAGGACGGTTTGTGTTTTATGTCCAGGGAACGGGCTGCTCACTCTGTACACAAAAAAAAAGGAAACTCTACTGGGAATTGATCCTAGACATGCAGGATCACATGACAGTTTTTCATTGACACATTCAGCAGTTACGGAGCAACGTCATCATCTACAGTTGTGGTCAAAAGTTTACATACACTTGTAAAGAACATAATGTCATGGCTCTCTTGAGTTTCCAGTTATTTCTACAACTCAGATTTTTCTCTGATAGAGTGATTGGAACAGATACTTCTTTGTCACAAAAAACATTCATGAAGTTTGGTTCTTTCATGACTTTATTATGGGTTAACAGAAAAAGTGACAAAATCTGCTGGGTCAAAAATATACATACAGCAACATGAATTAGCAATTTTGGTGACTTAGAAAGTTGTGTCAATGAAATGAGCTTCATAGCATGGCCTCTTAACTTCTTGTGAGTGATTATGAGTGACTACAACTGGTGACTTCTCTGAGGCCATTTAAATAGGGCTCATTGGATACAAACGGCCACAAACGCTACAATGGGAAAGTCAAAGGAGCTCAGCATGGATCTGAAAAAGCGAATCATTGACTTGAACAAGTCAGGAAAGTCACTTAGAGCCATTTCAAAGCAGCTGCAGGTCCCAAGAGCAACAGTGCAAACAATTGTTTGTAAGTATAAAGTGCATGGCACTGTTTTGTCACTGCCACGATCTGGAAGAAAACGCAAGCTATCACCTGCTGCTGAGAGAAAATTGGTCAGGAGGGTGAAGAGTCAACCGAGAACCACCAAAAAGCAGATCTGCCAAGAATTAGAAGCTGCTGGAACACAGGTGTCAGTGTCCACAGTCAAGCGTGTTTTGCATCTCCATGGACTGAGAGGCTGCCGTGCAAGAAGGAAGCCCTTGCTCCAAAAGCGGCACCTTAAGGCTCGACTGAAGTTTGCTGCTGATCACGTGGACAAAGATAAGACCTTCTGGAGGAAAGTTCTGTGGTCAGACGAAACAAAAATCGAGCTGTTTGGCCACAATGCCCAGCAATATGTTTGGAGGAGAAAAGGTGAGGCCTTTCACCCCAAGAACACCATGCCTACCGTCAAGCACGGTGATGGTAGTATTATGCTGTGGGGCTGTTTTGCTGCCAATGGAACTGGTGCTTTACAGAGAGTAAATGGGATAATGAAGAAGGAGGATTACCTTCAAATTCTTCAAGATAACCTAAAATCATCAGCCCGAAGGTTGGGTCTTGGGCGCAGTTGGGTGTTCCAACAGGACAATGACCCCAAACGCACATCAAAAGTGGTAATGGAATGGCTAAATCAGGCTAGAATTAGGGTTTTAGAATGGCCTTCCCAAAGTCCTGACTTAAATCCCATTGAGAACATGTGGACAATGCTGGAGAAACAAGTCCATGTCAGAAAGCCATCAAATTTAACTGAACTGCACCAATTCTGTCAAGAGGAGTGGTCAAAGATTCAACGAGAAGCTTGCCAGAAGCTTGTGGATGGCTACCAAAAGCGCCTAATTGAAGTGAAAATGGCCAAGGGACATGTAACCAAATATTAGCACTGCTGTATGTATATTTTTGACCCAGCAGATTTGATCACTTTTTCTGTTAACCCATAATAAAGTCATGAAAGAACCAAACTTCATGAATGTTTTTTGTGACAAAGAAGTATCTGTTCCAATCACTCTATCAGAGAAAAATCAGAGTTGTAGAAATAACGGGGAAACTCAAGAGAGCCATGACATTATGTTCTTTACAAGTGTATGTAAACTTTTGACCACAACTGTATTTGGAGTTGTTTGGAGTTTATGTCACCTTATGAGATTAGGTCCAGTTCACTCATCATTTGTTTTTATCTCTTTTTGGTCTCTGCCAACTCATGAGGCTGTTTAGCTGTTAAATGCTCCACTATGTTCCCCAAGTAGTCATTAACTATGTCTGCTGTTTAGTGCTGAGCAGAATACAGCCAGAATACAGCCTCACACTGTATTATTTTAACCTCACTATGGCTTTAGAGCTCCAGGTTTTGCCATCTGTGTTTCTGTAACACAGCCCCTCGTCCCGCAGCCTCTGAGGACGAACGTATAATTCCTGGTTATGCTGTAGTAAGAGTCAAATGATTGTTTTCAATATGATCCCAGAGATAAGTCCACTGTATTGTACGGTAGTGATTATTCAGGCATGGCTGCTAAGCCTGAGTGAATGCAGCAGAAACACTAGCCTAGGGTTATTTGCATTTTGCAAGAGACACAAAAACACTGCATCGTATTCTCTGAAGAAAAGGCCAGTTGTTTGCTTGTTAGACACATGATGAAACTCAATCACTCTCAAATTAAAGCTGACATTTCATGCACCAACTTGTAAAAGGATTTGTATGAATGATCGACTATGAAGACATTGATTATATGTAAAATCTTAATCGGATTTTTTTTTTTTTTTTGCCCTTTTTCTAGCTGATTGGTCTTGTCTGTTTCAAAATCTGGACTGTGAATGCTATGCTGAGCAGTGTATTGTAGTGTGAGCCCTGCTGGCCTTTAAGTAAACACTGTTCATTTTGTGCAGTAATCAGAGCAATAACCGACTAAAAATACACGCATGGTTTGAGCTAGGGCTGGGCGGTATGACCAAAAATGTATATCACGGTATTTTGTAAGATTATACCGGTTTCACGGTATATCACGGTATTTTTTTTCCGCATTAACTAATTAAAGCTGAACATTATTTTATCAAGCGTTTAATTATTAAGTGGACATTTTTAACACAAGAACCGCCGGCAGTGAGCGGTGAACAGCTGTTTGTGTGGCGTCTTCCGTCTCTTACTGCTTCCTTCACCTACATTCCCCTGGGTCCTAAGTTCCTCCTGTACAGCCTCTTATCACCCCCTATGTACCAACGTAATGTTACATTCATAACTAATACCACACATATTACAAGGTATCAGCGTAGCATGTGTGTCTGACCAAAATACCCCAAAAAGCAAAAAATAATAATTTTAATAATTTTTTTAGAGTTTTTAAAGTGTTTTTGTTTGTAATATGTATAATAAGCAGATCATTTAGTTATCGCTACTGATAATTTAACAAACATAAAAACATGACGTAGATAGGTTTGCAGTTTTCAAGGTGTACATTCAGATTGCATCCATGACACACATGAAAATAACTCGCGTTTTCTGCTGAGGTGGCGTAAGTTGCTTGTGTTACCACCAGCGGCATCAACATTGGCTCCAAACTTGCAAAATGTCAGATTTTTTAAAACCAAAACACTTCCAAACAGCAGACACAGCTCCTCTCTTGGGCACGGACTCTATTGGTGCATCTCCGGTCTGTCTTTGTTCCGCCTGCATCGCTCTTTTCTGGTCTTTAAGTAACGCGACGGAGCCTCTCCCAGCTGTTAGCAGACTGTTGTGCTAACGACTAGCTACCGAGCTGTACCCAGCATGCTGTTCGGCGGTGAAATTTTATAAATGTACATTACATTACATTACGGTCATTATTAGCAGAACAATATATTTTGCTTGCTGTTGAACAGTAAAAGCAGTTGTTTCGGTTATACCGGTATGACGGTATATGAAAAATTCTTATCATATGGGAAATTAAAACAGGTATACCAGTTGAACCGGTATATCGCCCAGCCCTAGTTTGAGCGAGAATAAGCAAATCTCTAAAAATCGCTAACTTTTCCTAAAATTACGTCATACGGTAACAAGTTGTCCAAGTACTTTAATTTTTTTTTCCTGTTAAATGATAAAACGCTCTTGTCGTTGAGGAAACTATTGACCACTGATAGTGTTTTCCTGATATATTATTGCCCGCTGGTACAAATGAGCATATAATAAATATTATTATATATAAATATAATATACACAGAACATAATTTAATATCGTAATGACCTAAAAGACTCTCCTTGAGCCTTAAGAAAGGGTCCACGGTTCCTGTAATCGCACTAAAGTCCAGTAGTGTCCATGCACAATGGCCGCTAAACAGGACAAAATAGCACAGATGACTAACTTTGGTTTGACTCTGTATTTGGTTTATGTAGGTATAAAGTAAATACATAGAGGAATACCTAACTTGTTGTCTTACTTTATTTCACAGTTTATATATTAGTTTAATGTCCTTTCTTCAACCTTTGTCCCTCATGGAAACAACAGATACCTAATGTTTTGCATAATTTTAATGTTGTGTAATGCACGCGGTTCGTTAAGCAGGGAAAAGCAAACCATGACATGCAAGCCACAGTAGATAAGTGCCCTATAAAGATGGTAAAGTTAATAATAAACAAACTTCAGCTGGGTCAAGGTCCTACTGTTTATTTCTAGATCATTACTGCAGCGAAGCGGTCTGTTGCATCCCTGGACGCAGATGTTTGTGCCAGGCAGATATAGTCATGTGCCTTGATATTGAAGCTATATTTGGGTAGCCTACAATCTCATCCCAATTTTGCTTAAAATCGGGAAATAAACAACATGCATGAAAAGTGCTTAGTATGATATGACGGCACGTAAAGTCATTACAATCAGTTCAGAAGCGTGGACATAGCCTCGCCTGCGCGTTTCATAAAGTGAAGATTTGAAGCGTCGTACATTACAGTCATCGAACCGTCACTGTGTTTAATTCGAAGCAGAAATGCGTCACATTTAATACAAAGGACAGCATCCTCTGCAAGTGACATATTTTCGGAACGAATATCTGTGTGTGTGCTCTCAGACACACACAGATTACAAGGCCTCGCCTTCGGCTTTGTTTTTCTCGTATCACACTATCATCAGCCAGCCGCTGTTACATAACTGCTCCGTCTGTGTGTATGTGCGCACACAAAGAAAAAAACCTATTCATAATATTGTATTAAATGTGTCTATTTGACAAATCCAAAGAGTTTATTTCCCTGTGAGCTCATTCGGTATCTGAAGAAGTGGAGCTGCATTCAGTAACGCTGTTACAGTGATTCTGATTTCTTTTCAGGGTGTTTTTAATTAAAAACAAAACAATGGCTCCGTGATAGAATTTGTGTGCTAATGGGGGTTAATAATTGCAGTAGCTCTCTCTTTCAAAGCAGGTTTTTGTTTTTTTGACTCAGTTTTGGCTATAATTAATAAAATCAGACGAGTGTCTTTGTGGCTGGTCAACAAAGCCGCAACATAAACAATATGTCTCCTATTTTATGGCTGTTAATATTCCTTTAAATATGTCGACAGCCGTGCCAGAAAGAAAAGTAATTATCAACAAAATCAGCGACTGATAATTCATGTGGGATTTGTGTTCTCAAAGCGCTGCGTTACTACATTCTTTGGTTTACACTAGATTTAATAGGCTGGCTACTGGATCCAGCTGGCTTGTTTTAAACAGACCCCAGTCGGGCTAATCACCCACCACCTCTCCTAAACTCATTCATACAGTTAGGCCTCCACACTGACAGCGGTGGCTAACCTTACGCAGACTACATATAAAGCTGGTCTAATATATTCCCACAGGAAGGCTTCCCGCTCTATAATTTGTTGACTGCTGCAGAGGGCCTGAAGAGCAGCAATACTCTTTAATGCACTTATAAACACAACACACACATATATATATATACACACACACACACACACACACACACACACACACACACACACACACACACACACACACACTCTATTGCCTTGAGAAAGAGTTGAGAGTGGCACTCGGGGAGGAATAATTATAGATGGCGTTGAATTTCCTGCTCTCCACCGTGTGCAAACAGTGTTTAGCCAAGAGGGTTTGCTTGCATCACATGTTTACACCATGGCACTAGTTGGTAGCAGGGTCACATTACTGTAGTGTGTAATGTGAGGCTAACGGAGTACTAGCGTGTACAGACATTGTTGGTTTTTTTTAAACAAAAACAACGATCCCACAAGCGCTTTGCGTGCTTTTGTAGACAGGAAAACAGATTGTTTACTCTGCTGTTGGTTGCTTAGTTTGAGATAATATTGAGTATTATTGTACTTCCTATAATAAAATGTCTTGTTTCTTCCTCCACCCAAAAGCAGTTACACGGCTGCTTCAAGGTTACTGTTCTGACTCTCTCTCTCTATCATCAACACTCAAATGTACTTTTACAAATCAAATTTCTATGGTTCAAGAAATGTGGTTTTGTTGTTGTCGTACTGGAAAGCAGCATTTATGCTTTGTGTGTTAACAGTTTCACGTCTTCCACGCGCAAGTAGCCTGTTTCTTTATTTTTTTATGTTTTCACAGAAGTGGACAGGAATAGAAGCTGCTTCCAGGAAGTGTCAGCATTACAAATACTTTCACATACTCACATTGGAGAAGTGATATACTCACTATCCTCTAGTTCTCCACAAGCTTTGCAAACTGGTGAAGCCTTCGTGTAGCAGATCTCTGTCATTATGAGCTCAGAGAGAGACTAGCAGGATGTGAACTTTGTATGCATGAGTGTTTGCCTGCGGATATGTATACTGCATATTAATGTTTATGCATGAAGGCATGATACACTGCTCTCCCCAATACCTGGAGCTATTGTATTTGTAATTGAATAACCTTACCTGAGCTGTTAAGTTAAAGTCAGAATCAATGTAAAGGGTGATGTGAGGCAAAAGAAGAAAAATGGATGGCAAAATCTCACCTGTAGAGATACAGATGGTTGACAAATGGAAGGAAACATTTTTTGGAACTTGGCGTGTATCTGGGGATTATACAAAGAAGGCCAATTTCTATTTTAGATGCTTTAGAAACAGGTGGTCTTAAAAATCTTTATTTGAGTATAAATTTTGCAGCCACATCAAATTGTTTACAGGATATTCAACCTTTATTTCTTTATAATGCATGTAATACTTGACCTGTTTCCTTACAGGGCTTGTACCAAGGCAATAAAGTAGTCCACGAACATGTGATATGAGTTCACAGATAACTACAATCCCTCCTCATCATTGTGGTTGTTTTTCTGCTTACACCTACAGTCTCTGAGCATATCTATGGGTTGCAATCGTTGTCTTTTTGATTCCTCACATTTCATTTTTGTTTGTTCACTGTCTGGCATTTCAGAGAATAATGCAGTTCACAGCCCATAGAGTATAAACGCCTCTGTTCATGCTCGGGGCTGTCGCGCCATCTGCGGCGCCAAGCACGAGTATAAACAAAGCTTTACTTGCCATTGATCCTGCATGTCCCTGAGCTCTACTAGAGGTTCTGATGCTGGTGGAGAGCAACTGCGAGCTCTTTGATTCAAAATCTCCTGTAGGTGTTAAATCTGGTGACTACGAAGGCCTTGGCATCATCTTAATGATAATGTTAATACTCACTGACCTTTACACTTTGTGTAGAAGCATCTTCATCTTATCTTTCTATTTAGGTTATTCTTCTGTTTGGTCACCTGTCTGGGAAGAAAACATAGAAAGTGACTTGAGAATAGAGAAAGCAAAGAAGGATGGAGAGAAGCAAAGAAAGACATTTAAAGCTGTGTAGGTTGATGGTACGAGGAGAATGATTTAACGTTGTTTAAGTGAAGATAGTGAAGGCCTTGTACATTCCTCCACTGTACGCTGTGCATACCGAGAGATTGACAGAGTGTGTGTGTGTGTGGGGGTGTGTGTGTGTGTGTGTGTGGGGGGGGGGGGGGGGGGGGTGGGGGGGGGGGGTGCAAGGTGAGGAAGACAATATGATGTGACACTGTAGGAGCTGGTTCAGGAGGGAGGAGGGGTAAATCTATCTTGTAGGTGTTATCAGGTTAAGCCACCCACCAGTGGCTGTCGCCATGGTGACACCATGGTAACGACCAGGTGATCATCAACCAGGATGGAGTAAGACCTCGCTTTATGTAAAGGTGCTTCCTGTCTTCATCTGTCTCATTCAGGGTCCGTCTGGAGTATTGTCTGTCTTCAGGGTGTGCTGGTGTATTCTGCATGTACTGTACATGAAAAGCTCAAAACTGATCGAGTTCATCTGATCTCTTCGAAGCAGCTTTACTCGTGTAAACAAATGTTTGTTGGGTCAATGTTGAGGTCAGCTGCGTCTTTTTTTCCCTCCGCTGTATGTGTTGATATAAGTTTCTCTGTATGGCTCTTCCATTTTTAACCCTATAAGCTGATTTGCTAACATGCTTACAGAGATGTCTGTTTCAATCCGTCGGCGTTAGCTCTGTTACATCATTGCAGCCTGCTCTCTGTGTGTGTGTGTGCGTGTGTGTGTGCGTGTGCGTGCGTGCGTGCGTGCGTGCGTTGCTCGGCAGAGGGGTTCGGTGGGGCAGCGGCTGGGTATGGAGGGCTAACAGACGCTCGGCACATGGAAACACACTAGAAACAACGACACACGTGCTTGTGCCATGCGTGCACTGCAGGCTAGACACACAAATATAGGAAGTCAAAGTCAAACACACACCACAGACCTTTGCTCTGGCTCTTAAAGGCACACTGTACTACTGCTAAACACACACGCCATGCCAGTCAAGAGACAACCTCTAATCTGCATCCTAATGCCAGGCAATTGATTTGCAAATTAAATGGTTTTGAATGCGAACAACAACCGGTTGTCAGTTCACTTCTGTATTTGGGTCAGTTAATAAAAGTGGTGACGCACTTCATTGTTTGTTTGATTATTGCTATGATATGGATGACAAGTGATTGGAATCATTTGGAAATTCAGATGGCGTTGATACTCATACATTGTCATGGCGTCTAACTGTCAAGTCGCTGCTCATTGTTTGTTCACAGTATTTAAATTTTTTTGGATTTTTACTATTTACCATTAACGTTATGAAGCGGGAGAAATAATGCTCAAATTCCTGCAAGGAATCAGTAAAATAGTGGGATTTGAGTGATTTGACCATATTTTACCACAGCAAGCAATTCATTGTCCTCCGTATTTCCTTAACAATTCAATATGTGCTGCATTCTGTCTGTTGTATGTTTCAGATGATAATAATCTTAAAGTCTATCCACACCTAAATCGTGTAGTAGACCCCATAATGACAATTCCCTACCCGCTATAGTGATTCTGTTCAGTGGCTGACAGTCAAGAGGACTTGCACTCTGTTAGCAAGAGTCTCACACTATTAGTCATTTATTGTTTTACTTGGCTGTCGCCACTGACTACTGGGATAAGCAATCCGAGGCAGGTTGCACATTTTAAGTAGTGTTCCAGCTAATTGTTTGGGTTTGGTGGCTGTTTTACACAGTGAAAAACAAGTTTGGTTGTGTTGAAATTACAAAGATACCCACAAATTATTTCATGAATGATCAACGTTATTCTTATACCTCCAAACCAGAAGGTTTTAATAGTGTACTCATTTCCCAGGAAATTAACCTTAAAAAGCAGTACAAAATAAAACATATTGCAATGAAAATGTATTTGAAAAATGGAGAAAACCATCTCATTGTCGATAAATAAAAAGTGCCTCTAATTTGCTGTTAAATGAGTAAACTTCTGCTTTTATCTCATGAGGAATCTCATAAAATTACATATATGTTCAAACTATTTAACCTGGGGTTTCAGCTCCAGACAAAAAAACAGGGCAAGACAAATCATTTGCATCATGAGTGGTGATGGTGAGATGGTGACAACCGTGACAGAGTTGTGAACCAAAGACAAAGAAACAGAGAGCTAGAGGGATGAGAGAAAAGTGAGGGGAAGTTGGCGAGACAGATGGGAGTTAATCCTGCGGAAGGACACTCCTCAGGGTCCTCATATCCTTCTCCTGTTTCCTATTAAATTACTTCACTTGAACTTGTGTGCTTCCTGAGTTTCACTGTGTTAAATGTGACACGTGACGGTTGCTTGCGTCTCATTTAAAGCTCTGACAGACATATCTTTGTGTTTCAGATAAACCTGCGGCTCATTTTAGTCAGCGGGAAGACGAAAGAATTCCTCTTCTCTCCCAACGACTCGGCGGCGGACATTGCCAAACACGTCTATGACAACTGGCCGATGGGTGAGTAGCTCCATTTAGATACCTCAATGATTCTTCCTGGCAATGGCAGCTGATGAATGATGTAGCAATAGTTACATAGTGGAGCCAATTAAATCATCCTGAGGTGATCCAGCCATTTCTTTTTCTTCACTCAGACATTGATGTATTTGTAACTCTTCACTATTCATTTAAAAAAAAGTCTCGCCGGCCTACTTTTGGGCACCGTCAAACTAAATACCATCACACATCCACAAACTCATTGTCACACCATTTGGATTGTCCAATGCTAATTCAACTGACTTCTGATCGGTATTTTGGAATGTGGGGTTTAGTTAAATTTACTGGGACATTTGCTGTTTTCCCACATTCTGCACATAAATAATAACAAAGACACATGTTGTGTTATCCGGTATAAATCAAATTCTTATATATATTGAATATCTATAGCTAAAGCTAACGGCAGCCGAGGGGCTACACTGTCCATCCAGAGAGCTGCGATCCCACTCAAACCCAGTGCTAATTACTTACGTGTAGCTCTATATAGCAGTGTGGGAACGTGCCCGTCTTTGGTGTAGGGTAATTAGAGTGCGCTCCTCCTTTCGGCTTGATTATAATTGCGTACAGGAACGTGGGATCGCAGTACAGCCGCCTCCTTTCTGTAACACACCCACTTCTTAGCTGCTTCTACACCAGTGCTAGAATTTTTTTATAGATTCACAGTGCTGTGAATCTATAGTCCAGGATTTCGAGAAGCCCACAGCCATGAAAAATATATCTGATGGACTCATGAGTGAAAAATGTAAACTCAAGGAGAATCTGTTGGTTTTGGAAGTGCACAGTGCCCCCCCCCCCGACAACAGATCTGAACCCTGTGAGACCCAGAGGAGGCTCTCAGTCAGCACCAACACCCTCCGCTTAGCTGGAGACAAACATCTGGTGACCAGACGCTGCTGCTGTGCAACTTAGTCTCTTAACAATGAAATTCTTCCATTTCTAAATCACATAACTAGAGTCAGGAATGCTCAAAAAGAAACAGATTTAGTTTATTGTGTTTTTTAAAGAATATTCAACACGGTTTATAGATAATAGATTATTTAATGATAATACTTTATGGGGAAAGAGGTAAAATAAGAAGAGATAAGCAGGAACGGGTAAATATATGAAGCTTGTCTTCTGTCTTGCTCCATGTCGATGTTTCTATTTAACTCTGACCCTTTTTTTTTTCCTTTTAGACTGGGAGGAAGAGCAGGTCAGCAGTCCTAACATCCTGAGGCTGATCTACCAGGGCCGGTTTCTACACGGCAACGTAACACTAGGAGGTGAGAAAACACAGAAAGTACACCTCCCAAAAAGAAAAACAACCCTTGTGTGCTCATAGACATGCACACAAAAATCACAGCAGTGTGTTGCTGGAAAGTTCTTTGCTGTTCTCATCTTTTTTTTTCCCGAGCAGCAGAACAGAGGTACCTCAGTGCTCTGGACAAGTCTGCTTTGACGGAGAGAGGGAGGAGAGAGGAAATACAGAAAAAGAGGGGCGAGAGAGAGAGATTGGTCAGGATAGGGGCCAGACTGGCGTTAGTTTAGACCTCAAGCAGCACAAAGAAGAGACGAGAAGGGAGGGGGTGTGAAGAGAAAAAAAAGGATGGCAGCCCACTTCACTTCTCTCCTTTTAGGCTTTTTGAGTCTACTTAACACAATTTTGATTTGACAGGTGTTTTGTAATAATGGGGTTAAGGCCGTCCCTAACCCTGTTACACTCATCCCAATTACTGCCATCTATCTGATAATTCTCTTATCTTTGGTTTAACGTGTTTGCACGCTGACATAGAATCCTCTTAAAGCCGAGCCAAAGCCCCCAGCAGTTTTGAAATGCAAACATAGACACCACACACGTGTGAAGACGTGATTGAACACGTGATTGATAAGCAGTTTTTGGGGAGTTACAGAGTAACAAGAACTGCAGCCAAATATTAACTACAATTTAGTGTGTGGATCAAGTATTGTTTTTGTTTTGTTTTTTAAATCTAGCAGCTTATATGTAATATATGAGTAGCATGCATATCTTCCTGGGAGCTATTGATTTTCATTAATTGGGGATAAAAATCAACTGCTGAAAAACTGCTAAAAAGCAGTGAACATTGTGCTCGATTATGTTTTTCTCAAATTAACATTATTTTTGCGTAGTAACAGAGTTTAAAGACAGACATGGAGATATGGTTGAAATATGATATTTCTGATATTGATAAAATACATGAAAAATCTGTGACGTTCAAAGCAAAGCTGTGTTCCAATTTTAGCTCTGACTCTTCCTGTTGAAAAAGGGATCTGTCAATGACAGGCATTGATTTGGACAACATAAATAACATATGATCACGTCATCCAAACACATATTGATTTATCTTCCAGTCCTGTTTCTTTTCTATTAGGAGCTTGCTGAGTTATTTTAGGATGATTAGGTTTCAGGGTCTTTCCTTTTCTGCAAAGAGATAATTATTCTGCAACAAAATTACCTGAGCCATAGTTTATTATTTGGTAAAAATGACTTTGTAAAGACAGATATGTTGTATCTCACTGAATAACCTTTGCACCCCCCCCCCCTTTCTCTCTCTCTCTCTAACTTCACCCCCGCTAGCTCTCAAACTGCCTTTGGGGAAGACCACAGTGATGCATTTAGTTGCCAGAGAGACTTTGCCTGAGCCAAATTCCCAAGGTAACCAGCCCTTCTTTCCTTTCAGTGGGCCTTTTCAAATGCTGAGCAACTTTAAACGTTCTGCTCCCAGCCATTATACATCTCTACACACGGCTTCTGTTTTAGGAAGAGCTACTGCTGCAAATAATTGGCCCCCTTAAGTGTATCCCCACGATACAGCACATTGTGTAGAATGTACAGCTGATATAAATCATATTAGGTGACAGGTCTCCTGTTTGTGACTGTGTAGTGGAACGCCTATCTATGTAGAGAAAGAGGCTGACTTCAACCTGACAAATAGTCAGAGTTCAGAGGGACATCTAAGGTTGCACAAAGTGCTGTAGTTATTGACTGTCATCAATTTGCTTTACATTAAAATAAAAGTTAAAATAAGCCCACGGTAAGATAAGGTACGATGAAGAATTACCTCAATTTACTCCGGAAAACCTTTGTCCCGTGGAAGAACAATTACAAGGCAGTGTGTGTGTGTGTGTGTGTGTGTGTGTGTGTGTGTGTGTGTGTGTGTGTGTGTGTGTGTGTGTGTGTGTGTGTGTGTGTGTGTGTGTGTGTGTGTGTGTTTTTTCAAATGATTATTGTGGTCTGGAAAAAACACATTTCTTGCTCCACAACATTATTAGTGCGCCACAAATAGAGCCATGTTTTCCCTCGTTCCACAGTTGCAATTGAAGTAACGATGTCGGTTGCCGTCACTGACTGTTAAAATAGAAAACAAAGCTCTTAATTCTGAGATGACCTGGACGTTTGGTGGTAGAGTTTTAAGCATTCAGTCTTTGTTTTTATGAAACCGTCTAAGTCAGACTGGTCTAACAGCAAAACGCAGTGAGCGTGTTGCTTCAGGTATCGGTGAGACATAAAATACAATCCATAAAGACTAGTTTGAGTCACATGTCCATGAGTTTGAAGGCTTATCAGACACCAAAATGCTACACAGTGGTTTGAAACTACAGGATTTTACCGCTATGTTATCTTTTCATTAGAAAAGTCTGAACATGTTTGTCTCGATGATGATGTTTGTGTGTGTGTGTGTGTGTGTGTGTGTGTGTGTGTGTGTGTGTGTGTGTGTGTGTGTGTGTGTGTGTGTGTGTGTGTGTGTGTGTGCTTGTGTGTGTCTGTGTTTTTAGGTCAGAGGAATAGAGAGAAGACCGGGGAGAGTAACTGCTGTGTCATTCTGTGAATACACACCGCCGCCGCCGGCCCTCCATCCTTCTCATCCGTTCTCACCCTCAACATCCTGGACCTACTGAGTTTCTCCCCTGTCCTGAAACGTGTCCACAATGCGGATATGCATACAGACAAACACACACACACACACACACACACACACACACACACACTTCTCCTTTTGTTTTCCCTCTCTCACACACACATATAGAAAGACAACAGGCTCAGGCTGATTTGGGACACAGAGTTGGGAGCAGGAAATTGATTAACATCAGAGTTGATTCCTTTGTTCTACTTGTTTTTTGTTTTTTTGTCATAACTGAAAATGAGTGGAAGGAACTGGATTTGCATGTGGGTTTTTTTTTTCTTCTTCTTCTTTTTTTCTTAATGCACACCTTTTGAAGCCTTCTGCCGTCACACAGACACACACATACATGCAATACACAATCGAACCATCCTCTGTTAAAAGCTCCTCATTCTAGCTGGTTGTCATAGTAATGCAGTGCCCAAGTTTGTGTGTGTGGCCTTGTTTTCTCATACAGACCGCTGAGAATTTTAACCACTAACAACTTGCCAACACACACACACACACACACACACACACACACACACACACAAACTCTTCGACATTCTGTCTACAGATCCAACCATATGTGCTTGTGTGATCTCCCTGGGTGCAGCAGACGAAGCTCAGACGTGCCTGATCAGAGAACTCAAACCAGGACACATACACAAACACACCTGTGTCCTTTTTACTGCCCTGCTCTGCATGTGCCCTGAAAGGTCACAGGAGAGAAATTATTCCTTTTTGTCCGCAGAGCGCTCTAGAGACCGAACTCGTCCTGCGTCTTTTAGTCGTCACATTCTTAGCCAAACAAAGCCTAACAAACAAACAAATAGACAAACAACCAATGTTGGTGGTCTTGTTTTGGTTATTTGTTTGTCCATGACATTTGTGACTGTGTTTTGACAGTCCATGCATATTACTGACCGACCAGTGTTGTGATTAATAAAACGTTGTGTCAGTTTTCTTCCCTCCCTAATGCACCATCCCTCCGTCTCTCTCTTTGAGGAAAGGTTCATTGTGTTCCTTTTTTTTTAAAAACAGTGTTGTGAAGGATCTCTCTGAAAGATTGCTGTCCAAGCAGGGAATTAATTCGGAATGAAAATGTTCTTTATTTGTCTTAATTCGCTTCTTACTCTCTCTTTAATTCTCTCTCTCTCAGCATTAATAAGTCCAGTTTGCACAACCGAAGCATGTGCTCCTTCATCAGATTAATAAAAAGTTTTATTGTTTTATTTTATATTTTTCCAATGGAAGTAATGTTCCAAAATATGGTAACGTGTAGAGTATATTTAATATGAATCTTATATAGAACATGATCACTCTAATCTTGTTGATATACAGTATATTGGTGTTTAGTCTATGATTGTGTATGCGGTTAGCTCCTAGCCAGTTCACAGTCACTCGCTGACAATGTCTTGTGCTGCAGCAAAACGTCCCTAATCATCAACAGACTGTATTTTTATTTTCTTTCTTCTGTGCTCTTTTATTATTATTTTTTCATGTGTTTATAATTTAATGTAATCATTTTTTTTGTCTTTGGGGTTTTTTGCTTTAAAGAATTGCTTTGTAACAGCACTAGGTCTTAAAAAGAAATATTGTTTATATTGATCAGGGTTCAAATCTGTACAGAGCTAAATGTTTTCAAACCAATTGTAAATAGCACTAATGCTTCCCCCCCCCCTCCAAACTCCAAAATGGAATACATCTGTAAACTAAATAAAGGTTATTCAAGTGCATTGCCTTTTGTCATGACTCAATCTTTCGAGCATCACCTGATTTTGACAGCCTGCTTTCAACAAGAGCTTCAACAGACCGCTAAATCAGAGGGCCATTTTTAGCTGACGTCTACACGGAAGTGGATTAGGGAGTATTTCTGCTGAAATTGTTCTTGATAGTCTTCTGGGAAACTGTCAGTAGACTGAGTCATGGAAGACACTGTCCGAAGTTAGGATCAGAGCTGTGTTTATCTCTACACACACATAAAACACTTTGCTACTGTTAGAGTTGCTCCCCAGTGATGTGTAGTTGACGCATTTCATGTGAAGTTATGAATGAAGTACTTTAATTCTTTTCTTTGCTGCTTGCAACAAAATAATTTCCCCTCGCGGGATCAATGAAGTTACTAACTATCTATCTATCTATCTATCTATCTATCTATCTATCTATCTATCTATCTATCTTTAACTTAAAGAAGTACCACTTAAATGACTCAATCACAAGTTTAAGTACAGTGTGGTCAGTAAAAGGTTCTCACTGTGCAAAATGACCCCTTTGAGAAGAGAGGTATGTTATCAAATATGTTTTATATATATTATAGCAAAGCAAAGACACATTTCCCCTATACACTTATCAGATGGTTTCATTTAAATAAATGCCTAAAGCCCAAAGAGTTTAAATTATCCTATATTTTTTTCCTTTTTTTAACAAGCAAAAATTTGAGAATAGTACAATGTGTGTGTATATATATATATATATATATATATATATATATATGCAAATCTGTTTAGCAGAACATTGTCTTTTTGTTCCGTTCCTGTACCATTCATCATCTCACAAAAGTAAAAAGATCTGAATATGTTTTCCACCACAAGATTATTGTGTGCTGTACGTAAAGTTTTAATCTGTAAAGTAACTCTAGCTGTCAGATAAAGGTAGTGGAGTAAAAAGTACAGTTCAAGCTGAATCTCTATCTCTATGTAATAGAGTAGAAGTATAACTAACCCTAAAATAAAAACACTCAAGCAAAGTACAAGCAACTCAAAACTGTATTTGAGTAAATGTTCTGTACTGTGCAGCACTGTGTGTAGGACTGTGTTTCTTGTGGGTTGGCTGTCAATAGATTCTGAAGGTGGTTGACAAGTACTTGTGACACCACCTTAAAGTCAACAATAGTTGAAATTGTTGCTTGTCAGTTTAGACTTGACAGTCAATTTACATGAAAGAGAATCAGTGGTGGGCCGTCAGAAACTTCCCAACGCTTGTCTTAAGTGGAAGAAATGTCTTAGTATACGCTCACTCAACATTCAATAAAGATGACTTATAAAGTCGTCACACAAGAAGAAATACAATTTAATTGCATAATTTTCTCTGTGACAACCATGTGATGCTGTTAAGCCACTTGTCCAGTTTGCACAACAGTCATTCGGCCAAAGTGCAGCAGGAAGAACAGAGTGGAACATAGAGTACAGTTCAGCCTGCCATCCCGACATAGTTTGCTAATGACAAACTGAACAAACAAGAGATGCTCCATTACTGCGGGGATTGTTTTCAATTACAGAAATAGGACATTAAAGTCTTTGAATATCAATACGTTTGCAACATGAAGGGAGTTCTGAGTTGTTAAAATGTTTTTAATTTATGAAAGATGACAGCTGTAGTTACTTTGACTGGACTTCTGCTGCCTTCAGTGAACTCCTGTGTAGTTTTTTCCTCTCCTCCTCCCTGTTTCCATCCCCTCCTTGAAATCATGCTGTGTCCACACAGTGACATGAATGCAACTATTCTCCTGGTATTTACACACACACACACACACACACACACACACACACACACACACACACACACACACACACACACACACACACACTGTTTAAAGAGTCTAAATGCAGACAGAGAGGATTGTGGTTACAGTAGTACCACTCAGAACGGCACATTGAACCACTCAGTATTGCTGCTGCCTGGCCTCTGAACAATACACCTGTCTCTTTACACAGACGCGTTATTGTTTCACAGGTAGTGTGGTCTGCATGAGTAAACATTTTGCAGTAACATTTACATATATGTGATATTATTAACAACAGTGACATTTAAGTATTCAGCTAGACTGTAAACAGGAATGACAGATTACATGCGGCTTGTCTACAACAGGGTGTAAAATGAAGCAGGCAGGGTGGGCATGTATGGGGAGCCCCATTAAAAAAGCTACACCCACACATTCATTACTCATATTTGTGTGGAGCATATAGGCATATCATTATGGGATAACATCCACCAAACATAAGGCAAACAGCATGGCAAGAAATTATTTTTCTTTGTTTGACCCTTACGTCAGGTTTGAGGATGTCGCCATCTTCTGGCAAAATACCTGTATAGCAACATGAACCACTAGTGATATAAACGGACAGCAGAGGGTGCTTTGGATGAAATACTCCATCAAGTGGCATATGATATATTGAATTGATTCAAATCATTGCCAAACACATGTTTGTATTTAACTTACTTATCGTTTTCTTTTTTAAATATTCAGGAACCTTGTATAACTTGTATTAATATTATATTTAGAGAATGAGATTTCTCCATCCCTCTGCTGAAAATCTAATATTTCTGTCTTTCTCTTTTTCTGTGATTTTTAAGGGGACGGAAATATTGTCAGTGTCTTACAACATGTCCAACCACAGCAGCCATATTTTACTGAAAAATTATGCATTATGCCTCAAGCCATGTCAATGTCATTTGTGACTGTGAGTCCAAAACTCCAAACTCACCCTCTTCCTATTGTATTCTACATCTTAACACTTAATGGTCCTTTAGCCTTCATCATCTTCTCCTACATTTGCATCATCGTCTCAGTACTGTGCATGTCCGGTGGACAGGTGAGGTTCACCTCTTTCTATCCAAAGATAATGGTGTATTTTTACATGTTTGTTAGATTAAAACCGGGGTCGGCAATTTGTTTTTTGGCAAAAATTCAATCAGCTGTAATTCAAGTGTAATTCAAATTCCTCGTGGCTCTGTTTTCAGGCTTTAGAAAATCCAGTAAATGACAGGAAACTTTTGCCAATCCCAGATAATTTAAGAGACAGGGATTTCCTATTGGCTGTTCTATGAATGCAGATGATTGTGCACATCCCGTCAGATGGTCACTGAGCACAAGGGCCCCTCAAGGCTGTGTGCTCAGTCCACTGCTCTTCACCTTGCTGACACACAACTGCACAACAACCTACAGCACTAATCACATGGTCAAATTTGCAGATGACACAACTCTGGTCGGTCTCATCACCAAGGATGATGAGACCCACTATAGGAAGGAGGTCAGCCTTCTGACCACGTGGTGCAGAGACAACAACCTCCTTCTGAATAACAGCAAGACCAAGGAGATTGTTGTTGACTTCTGGAGAGGCCACACTCAACACCCACCACTGACCATCAATGGTGCTGATATAGAGAGAGTGAGCAGCACCAAATTCCTGGGGGTGGACATCAGTGAGGACCTCTCGTGGACAGCCAACACAACATCACTGGCAAGAACACCCCCACCCATTATGTGCACTTTTTACCGAGGCACCATTGAGAGCATCCTGACAAACTGTATCACTGTGTGGGGCGGAAGCTGCACTGACTTCAACAGGAAAGCCCTGCAGCGCATAGTGAACACAGCTGGAAGGCTCATTGGTGCCTCACTCCGCTCACTCCTCTCCCTGCAGGACATATATGACACCCACCTCACCCGCAAAGCGACCATGATTGTGCGCGACTCCAGCCACCCCTCACACAGTCTCTTCAGCCTCCTGCCCTCTGGGAGAAGATACCGGAGCCTCCGTGCTCGCACCACTAGACTTTCAAACAGCTTCGTCCACCAGTTTGTTAGGAAGCTGAACTCTCTCCCTCCTCTCTTTTAAGACTCCCTATGTCTGACTGCTGCTAAATACAGAATGATAGTTTTTCTTAATATATATTTTGTCTCAATGTTTTTCTATTTTTGCACTTTATTATCTGTATTCACTTTGTATGTTGGACTGGAGAGAAACGTTTTTTCAACTCCTCTGTATGTTTGGTACATTGAGAAATTGACAATAAAGCTGACTTTGACTTTGACTTTGAATGGTGAAAGCCTGATTCAACAGTTAAATATCCTTCAGGAAAAGTTGCTGTTCCAGCATTGGCAACAAAAGCATACACTGAAAAGTTACCCAAAAAAGGAAGATGGACTTGTCAATAAGAGAATCTGACAATATCTTCAAAGCCTTTCAGGGATGGAGAGAAAGTGTTGTAGTTTAGCCTTTCTGCTAATCGTAGCCAAAGGCTCGCGGCCGCGGCTAGCTTAAGGCTGCGGCCGCGAGCTCATGGCTACGGTTAGTGCAAGGCCATAGCCCAAGGTGTAGCCACAGCCTGTTAAGAATAAACATTGCTCCAGCAAAGGCGGTGTTGAATTCTCGCCTGGTGTCCCCGCACACTAGAGCAGTAAGAGAGATGGTGTTGCAGAAGGCTTGTATGATTTGGTTGGGCACACAAAATGACATCATGGTGAAGGTGACAGTACTAATGCCACCACCCAGCAGAGGAGCGTGAGGCCTGTCATGGTTGTGTTTGTCATCCACATCGGGTATCTGAGGAGGGAAAGAGGGATATAAAGAGAGGGTAAGAAAATAGAGAATCATTAGTTTTTGTCATATTCCAATGTGTAGAGGTTAGACTAATCAAATAGCTTCATTGCACCTGAGAGGAAAACAGACGGCCAGATATCTGTCCAGGGCCATAGTCATTAAAATCAGGGAGTTCAAGGAGCCAAAATAGTGGATCATGTGCTTTTGAAAGAGGCAAGTGTGAAAGCCAAGACTCCCGTCATTCCACCAGTAGCGAGCGATTAGTTTAGGTAAAGCTACGGTGGTAAAGCCTGTAAGAAAAAGAGAGGAAGCGAAAAGAAAAACGAGAAGACAAGACATGCAGATCACGACAGCTGTTCTGCTTTACTATATGAATAATTATTTCATGTAGAACACTACATGCATGCAATTTCAGAACCACATTCATTTTTAAATGTATGTCATGTCACACTTGAATGCATTGATTTAAACTGAAGGGCAGACTGATTCAAACTGTTCAGTATACACTATTCAACCTGAAATCCTTCACACCAGTTACTGGAGACAAAATTGGGATGTCCATTGATTTTTTACACCAATATTTGGTTCATTCTGGCCTACTTCTTTCAACTTCTTTCACCAGAAACTTGGATCTTGACAGACTGACCAACACAAGCAGCAGCCTCTCAGTTTTCTAAAGATTTTTTGACAGGCAGGAAGTGCTCGGTGTGTTGTTAAAACTTTGTCCCAGTGGAAGAAAAAAAGAAAAGAGTATTCAAGTTGTCCATAACAACTGTATTCTCTCTCTCCTTTTTAATGAATCCCAATGACTTTCTGCAAAACTTAAATAATGACAATTCCCTATAAACCATGTAACATCATGGTAGGCTATAGTAGAAAAAAGTAGACTTAAAAATACACAGCCAACAGTATAGTGTGGACAAAATATAGGCCTACTCATGACTGTTGACTAAATATGCAGATGGTACATTGCAAATATATGTGCTGTTCAAAGAACTGAAGTGTGATTATATTGTTAAATATATATATACAGCAATATGTTTGTGAATGTGTAACGAATCTGGTGACAGAGGCAGAAAACAGCTGCTGCTGTTAAGTGAACACAACACACTCACGGTAGGGAAACCAGTTGGGGTGTAACACCGGGAAAAAAATGTAATGTGGATTCTCTTGAGGATGAAGTTGGCCTCTAATTCAGGAGTTAAGATTTATTTTAAGTGGTAACGTAAAAACCACCTTCAGAAAAACTGATTTTTGCTTTCTCTCGATGCAGACCAGATGTCTTGTTATCTAACGTTAACTGTTGACTACAAAACCTCTGGAACAGTTCACTTTAATTGGACTTGCCAATACTACTTGCAATACTAACTGTATTCATGGACTGAGACTTAAAAGGTTTTTATTAAATGTCTAAGTAGGTCGTGACAGCTGAAACGATCAGTAAATTAAACAATAAGTGAAATAAGAAAAATAATTGGCCAATTCTAATGATAAACAATTAATTTACATAATTTACAAGCAAATATGCTCAATTGTGTTTTGCTGCTCAGTTGTGAAGATGCCTATGATGACGAGATGATATTTGACTGTAAAATGTCTGCAGTGTGATAAATGCATGGTTGAAACTAATCACATTAATAATGGTTAAGTGTCAGAGTGCACAATACCAGGGACCTTGAACTAGGACACTTAAACAGAGTCATTATTTATGTTATTAATTACACAAAATGTTATAGAAAATATATAACTATGGTACATCTAACCATGATAGGAAAAATATATCCTGTCATGCAGTATTTCTTTTAATAACCCCTCATGTTGCATCAATCTGCCTTAATAATTTAAATTAATCTATTCATTTGCTCTGTGTCTGCTGGATGTGAATGTAGCCAACTGTTTGCTTACACATCATTACTTAATATGCTAGCAATATAAATTGATTATTTGTCAGCTATTCTGATATATTGCTGCCCCCTTGTGGCCATACATTAATTCACTGAGGTGGTTTAGGGCAATTTTTAACAGCAGGGTTCTGACTCACTTTAATTAAACTGGTAAGGCCTCAGCCTTCAGTCAAGATGAGTAATGTTTTACAATATTTTAGTGTCACCCCGAGGATAATTTGTAACTTAATTTATTCTGCATAATGGTCAAAAAACATAAACAAGGAATTTCATTCTAAACACTGCAACTGTGAATAATCACATTGTATTTTGCTGTACTAGAGTTTGTGTATTTTTATCCCCCATTTCCTATTGGACTCAGGCTGGGGAGTCTGTGTGACCAGAATGGAGAAGTGGATCAATCACTGTGACCAAAGATCCTCCTGAAGCACATATTGGCAGTGAGTACAAAATGAAGATATAATTAAGAAATTACAAACCTGTAATCTTTGAGACATCTTAAAGGGAATTTTGCTAAATCTGCTTCATTTAAATTTCAGGTTTGTTTGTAGTTTCAGAAAGAGATCATGTTCAATGTTAACATGGGAAAAAGCAGCGGTTTGGTTACCTAAATTAAATATGAAATCACCAAATTAAGTCAAAGCAGTTGCTCCATAGTCAACATTACCAGGAATACACAGGGGCCTTCATATTGTGCTGATACTGTTGTGTGATGTTCAGTTTGAGAGGGATTAAGGTGCCCACCAATCAATAATCTGAGAAATTGGATGAATTTCTGGGGTTACAGAAATTTTCATTGGCGGTTTGAGATTTATAGATGTACAGTACATGCCAAACGCCTGCTAAGATTTGATGAATACCAACTTTCCTATTAAATTTTGTTTGAAAAAGTTTTCTTTTCGAAGTTAATTACAGTCACACAGTGGTCAAGGAGGACAGGGTTTTTCGTGTAAATGCTGACCACTGAGCAATGTCCTCCCCTTATTCACATGTTGGCGTGTCTATTGGCCATTATCCGTAATCTCTTACTATCTCTCTACTTATTCCTATTTATTTATTCTTTCTTTAAGCATGTTGTAGCCTACTGTGTCAGTCATTATCAGTTGTGATTTTATTGTTATATTTTAATACTTGGGCTATGCATCTTCTATAGTAGATCTATAATACTCCGCTCTATAATATATTATAGGTTGCCTACAGCCTGGAATCAACACCAGCCTGCATGCAGAGCTGAGGTGTGTGAGATATTCATTCAAATTTTAGGAGCAGTGTCCTAGTCAGGACGCTCATACGTATTATACAGCACAATAAAGAGACACAATCTGAATTTCTACAGTGAATGGAAGATATGGGATTGGGGTTCCCGCTCAAGACTTTTTGGACCATTATTATAACTACTAGATAAAGCCCAAAAAGCTTAAAGACAAAATTTGCTATAGTTTATGAGTTAGTTTATTTGTTCACAAATTAAAGAAAACCCATGACAAACAACTCTCTAATTATTTCCCTAAAAGGACGTTACAACTGTATCAATAAATAATAAATAAATACAAATTATTTTCTCTATTTTCACTTCAGACTGAACCACGTTGATAAAGAAAGTACAGCTCAATCAAAGGCCAGAAATGTCAGTCAGAACACATAGTAGTGGTGGGAGTTGCTGTATGTCTTTCAAAACTAAAAATACTAACAAAGACAAAGGTACTTGAACAACAATAAACTCCATCATTTGTGTGATAAATATTTGTGTCTCTGTATTTGGGGACCCAACACTCTCAGGATCAATTAGTCAGTTTGGTCAAAACATGTTTAAGCAAGACTGTTGTCCTCTGGGTAACAGGAGCAGAAAAACAGTTCAGGCCTCTCACGAGAGCAAATGAGAAGGTACAGTGGCATTGTGGTGGGATTCCCCTGAGTCACCCTGCTAGAGAGTTGACAGTTTGTAGTTGAGGAAAGTCTAAAGTATATTTTACAAGTGCTGAAATGATTAGTTGATTAATTGGTTGAGTGACAGAAAATATATCTGTTGTTTTAAGTAATTTCTAAAATAAAAATTATAAGATTTTGTGAAGAGTGTGCATTTGAAACTTATCTTTCTCTGACATCTTGTAGAAGAAACAGTCAGTTGATTTGTTGAACAAATTAAGTGAAAGATAAATTGATAAATAATAAATCATTAGTTGTAGCCCTACTGTATCTGTGGTTGATTCCCTCAAGAGGCTAATTTGCAAGCTTTTTTTTTTTTTTTTTTGCAGAATTGGAAATAGTGTAATGAATCATTCCCTGCAGGCCTGAGGCAGAGGATGCGTCCCGTCATTTTGCCCTCTTAGTGCCCTCTGTTATGTATTTTCAAAGGATTTTTCTCTCCTTGGGACATTCTAAACACCTGTAATATACCCAGGGAGCTAATTTCATTTATTTGGCGACAATACCTTAATAGTGAATCCCTTCGGATAATACTCCATGTAATAGTTTGACTTCAGAGCTCTCATGGCCCTGGAGCTTTAATAGTCTCTGGAGTAGATTCTAATATTATTTTAGACACAGCACACTGAGCCAGATCAAATTAATGAGAATTCTTAACGTAAGTATCCTAGGAATTTAGAATGGACTTCCTCCAAGGCAGGAGTTAGGGTATACTCCATCTCCATATTGCTTTAATCTTACTGAACACTTACAGAACTGAGTACTAATTCTATTGCATATAAAGATCTTATGTAAAATGTTAAAACACACTTTGGTGTTAAACGCATAAATGCATTTGGTTTATTTATCCTTCAAAATAAATATACAACTTAAAATAAAAAATAGATTATACAGAACATCTTTCAACCCTATGTAAGTCAGCCTACCTACGCACTTGGTTTAATTGGGCCTCTCGTGAGACCTGCTATTGTTCATCTTGAAAATTTGTTGGAAAACAAAGTTCAAGTAATGATGCAATAGTGTATGACAACTAAGCAAGGCCATACAGTAAGATGAAAATTACATTTTATATATGCATGTGTACTAAATTTAAAGAAATAGTTCAACATTTTGAGAAATACACCCTCATGTCTGTGCAATATATGTGAAGCGAGAGTCAACAGGTGGTTAACTTTGGGAATGTAGAAACTTCATTTAATGGTTTTAGAGGACGTTTCTGGCTGGAACTGTTTCATGTTCAGGAAGTCAAATGGATTGTATTTTTCAAAATCCTAAACCATTGTTTCAGGTGGCGATGCACTTTATTACAATAATCTATTTTTGGTATTTGTAGAAGATGAGAATGTGGATTCTTATGTCAATTGAATTTTGTACTCAATGCTAGTCAAGGTGAATCCCTCCTTTACATAATCTATACAACGGCAGTTCATGGACCAAATTCAGTTGTGTTGTGACACCTGGGGAATAGAATAATTGTACATTTTGTGACTTCTTCTTGATAAGCATTTACTCCATTGGTGAAGATTTAATGCAGAGCGGTTCTCCTATGATTCAGATTAGATCACAAACAAATAATACAGTAGTTTAACCAAACAAGAAACTAATTCTGTGCTTGTTGTTAAAATATTCCAGGCCACAGAAAGTTTGTAATGTCAGGAGGCAATGCAGTTCTTGCTGTCTACCAACTTACCTTACATTAACCCCCCTCCCCCCAAAGTGTTTACCTAACTCTTCTGGATATGTCATCATCCTGCAAGAGCAGTGTCAACTAACAACTCATTAACAGCCTCATTAGACAGAGTTGTTCCAGCTTTCAGCAAGGGAGTAAATCACAGTTCAGTTGTGAAACTTCTTACTCAGGAGGACTGCAAGAATCTAACAATCAGAAATGAAAGTATGAAAATATGAAACAACAAAACAATGATTTTACATTCTGGTTTTATGGACATTCTGTATTATGTAATAAACAGTCTGCTTCCCGCTGGCATTGAGCGTATTCTGAAATACGCGTGCACATCAAAAGTGGGTTCTGAGCAGGAAGTTATGTTTTTGGTTAGTACCCAAAGGTCATGACTACAGCTGAGGTAGCATCGGATGAATCCAAACAAGTGTTAGATACTCTGGACTGCTCCACATTGTGTGCCAGAGGTAGAGCTGGGTGATATAGTTTATAAATAATATCTCAATATTGTTAGGCTATGCGACAATATACAAATATATATATATATATACATCTCAATTTATAATTAATATTTACTCTAAAATAACATAACTGTTTAATTTAAACCTGAGGCCTGTACCACGAAGCAAGTTCAACATACCAAGGTTATCTTTTGGTTATCTGGCTTAACTAACCGTAACAACAGCGGCCCCTTAAGCTGGTTACCAACTCTGTAAATCAACCCAGGGATTGTCAATCTGGTTATGACCGCGTTCACATATAGGGGCGGCGTTTGCAGCTTATGATCAATCACAAACATTGACAAGTCTGCTGTCAGCGGAGCGGCGCATTTTACAAATAAAGAGAACACTATAAAACCGTACAAATACGTAGAAGTTAAACACGTAATTCGGGCTGAAAATAACACAGTTTAAACTGCCAAATGAAAGAAGGACGGCTGGTGAAAAATTGCCTACTGTGTGAAAATAACAGATCTATAATATCACGGCTTAAACGTCTTTTCAACGAAAAAATGCACAGTGGGAGAGCTTGAGTAGAGCTGACTATAATTACATGTGTGTATTCTGTTAATGTGTACCTTTCCTAAAATGTCTACATTAATGCCTCTGAAAGGGTAGAGCACTGGTAAGGCAACTGCATGGCATAATTTCTAAATGTTATCTTTTTACTTTGTTATTGTCATGTATAGTTATTTGCAGAAAACACACAAATCAAATGATAAGAAAATAAAAGCTTGTATTTTTATTGATAAATGAATTTGGCATTTGTAGTTTTAATGATGTATTATAAGCTACTTAGAGCTAGTGGCTCTAGTATCTATTTTATATTGCTGTCAAAACATCTTCATCAAACAACTGTAGAGATTAAACGTAAGATGGAAGTCAATGCAACCTCTGTTAATGTTAGCTGTTAGCTCTGTGCTATCGGCAGATGAGCCGGTCACTTTGATTACTCTGAACAGCATGATGGGAATGACTTACAATATGACAACTGTCTGATTAAGATAGCTGTTCTAAATGTTTGTAATGTGGTTTCTCCACAGCTTATTCTGAACATGCAGGTGTTACAAATTGTGAACTTTATGTCTCCTTCACTCACAGAAACATGTTTTGTGTGTGGCAGTGACGTTATTGTCTGTGCTGCTGTATACTGAAGTAATGTAACAATGATTATGAAGTAAGAAGCAGTAGTTAACGTATCAGCGCAGTGTGTGCACAGTTTATTTGTTGGTGACCATATTTGGACAGCAGAGGAGTAACGCTGTTGTAGAGACGCTGTATACAACAATGGTAACGACCTGTCAATCACAATGTAGCCACACCCTAAAGCATTCCCTGCTTTATTGACTGTCTCACTCGAAATGGGACCATAATTGACTAAATGGACATCATGCTATATTTAAGAAGACTTGAAGTAAACTATTGAGACCATGAACTCATATTTAAGTATTAAGTGGCCAAAATTCCTATTGTCGGGTTAATGGTTAAATTGTTAATTATTTACATCCCTAGTATAAGTGTTGTCACAACATTGGAAAGACACCATGCCGGGAAAAATAAACAGAGTGAAGTGTGTGTCCAGTGCTATTATTCAGTGAATAAATGCCACAACTCCCTTGTCTTGCTTGACAACTGCTGCTGATTGGAGTGAAGGGGGTTAGCCCCAAAGTCATTCACAACTTTGTCTCAGGCTCTTAAGGTGGACCAATTTTTAAGGTGGACGTTATTGTTTTTTTGGAAATAGGCCACTCCGTGTTTTGCTTAAATGCAGTAGAATCAAGCATTGATTTTATTTGACATGAGCAGAGAGAGGGAATGTTAAAACATTTAAAGCTTTTCAGAGCTTCATTGTCAGAAGGAGAGGGAGAGAGAAGAGCTTACCTCTGTTTAACAGAACACAGTGTTGATGTGTTGTACTGTTCTCTACATTAAACACTGCTTTGGACAGTTAAAAGTTCGAGAACATTTTTAAAATGGACTTTTTCAACTTGGCTCTTGGAAAAAACATCACTTTTGTGCGTCGACAGAGCTTCATCATCACACACAGTACAATAGATCAGTGAGAACTGACACGCCCAGGAGGACGCTTATCTACATCAACCACTGCACTGTGGACAGAAAAGGCTTGACAAGTTTTAAAATTAATTTATTCAACTCAGCTCTCGGGAAAAGAATACTTCATAGTACACATAGTACATAGATTTATTGGCATACTAAATATCAAGTATTACTATGTCTTCCTCTGTTTTGTGTATATTGTTTCAGTGCTTGGAAACACAGCTGTGATGGCCGTAATATACTTGGATTATAATCTGAGAACTCCAAAATATATTGCAGTTTTTCATCTAGCATTTGTGGACCTGTTTGGTAGCTCTGCTCTGACGCCGAAGGTTCTTGACATCTTTCTGTTTAACCATCGCTACATCCCCTACAACGACTGCTTGACATTCCTTTTTTTCTGCTACACCTGCCTTTCCATGCAGGTTCTTAATCTGGTTGCACTCTCCTATGACAGACTAATAGCCATCATCCACCCTCTGCACTATCAAGTGAAGGTGACCAACAGGTTCATGCTGTCTTTGATTGCCTCTTTCTGGGTCTTTGTTGTTACTGTTGTTCTTATTGCAGTTGGCCTTCTCACGAGACTTTCCTTCTGTAAGTCTGTGGTTATTAACAGCTATTTCTGTGACCATGGCCAGATATTCAGGCTGGCCTGCAATGACTACACACCCAGCTATGTCTTTGGTATGTTCTCGATAGCTCTAATTCTTTGGTTTCCACTGGCATTTATCTTGTTAAGTTATCTATGTATTAGTTATGCTTTGTTTAAAGTGGCCACAGCTCAGGAAAGATACAGGGCTTTTAAAACCTGCACAGCTCATCTTTCATTAGTGGCAATCTATTTCCTCCCACTATTAATCACATTTACCCTGATGGAAAATATACACCCGAATGCCAGGATCATAAACCTGTCTCTGACCTCTGTTTTTCCTCCCATGCTGAACCCAATCATTTATGTTCTGCAGACACAAGAAATCAAAGTATCAGTGAAAAGAATATTTAAAATCAGAAAGGAATCTAAAATTAAAGTGAATAAAGTTATCATAAAATGACCACCTGTGTTTATATTTTGGGCATTAAAGTAATACTTGTTGATTAAAATCAATTAAGCAGGAGCTATTGTAAATATTTCAACATTAAATTCAGCTTGAATTTACTCTGAATTATTTCTATTCTTATGCTGATCTACTATTTTGAGACTAACTTACATGTTTTAAGTGACTTTAATAACCAGCTGTCCATGGCTGCTTTGTGGACATTTAACGGTTGTATGTATTTACTATTTACAATATTTGTGTTGTTTGTTTTTGATGATCACCCATCTCAAGGGGCTTATCCTAAATAAGTAAATTAGAATTTTTCATTTGTGCTTGTGTAATGCAAAGAAAACAAGTTCTTGTGATCAAAGTTTGTGTCTCTGCACATGTTCACCGTACATTAGAAAATGTATATAGTTTTCATTTTCATCTTTTGGTGCAAAAATCTAGAACATAGAAAGAAGCAGATTTTTCATTTCATAAAATAAATTATAATTAAAGATTCATTGCAATCAAATGTTGGGATATTTTTCTGCTTCTTTATTGACATGGATATCTCATAATTATAAAGCACCGAGATGCATCTTGTTTTCTTGTCTGCTTCTCTTTTCTGAACCACTGTACTGTGTTTTTTAAACCAACCCTACTTTACTAAACCTCTCCAACCATTCAGGGATGTACCGACTTTTATTAAAGAACTTTACTGTGAAGCACCTACAGAAAACGTAGATTCTTTGGAGCTGATCGTCTGAATTCAAAATATTCAAAGATGAACAATGGAAATTTGCCCCAATGTTTTGACATATTTATTCAGAGGGAGGTTATCATCAAGGGATGAAGTCCGATTCAGGCTACTGAAACCAATTGTGAGTCTCTGTGTCATTTTAGCATGTCGTTGCAGCACGCCTTGATGCACATTATTTGGGTTGCCTGGGAGGCAGTTATAAAGCAACCAGATCTTTATGAAATGCTTTTGTTGCAGTTTTTATAGGTTGTTGTGTTACATGCATAGAAGTAAAATAGGAAAAGAACGGACATTCCCATTTAAATCAACACAGCAGGATTTTTAGAGCGACGGACATTTTTTGTGTGTTGTTTCCATTGTGATCTTTCCAATGGGCAGATTTCCTGAGACTAAATCAGCGATAGTCAAGTCACACAGATGACACACGAGGAGAGGTTTTATAGTAATGACTAGAACTAGCTGTGGAATATTAATGTTACAAAGCGTAGAAAGCCAGAGTAAATGAGTCATATTTAACAACTTAATGCTTCATCCACACACTCATGTCACAGCGCAGGAAAGCACATTGTTAGAACCAGATGAGTGACGACATTGTTAGGCTTATTTTCTGTAACTAGTGTAGCATTAAAGCATGGCATAATTAAAAAGCTAACTAGCGGACAGCTGGCTAGTAATAAGGCCTCTGCTGGCGCATCAGTAACAGTTCAGGTGGAGAGTGGTAATGCAGCACGGGAGACGACGAGATCCTTTCGAAACAAAATCCCACAAAATGATAATATATTCAGATGAAATTCTGTGAGAAGTTGATGAGGGATGCTGAGTAGCTGATGGACACATGGGATCAGACTTTGACCTTATTTGATGTGAAGTCAGAGGAGGATTTGTCAGCCACTCTTGTCGCAAACATTTAAAGCTCGACAGAGCTTCACACACAGAACAATAAATCAGTGAGAACTGACACACCCAAGAGGACGCTTATCTACATCAACAACTGCACTGTGGACAGAAAAGGCTTGACAAGTTTTACAATGAATTTATTCAACTCAGCTCTCGGGAAAAACATCACTTTTGTGCGTCCTGCATATTTCGTAATAAGTGGTTTTTCTGGCATCCTAAATATCAAGTATTACTATGTCTTCCTTTGTTTTGTGTATATTGTTTCAGTGCTTGGAAACACAGCTGTGATGGCTGTAATATACTTGGATCATAATCTAAGAACTCCAAAATATATTGCAGTTTTTCATCTAGCATTTGTGGACCTGTTTGGTAGCTCTGCTCTGACGCCAAAGGTTCTTGACATCTTTCTGTTTAACCATCGCTACATCCCCTACAACGACTGCTTGACATTCCTTTTTTTCTGCTACACCTGCCTTTCCATGCAGGTTCTTAATCTGGTTGCACTCTCCTATGACAGACTAATAGCCATCATCCACCCTCTGCACTATCAAGTGAAGGTGACCCACAGGTTCATGCTGTCTTTGATTGCCTCTTTCTGGGTCTTTGTTGTTACTGTTGTTCTTATTGCAGTTGGCCTTCTCACGAGACTTTCCTTCTGTAACTCTGTGGTTATCAACAGCTATTTCTGTGACCATGGCCAGATATTCAGGCTGGCCTGCAATGACTACACACCCAGCTATGTCCTTGGTGTGTTCTTAATAGCTCTAATTCTTTGGTTTCCACTGGCATTTATCTTGTTAAGTTATCTATGTATTGGTTATGCTTTGTCTAAAGTGGCCACAGCTCAGGAAAGATACAGGGCCTTTAAAACCTGCACAGCTCATCTTTCATTAGTGGCAATCTATTTCCTCCCAATATTAATCACATTTACTCAGAGTTCAAATATACACCCGAATGCCAGGATCATAAACCTGTCTCTGACCTCTGTTTTTCCTCCCATGCTGAACCCAATCATTTATGTTCTGCAGACACAAGAAATCAAAGTATCAGTGAAAAGAATATTTAAAATCAGAAAGGAATCTAAAATTAAAGTGAATAAAGTTATCATAAAATGACCACCTGTGTTTATATTTTGGGCATTAAAGTAATACTTGTTGTTTAAAATCAATTAAGCAGGAGCTATTGTAAATATTTCAACATTAAATTCAGCTTGAATTTATTCTGATTTATTTCTATTCATATGCTGATCTACTATTTTGAGACTAAGTTACATGTTTTAAGTGACTTTAATAACCAGCTGTCCATGGCTACTTTGTGGACATTTAACGGTTGTATGTATTTACTATTTACAATATTTGTGTTGTTTGTTTTTGATGATCACCCATCTCAAGGGGCTTATCCTAAATACCTAAATTAGCATTTTTCATTTGTGCTTGTGTAATGCAAAGAAAACAAGTTCTTGTGATCAAAGTTTGTGTCTCTGCACATGTTCACCGTACATTAGAAAATGTATATAGTTTTCATTTTCATCTTTTGGTGCAAAAATCTAGAACATAGAAAGAAGCAGATTTTTCATTTCATAAAATAAATTATAATTAAAGATTCATTGCAATCAAATGTTGGGATATTTTTCTGCTTCTTTATTGACATGGATATCTCATAATTATAAAGCACCGAGATGCATCTTGTTTTCTTGTCTGCTTCTCTTTTCTGAACCACTGTACTGTGTTTTTTAAACCAACCCTACTTTACTAAACCTCTCCAACCATTCAGGGATGTACCGACTTTTATTAAAGAACTTTACTGTGAAGCACCTACAGAAAACGTAGATTCTTTGGAGCTGATCGTCTGAATTCAAAATATTCAAAGATGAACAATGGAAATTTGCCCCAATGTTTTGACATATTTATTCAGAGGGAGGTTATCATCAAGGGATGAAGTCCGATTCAGGCTACTGAAACCAATTGTGAGTCTCTGTGTCATTTTAGCATGTCGTTGCAGCACGCCTTGATGCACATTATTTGGGTTGCCTGGGAGGCAGTTATAAAGCAACCAGATCTTTATGAAATGCTTTTGTTGCAGTTTTTATAGGTTGTTGTGTTACATGCATAGAAGTAAAATAGGAAAAGAACGGACATTCCCATTTAAATCAACACAGCAGGATTTTTAGAGCGACGGACATTTTTTGTGTGTTGTTTCCATTGTGATCTTTCCAATGGGCAGATTTCCTGAGACTAAATCAGCGATAGTCAAGTCACACAGATGACACACGAGGAGAGGTTTTATAGTAATGACTAGAACTAGCTGTGGAATATTAATGTTACAAAGCGTAGAAAGCCAGAGTAAATGAGTCATATTTAACAACTTAATGCTTCATCCACACACTCATGTCACAGCGCAGGAAAGCACATTGTTAGAACCAGATGAGTGACGACATTGTTAGGCTTATTTTCTGTAACTAGTGTAGCATTAAAGCATGGCATAATTAAAAAGCTAACTAGCGGACAGCTGGCTAGTAATAAGGCCTCTGCTGGCGCATCAGTAACAGTTCAGGTGGAGAGTGGTAATGCAGCACGGGAGACGACGAGATCCTTTCGAAACAAAATCCCACAAAATGATAATATATTCAGATGAAATTCTGTGAGAAGTTGATGAGGGATGCTGAGTAGCTGATGGACACATGGGATCAGACTTTGACCTTATTTGATGTGAAGTCAGAGGAGGATTTGTCAGCCACTCTTGTCGCAAACATTTAAAGCTCGACAGAGCTTCACACACAGAACAATAAATCAGTGAGAACTGACACACCCAAGAGGACGCTTATCTACATCAACAACTGCACTGTGGACAGAAAAGGCTTGACAAGTTTTACAATGAATTTATTCAACTCAGCTCTCGGGAAAAACATCACTTTTGTGCGTCCTGCATATTTCGTAATAAGTGGTTTTTCTGGCATCCTAAATATCAAGTATTACTATGTCTTCCTTTGTTTTGTGTATATTGTTTCAGTGCTTGGAAACACAGCTGTGATGGCTGTAATATACTTGGATCATAATCTAAGAACTCCAAAATATATTGCAGTTTTTCATCTAGCATTTGTGGACCTGTTTGGTAGCTCTGCTCTGACGCCAAAGGTTCTTGACATCTTTCTGTTTAACCATCGCTACATCCCCTACAACGACTGCTTGACATTCCTTTTTTTCTGCTACACCTGCCTTTCCATGCAGGTTCTTAATCTGGTTGCACTCTCCTATGACAGACTAATAGCCATCATCCACCCTCTGCACTATCAAGTGAAGGTGACCCACAGGTTCATGCTGTCTTTGATTGCCTCTTTCTGGGTCTTTGTTGTTACTGTTGTTCTTATTGCAGTTGGCCTTCTCACGAGACTTTCCTTCTGTAACTCTGTGGTTATCAACAGCTATTTCTGTGACCATGGCCAGATATTCAGGCTGGCCTGCAATGACTACACACCCAGCTATGTCCTTGGTGTGTTCTTAATAGCTCTAATTCTTTGGTTTCCACTGGCATTTATCTTGTTAAGTTATCTATGTATTGGTTATGCTTTGTCTAAAGTGGCCACAGCTCAGGAAAGATACAGGGCCTTTAAAACCTGCACAGCTCATCTTTCATTAGTGGCAATCTATTTCCTCCCAATATTAATCACATTTACTCAGAGTTCAAATATACACCCGAATGCCAGGATCATAAACCTGTCTCTGACCTCTGTTTTTCCTCCCATGCTGAACCCAATCATTTATGTTCTGCAGACACAAGAAATCAAAGTATCAGTGAAAAGAATATTTAAAATCAGAAAGGAATCTAAAATTAAAGTGAATAAAGTTATCATAAAATGACCACCTGTGTTTATATTTTGGGCATTAAAGTAATACTTGTTGTTTAAAATCAATTAAGCAGGAGCTATTGTAAATATTTCAACATTAAATTCAGCTTGAATTTATTCTGATTTATTTCTATTCATATGCTGATCTACTATTTTGAGACTAAGTTACATGTTTTAAGTGACTTTAATAACCAGCTGTCCATGGCTACTTTGTGGACATTTAACGGTTGTATGTATTTACTATTTACAATATTTGTGTTGTTTGTTTTTGATGATCACCCATCTCAAGGGGCTTATCCTAAATACCTAAATTAGCATTTTTCATTTGTGCTTGTGTAATGCAAAGAAAACAAGTTCTTGTGATCAAAGTTTGTGTCTCTGCACATGTTCACCGTACATTAGAAAATGTATATAGTTTTCATTTTCATCTTTTGGTGCAAAAATCTAGAACATAGAAAGAAGCAGATTTTTCATTTCATAAAATAAATTATAATTAAAGATTCATTGCAATCAAATGTTGGGATATTTTTCTGCTTCTTTATTGACATGGATATCTCATAATTATAAAGCACCGAGATGCATCTTGTTTTCTTGTCTGCTTCTCTTTTCTGAACCACTGTACTGTGTTTTTTAAACCAACCCTACTTTACTAAACCTCTCCAACCATTCAGGGATGTACCGACTTTTATTAAAGAACTTTACTGTGAAGCACCTACAGAAAGCGTAGAGTCTTTGGAGCTGATCGTCTGAATTCAAAATATTCAAAGATGAACATTGGAAATTTGCCCAAATATTTTGACATATTTATTCAGAGGGAGGTTATCATCAAGGGATGAAGTCCGATTCAGGCTACTGAAACCAATTGTGAGGCTCTGTGTCTTTTTAGCATGTCGTTGCAGCACGCCTTGATGCACATTATTTGGGTTGCCTGGGAGGCAGTTATAAAGCAACCAGATCTTTATGAAATGCTTTTGTTGCAGTTTTTATAGGTTGTTGTGTTACATGCATAGAAGTAAAATAGGAAAAGAACGGACATTCCCATTTAAATCAACACAGCAGGATTTTTAGAGCGGCAGACATTTGTTGTGTGTTGTTTCCATTGTGATCTTTCCAATGGGCAGATTTCCTGAGACTAAATCAGCGATAGTCAAGTCACACAGATGACACACGAGGAGAGGTTTTATAGTAACGACTAGAACTAGCTGTGGAATATTAATGTTACAAAGCGTAGAAAGCCAGAGTCATATTTAACAACTTAATGCTTCATCTACACACTCATGTCACAGCGCAGGAAAGCACATTGTTAGCCCTAAATGAGTGACGACATTGTTAGGCTTATTTTCTGTAACTAGTGTAGCATTAAAGCATGGCATAATTAAAAAGCTAACTAGCGGACAGCTGGCTAGTAATAAGGCCTCTGCTGGCGCATCAGTAACAGTTCAGGTGGAGAGTGGTAATGCAGCACGGGAGACGACGAGATCCTTTCGAAACAAAATCCCACAAAATGATAATATATTCAGATGAAATTCTGTGAGAAGTTGATGAGGGATGCTGAGTAGCTGATGGACACATGGGATCAGACTTTGACCTTATTTGATGTGAAGTCAGAGGAGGATTTGTCAGCCACTCTTGTCGCAAACATTTAAAGCTCGACAGAGCTTCACACACAGAACAATAAATCAGTGAGAACTGACACGCCGAAGAGGATGCTTATCTACATCAACAACTGCACTGTGGACAGAAAAGGCTTGACAAGTTTTACAATGAATTTATTCAACTCAGCTCTCGGGAAAAACATCACTTTTGTGCGTCCTGCATATTTCGTAATAAGTGGTTTTTCTGGCATCCTAAATATCAAGTATTACTATGTCTTCCTTTGTTTTGTGTATATTGTTTCAGTGCTTGGAAACACAGCTGTGATGGCCGTAATATACTTGGATCATAATCTGAGAACTCCAAAATATATTGCAGTTTTTCATCTAGCATTTGTGGACCTGTTTGGTAGCTCTGCTCTGACGCCGAAGGTTCTTGACATCTTTCTGTTTAACCATCGCTACATCCCCTACAACGACTGCTTGACATTCCTTTTTTTCTGCTACACCTGCCTTTCCATGCAGGTTCTTAATCTGGTTGCACTCTCCTATGACAGACTAATAGCCATCATCCACCCTCTGCACTATCAAGTGAAGGTGACCCACAGGTTCATGCTGTCTTTGATTGCCTCTTTCTGGGTCTTTGTTGTTACTGTTGTTCTTATTGCAGTTGGCCTTCTCACAAGACTTTCCTTCTGTAAGTCTGTGGTTATCAACAGCTATTTCTGTGACCATGGCCAGATATTCAGGCTGGCCTGCAATGACTACACACCCAGCTATGTCCTTGGTGTGTTCTTAATAGCTATAATTCTTTGGTTTCCACTGGCATTTATCTTGTTAAGTTATTTATGTATTGGTTATGCTTTGTCTAAAGTGGCCACAGCTCAGGAAAGATACAGGGCCTTTAAAACCTGCACAGCTCATCTTTCATTAGTGGCAATCTATTTCCTCCCAATATTAATGACATTTACTATAGGTTCAAATATGCATCCAAATGCCAGGATCATAAACCTGTCTCTGACCTCTGTTTTTCCTCCCATGCTGAACCCAATCATTTATGTTCTGCAAACACAAGAAATCAAAGTATCAGTGAAAAAAATATTCAACTTTAGAAAAGAATCCAAAATTAAAGTGAATAAAGTTATCATAAAATGACCACCTGTGTTTATATTTTGGGTCTTGTGTTTAGGATTGCCATTTTGTACAATAAAGTAATACTTTTAAAATAATGTAATACTTTAAAATCAATTAAGCAGGAGCTATTGTAAATATTTCAACTTTAAATTCAGCTTGAATTTATTCTGAATTACTTCTATTCTTATGCTGATCTACTATTTTGAGACTAAGTTACATGTTTTAAGTGACTTTAATAACCAGCTGTCTATGGCTGCTTTGTGGACATTTAACGGTTGTATGTATTTACTATTTACAATATTTGTGTTGTTTGTTTTTGATGATCACCCATCTCAAGGGGCTTATCCTAAATAAGTAAATTAGAATTTTTCATTTGTGCTTGTGTAATGCAAAGAAAACAAGTTCTTGTGATCAAAGTTTGTGTCTCTGCACATGTTCACCGTACATTAGAAAATGTATATAGTTTTCATTTTCATCTTTCGGTGCGAAAATCTAGAACATAGAAAGAAGCAGATTTTTCATTTCATAAAATAAATTATAATTAAAGATTCATTGCAATCAAATGTTGGGATATTTTTCTGCTTCTTTATTGACATGGATATTTCATAATTATAAAGCACCGAGACATCTTGTTTTCTTGTCTGCTTCTCTTTTCTGAACCACTGTACTGTGTTTTTTAAACCAACACTACTTTACATTAAACCTCTCCAACCATTCAGGGATGTACCGACTTTTATTAAAGAACTTTACTGTGAAGCACCTACAGAAAGCGTAGAGTCTTTGGAGCTGAATGTCTGAATTTCAAAATATTCAAAGATGAACATTGGAAATTTGCCCCAATGTTTTGACATATTTATTCAGAGGGAGGTTATCATCAAGGGATGAAGTCCGATTCAGGCTACTGAAACCAATTGTGAGGCTCTGTGTCTTTTTAGCATGTCGTTGCAGCACGCCTTGATGCACATTATTTGGGTTGCCTGGGAGGCAGTTATAAAGCAACCAGATCTTTATGAAATGCTTTTGTTGCAGTTTTTATAGGTTGTTGTGTTACATGCATAGAAGTAAAATAGGAAAAGAACGGACATTCCCATTTAAATCAACACAGCAGGATTTTTAGAGCGACGGACATTTGTTGTGTGTTGTTTCCATTGTGATCTTTCCAATGGGCAGATTTCCTGAGACTAAATCAGCGATAGTCAAGTCACACAGATGACACACGAGGAGAGGTTTTATAGTAACGACTAGAACTAGCTGTGGAATATTAATGTTACAAAGCGTAGAAAGCCAGAGTCATATTTAACAACTTAATGCTTCATCTACACACTCATGTCACAGCGCTGGGAAGCACATTGTTAGCCCTAAATGAGTGACGACATTGTTAGGTTTATTTTCTGTAACTAGTGTAGCATTAAAGCATGGCATAATTAAAAAGCTAACTAGCGGACAGCTGGCTAGTAATAAGGCCTCTGCTGGCGCATCAGTAACAGTTCAGGTGGAGAATGGTAATGCAGCACGGGAGACGATGAGATCCTTTCGAAACAAAATCCCACAAAATGATAATATATTCAGATGAAATTCTGTGAGAAGTTGATGAGGGATGCTGAGTAGCTGATGGACACATGGGATCAGATTTTGACCTTATTTGATGTGAAGTCAGAGGAGGATTTGTCAGCCACTCTTGTCGCAAACATTTAAAGCTCGACAGAGCTTCACACACAGAACAATAAATCAGTGAGAACTGACACGCCCAAGAGGATGCTTATCTACATCAACAACTGCACTGTGGACAGAAAAGGCTTGACAAGTTTTACAATGAATTTATTCAACTCAGCTCTCGGGAAAAACATCACTTTTGTGCGTCCTGCATATTTCGTAATAAGTGGTTTTTCTGGCATCCTAAATATCAAGTATTACTATGTCTTCCTTTGTTTTGTGTATATTGTTTCAGTGCTTGGAAACACAGCTGTGATGGCCGTAATATACTTGGATCATAATCTGAGAACTCCAAAATATATTGCAGTTTTTCATCTAGCATTTGTGGACCTGTTTGGTAGCTCTGCTCTGACGCCGAAGGTTCTTGACATCTTTCTGTTTAACCATCGCTACATCCCCTACAACGACTGCTTGACATTCCTTTTTTTCTGCTACACCTGCCTTTCCATGCAGGTTCTTAATCTGGTTGCACTCTCCTATGACAGACTAATAGCCATCATCCACCCTCTGCACTATCAAGTGAAGGTGACCCACAGGTTCATGCTGTCTTTGATTGCCTCTTTCTGGGTCTTTGTTGTTACTGTTGTTCTTATTGCAGTTGGCCTTCTCACAAGACTTTCCTTCTGTAAGTCTGTGGTTATCAACAGCTATTTCTGTGACCATGGCCAGATATTCAGGCTGGCCTGCAATGACTACACACCCAGCTATGTCCTTGGTGTGTTCTTAATAGCTATAATTCTTTGGTTTCCACTGGCATTTATCTTGTTAAGTTATTTATGTATTGGTTATGCTTTGTCTAAAGTGGCCACAGCTCAGGAAAGATACAGGGCCTTTAAAACCTGCACAGCTCATCTTTCATTAGTGGCAATCTATTTCCTCCCAATATTAATGACATTTACTATAGGTTCAAATATGCATCCAAATGCCAGGATCATAAACCTGTCTCTGACCTCTGTTTTTCCTCCCATGCTGAACCCAATCATTTATGTTCTGCAAACACAAGAAATCAAAGTATCAGTGAAAAAAATATTCAACTTTAGAAAAGAATCCAAAATTAAAGTGAATAAAGTTATCATAAAATGACCACCTGTGTTTATATTTTGGGTCTTGTGTTTAGGATTGCCATTTTGTACAATAAAGTAATACTTTTAAAATAATGTAATACTTTAAAATCAATTAAGCAGGAGCTATTGTAAATATTTCAACTTTAAATTCAGCTTGAATTTATTCTGAATTACTTCTATTCTTATGCTGATCTACTATTTTGAGACTAAGTTACATGTTTTAAGTGACTTTAATAACCAGCTGTCTATGGCTGCTTTGTGGACATTTAACGGTTGTATGTATTTACTATTTACAATATTTGTGTTGTTTGTTTTTGATGATCACCCATCTCAAGGGGCTTATCCTAAATAAGTAAATTAGAATTTTTCATTTGTGCTTGTGTAATGCAAAGAAAACAAGTTCTTGTGATCAAAGTTTGTGTCTCTGCACATGTTCACCGTACATTAGAAAATGTATATAGTTTTCATTTTCATCTTTCGGTGCGAAAATCTAGAACATAGAAAGAAGCAGATTTTTCATTTCATAAAATAAATTATAATTAAAGATTCATTGCAATCAAATGTTGGGATATTTTTCTGCTTCTTTATTGACATGGATATTTCATAATTATAAAGCACCGAGACATCTTGTTTTCTTGTCTGCTTCTCTTTTCTGAACCACTGTACTGTGTTTTTTAAACCAACACTACTTTACATTAAACCTCTCCAACCATTCAGGGATGTACCGACTTTTATTAAAGAACTTTACTGTGAAGCACCTACAGAAAGCGTAGAGTCTTTGGAGCTGAATGTCTGAATTTCAAAATAATCAAAGATGATCAATGCAAATTTGCCCAAATGTTTTGACATATTTATTTAGAGGGAGGTTATCATTAAGGGATGAAGTCCGATTCAGGCTACTGAAACCAATTGTGAGGCTCTGTGTCTTTTTAGCATGTTGTTGCAGCATGCCTTGATGCACATTATTTGGGTTGCCTGGGAGGCAGTTATAAAGCAACCAGATCTTTATGAAATGCTTTTGTTGCAGTTTTTATAGGTTGTTGTGTTACATGCATAGAAGTAAAATAGGAAAAGAACGGACATTCCCATTTAAATCAACACAGCAGGATTTTTAGAGCGGCAGACATTTTTTGTGTGCTGTTGCCATTGTGACCTTTGTAGTGGGCCGACTTCCTGAGACTAAATCAGCGATAGTCAAGTCACACAGATGACACACGAGGAGAGGTTTTATAGTACCAACTAGAACTAGCTGTGGAATATTAATTTTACGAAGCGTAGACAGCCAGAGTAAATGAGTCATATTTAACAACTTAATGCTTCATCCACACACTCATGTCACAGCGCTGGGAAGCACATTGTTAGTGCCAGATGAGTGACGACTTTGTTAGGTTTATGTTCTGTAACTAGTGTAGCATTAAAGCATGGCATAATTAAAAAGATAGCTAGCAAAGTAGCGGACAGCTGGCTAGTTTGCTGTTGTGTATCGCCCACCAGGGCCTCTTGGTGAGTTCCTGGAGGAGCTCGACACATTTCAATCAGGAGAGACTTGTTTTATAATTTAACAATGATTTATTATACAAGCAACAAATATGAATTGTGCAAAGTCTTTGGCGATTGGACTCCATCCTGAAGTAATATCACCAAGGGTAGGGATACTGAGGTCCAATAGGCCTAATCCCCCAAAAGAAGTTTTATTCTATATGAATAAAATAAACAAATACCTTACCTACTGCCGTAGTGAATTCCTAAGCAAAAGAGAAAATTAGTCAAGAGGGAAAATGTAAGGGTATAACTAGCATGAGTTGATGTTAAACCAGAAGTAAGAGGTCAAATTAGTCAAAGCACAGGATAGAGGAATGTCTAGATTGACCATAGACTAGGATACGGGGGTCTCGATAGACCGCAGACACAGGACAGTGCGGGTCTAGGTAGCCTATAGTAAGTATGGTAGGATTTCAACAGATCCCGAAATATATAGATGGATCGCGACTGATCGCAGGACCGGATAGGTTAGGGTCAAGCTAGACCGCAGACAAGGATAGGTTGGGTCATGTTAGACCGCAGAACAGAATAGTCGGGGGTCACGTTTAGACCGCAGAATAGGATAGTGGGGTTCAAGTGAGAATGCAGAACAGCATAGTTGGGGGTCTTCTGCCTCAGCACAACTAGACCGGGTCTTACATCACTCAGCCTGCGAAATAGAAAGTGTCATCTTTGACCGGGTCTTACATCACTCGGCCCGACGAAATTAGAAAGTGTCATCTCTGACCGGGTCTTACGTTCACACGGCCCGACGAAATTAGAAATTGCGTCATCTTTGACCGGGTCTTACAGCACTCGGCCCGCGAAATTAGAAATAGGGAACCTCAGACCCATCTTTCTTTTAGGAAATGGTCCCGTTAGACCAGGAAACAGACACATTAAACCAGGTCACGTTTAACCTAGGAAAAATAGTCATGTTAAGCCAGGTAACGTGAGACCAGGAGATGGAGAAACGGTGTTGGACCAGTAAGGTGGAGAACATGGTCAGGTTACACCAGAGAAATAGAGTAAGGTAAACGCAGAGCCGGGAGAGCACGGTATTATACAGTGATGAGAGAATATACATTTACACACTAAAAATGTGACAAAGATCTTCAGAAGGAACATTTCAAGAATGATATAACGCTATCCCCTGCTATGAGATGAAAATAATGTGACCTACCAATAATACCAGAACAGACGTGAACATGCCACCACCACCAGTTATATGCATTCCTTACTGGATTTTAAGGCTTCAATGATCTTTGATTTTCGAGTATGCTGTTGAAGTCGGGGTGGATTAGGACGTGAAGGCCGAGGATCACCAACGTCCCATTATATATGGTAGTAGCAGTGATGCTTTGGTTAGCAGCAGACGTAGCAGCCCTTATTCTAACGAGTGCCCCGAGTATAGCTGAGGTGATAATTAGATTTCTGAGGATAACCTCGAAATGATAGTTAAACCATGTTTTAGATAAAGGAACGTTACCTGGGGTAAGAAATAGTGAAGAAGTGGAGCAAGTAATAGGTCTTAACGGGAGGACTTTAAGCATGGATTTGAACGGGCAAAACCCAGAGTCTCTACGAGCCACAATTACTGCGCAAGCACCTCTGCATTTGGAGTGTTTATTAAACCATAAGTTACCAGCCAGGTCCTGTTCACCTAGGAATTAAGAAAACTTCACGTTAAGCCAGGTCACATTCACCTGGGAATTGAGCAACCGGTCACGTCAGACCAGGAGAAATGAGAAATGATCTGTTAGACCAGACGCTGGAGAACAGGATCGCATTAGACCAAAATAGGGTGAGTCCAACAGACTTGAGTGCAATGGCATTATACCGTGATGAGCGAAGATCCCCTTAAACAAGAGAGGTATTTAGAGATAATACACAGAACATTTGCATGAATGAAATAATGCTATCCCATGCTATTAGCCAAATGAAATGACACCACCACCAGTTATATGCATGACTTACCGTACACATTTTTTAAGGCTTTATTAATGAGCTTGCGTTACCCTTCGTGTAGAATGTGACACCAAGCAATTGATCACACAGCGACCTGACCCACAGGTCAGCGTGGCACCCGTCAACAAGGTAGATTGTGCAGTTTAGGACAAGGAAGATGCCATGACCAACGAGCAGGAGAGGAAAAAGCGCGTCCCTAGTGGATGAGCCTGAATGAAACTATTTATACTTATGTATAAATGTACAACTATGGTTTTGCCACTTATCTGTCCCCATAAGTAGTCACAAGAACGCAGCTGTGGCAGATTACTGGATGCAGAGCACCTGTTCCTGGAGCTCTGAGGAATAACAGACCTACTCCAGTGTTGCTCTTCTGCGCACATAAACTAATTTCTGCCAGTGCTGCCGGTTAAACTTTGGTTTTGGTCTTCACTTCCGCTGACCATGCCCCACACTTCCTCATGCACGCTTTCCCGTTTACATTACTGATGTTACTGACTGACACTTCACAATTTGGTAGCCGTTCTTTACTTTGTTATCATAAATACCTTTAATCCTCCGTTATGTCCTTCCATATTTGTCATAGCTTGGGAGCCAGTTACGACATTACACATGGCGTTCTCCCAAACACAGAATGTGGACAGTTTAACCTGCCTTTAACCAATATGGACAGACTCTTAAATGTTCATTCCTCCCATGCAGTTTAACCCAGTGTGGTTATATGTTCAGAGACCATTACGATATTGAAGCAGCCAGGTGGAGCGCCACTACGCGACTAAGCAAACGCACCCACTCAATCTAAAAATAACACAGGCAGATATGACCTACGAGCCCAAATCAGACTCCTATCACATGATTTCATTGCCCAATTATGATGTAAAAGAGAGGAATAGAGCTGAACCAAGTGGTTTAATAACCACAATAACGTTGCTGTACACAATCTTCTTTTATAAGATACGATGCAATGTCATACTTTCATTTACATCTCTTCACCCCAATTGCACTGAATTTTAAAGCTGCACAACGAGACAGTTCCATTAATTTACTAAAATTAGGTACTTTATCTTTTTAAAATGCAAATTCCTTAAAAGCTCTGTTATGTAATTAATCTATAAATGCATTCCTTACTTTACATCACATAATCATTTGACTTCTTGATTTGATAATTAGCTGTTGACTACGTAAAGAAACTTCAATTTATATGGGACTAAATCATCACGCACGTTAGACAGACTGTGATGGACCTTTGCATGAGGAAATTCTCTCAATCTGGACTTTGTTGAATTTCATTTGAGTATCCTGCGTTATGTGTTGTTATTCTCTGAAACACCAGAGGTTTACCAACAACGTGAGCTGCGAAGAATAAAAGACGAAATAGACTCATAGATATAACCATAGCATGTTGGTATAACTGACAAAAGCCATAAACCAACCTCCACAATGCCGAGTAGGGATTGCAGTCATCTGTACCCTCATATTCATAAACTACTTTATCACCTTAGCCAAGCCCCGTTAGGAAAGAAGTCAGGTATTAAATGTATCATAAAGAAACAAAGGCTAAATATCCTGTAAACTATTGGATTTGGCTGTCAAACATTTTACTCAAAATTAAAACCCTGATCTGAAGCATCTCATACGAATTGGCCCATCTCCTATAAACCCCAACTATGTTAACGTTTTATCAGTGAACTATTCGTGATATTCATTTGATCACGAGCACTGCCCATGCCAGATTGCATTTGGAGGTGCATGACCAAACCGTGACCACTTGCGGGCAAACGCATCACTCGCCTGCCGTGATTACATATGCCGTGCGTACACATCGCGCCCATCACTACGGAGAGGATACACTAAGTTTAACTGCTGCTTAGTTATGTTTATTTCCGCTCATAATGATTTGTAGTCTTGTGAATGCGCTCCAATTCCACTACTGGAAAGGACACTTTCATACTATAGATTGAGAGTGATGCTCCGGAACTCCAGACGTGTGTCAGACCCATGTGACCCATGACCCATGCTCATATGTCGGGGAATGACTAGAAGCGGAAACAAAGTTTCCGTTTAAGTAGCGAGGAACCTGAACTGTCATGTGGAGCTGATTTAACATGGCGGCTGGGTGCCGCATGGAGTCCTGGTAGCGCCGATGTTAACAATATATTAGAAGCAGCATCGTTTACCAGAGATTGAAGACCAGTATCGATGGAATGAATGGAGCTACCCGGTGGAGATGACGGCATTGTCTGCATTGGAGGCCAGGAGTTGCTGGTGGAGAAAGAGTACGGGAAGCGACTCCGCCTTTGGAACACGGATTCTTCCGGCGCGACCACCGGCGATGGATCGACTGATAGCGAGTAACTGCTAGACTTACTAGGATACCACCGCAAACTACTAGCTGAGCCAAGAGGGCTTCTTGCTCGTCTGAGGGGAACCGCTACGCCACGCTGGGCGCGTGCTCCTCGCATCTGCTCAACGCTGAAATGACAACTGACAGCAGCAGAGAGGAGAAAATTTTTAAAGTTTGACCGCAACGATGTGATTGGCTTAAGGAAACAGTGTGCAGAATCTGGTTGGTTACTTAACAGTGCACTCCCCCAATCAGCTGATAGAGTAATTACAAGGAGAGACAGAGATACGAATGTTTGTCTTCCTGACTGAACTTGCGCTTAAGCTTCATTAGTCTCGCACTTCCATGATGATGGCTCGGCGCTCATCCTGCTTGGTGACTTCAACATCCAGACCGATAAGCTTGAACCTCTTCTTTCCTTCCTCTCCTCCTTTGACCTTTACCACTCTTCTTCTCCTCCTACCCACAAGGCCAGCAACCAGCTGGATCTTATCTTCACTAGGCACTGTTCTACTGCTAACCTCTCTGTCACTCCCCTCCAGCTCTCCGACCACTATTTCATGTCCTACTTCCTCTCCCTATCCTCTGCCCCATCACTTCCTCCACCTACCCACATGGTTTCTACCCGGAGTCATCTCCGCTCCCTGACCCTGAATCCTTATCTCTCCTATCCCCTGACACTGTTACTGATCTTCTCCTCTCCACCCTTACTTCTTCATTGGACAAACTCTGTCCCTTCACCTCCAGGCCTGCACGCCCAACTCCACCTGCCCCGTGGCTGTCGGACTTAGTGCGTATTGATAGACGGAGCCTAAGAGAGGCTAAGCGTAAATGGAGAAAAGGCAAACTCCCGGAGGACCTTCTTAATTTCCAAGCTCTTCTTTCCACTTTTTCCTCCTCTCTATCTACTGCTAAAGCTGCGTTCTTCCGCTCTAAAATCCTAACCTCTGCTTCCAATCCTAAAAAACTCTTTGAAACTTTCACTTCACTCCTCCAACCCCCACCCCCTCCTCCTACTTCCTCCCTTCTCCCTGATGATTTTGCCAACTTCTTTGACAAGAAGGTCAACGATATCAGATCCTCCTTCTCTCAGCCCCTCTCTCCCTGTCCAATCCTGCCCCCACAGCTCTCCCTCCCATCTCCACACCTCATCTTACCCTATCTGGCTCCTCTCTCCCCTAACGAGGTCCTCAACCTTGTTACATCTAACTGCCCCACCACGTGCTCCCTTGACCCGATCCCTTCCCCTCTTCTTCAGTCTATTGCGACTGAACTCCTTCCTTTCCTCACCCACCTCATCAACACATCTCTTGTTTCAGGATGCTTTCCCACGGCCTTCTAGACCGCCAGAGTCACCCCCCTTCTGAAGAAACCATCACTTGACCTCTCTGATGTCAAGAACTTCAGACCGGTTTCTCTTCTACCCTTTCTATCCAAAACACTTGAACGTGCTGTCTTTAACCAACTGTCTTCCTATCTCCACCAAAACAGCCCTTTGGACCCCCACCAGTCCGGGTTCAAAGTGAGTCACTCGACAGAGACGGCCCTCCTTGCAGTGACAGAGTCGCTTCACGCCGCAAGAGCTAACTCTCTCTCCTCTGTCCTGATTCTCCTGGATTTGTCTGCGGCGTTTGACACTGTGAACCATCAAATCCTCCTCTCCACCCTCGAGGGGATGGGCGTCTCAGGCTCCGCACTCTCCCTGTTTGCATACTACCTGACGGGTCGATCCTACCAGGTGACCTGGAGGAGGGCCGTGTCGGAACCACGCATGCTGACGACGGGGGTTCCACAAGGTTCAGTCCTGGGCCCCCTTCTCTTCTCGCTCTACACAACATCTCTGGGTTCTGTTATTTGCTCGCATGACTTCTCCTACCATTGTTATGCCGATGACACCCAGCTGGTCTTGTCATTTCCCCCCGGTGACACCCAAGTGGAGACGCGCATCGCTGAGTGTTTGGCTGACATCTCGAAGTGGATGACAACACACCACCTCAGGCTCAACTTAGACAAAACTGGGCTACTGTTCCTCCCGGGGAAGGGTTGCCCACACCGGGACCTGTCCATCACCATTGATGATACCGTGGTGACGGCAACTCGGACTGCGAGGAACCTGGGTGTGACCCTGGATGACCAACTGTCATTCTCGGCAAACATTTCATCCGTTACACGCTCCTGCAGATTCCTGCTCTACAACATCAGGAGCATTCGTCCCTTCCTCACTGACGAGACGGCGCAGGTTCTCATCCAGGCTCTTGTCATCTCCCGCCTGGACTACTGCAACTCTCTACTCGCCGGAGCCCCGGCGTCGGCCATCAGACCTCTGGAGCTTGTCCAGAAAGCCGCAGCTCGCCTGGTGTTCAATCGCCCCAAGTTCTCCCACACAACTTCCTTTCTCCGTTCTCTACACTGGCTACCTGTAAGAGCTCGCATCCAGTTTAAGACTCTGGTGCTAGCCTACAGGGCAGTGAAAGGAACAGCTCCTTCCTATCTCCAGGCCATGGTCAAGCCCTACACCCCCGCCCGACCACTTCGCTCTGCTGCCTCGGGGCGATTGGTTTCCCCGTCGCTCAGAGGTCCTGGCGGCCGATCGACCCGGTCACGGCTGTTTTCTGTCCTGGCCCCACAGTGGTGGAATGAACTTCTCACTGACGTCAGGACAGCGGAGTCGCTGCCCATCTTTCGGCGCAGGCTGAAAACCCACCTCTTCAGGATGTGCTACCCTGAGCCTTCCACTTAGCACTTATTGTATTCATACTAGCTTGTTGCACTTATTGTATTCGTATTACTTATAGCACTAACTGTTTTTCTTGTTTCTGCACTGTACTTTGGCTTTGAGTTATGCTCTGCTTCATGCTCTTAGATGCTTGTTTGGAAAAGGAAATGTGCTTATGACTTCTGGTGACTAGTAGTTCTTTTGATTACCAATGTTGAATGCACTTATTGTAAGTCGCTTTGGATAAAAGCGTCTGCTAAATGACTGTAATGTAATGTAATGTAATGTAGTAATAAGGCCTCTGCTGGTGTAACAGAGTTGATGATTCCACTTGCCATCACTGGCCATTATTTGATAATATTACTGTGAATTTAAGTTATTACTAATCCATATCATTTTCAAACTATTTCCTCCTCTATTTCTGTAAATTTAATTTTCAACTTAATATCATTAGTTTCCCACGGAGACAAGTGTGTTGTGTGTCACATGAGCGCCCTCTGCTGGGCCCCTGCAGACTTGAGTGGTGCACCCCGCTTTCCGTGACCTGTCTGCAGCACGCTGTCTCCGTGGTAGGTTGATCTATGACGAGCTCTGTTGTGATATCTGTAAAGTTCCTTTTTGTTTGTAGACTTGTTTCGATTAATAATTTCTAGAGTAAATGCTTTATACTGCTAACTTTATTTAGCATTAGTAACATGCTAATAACAGCTATCATAAGCATTTGTTTTGTTTCTTTACTTTTGCAGTGTTCCGGAGCTTGTAACCACGAGGTGGACTGTGAGAAACCCTGAAATCATTCTGTTTGTTACCAGGTATATTGAGCTGAAATGTCATTTTGTTTACATGTAAGACCAGTCTGCTGCACGCTGTCTCCGTGTGTTCCAGAGATTGTAACCACGACGTGGGCTGTTAGAAACCCTGAAGTCATTATGTTTGTTAACAGATGTGCTACCTATATGCTGTCCTGTGAATAAACGGCTGGTTGGAGCCAAAAAGACATCAAGTGTGCCTGAATTAAAACACAATGCAAACCAGACAGTACACAACTGCTTCAATGGTGCCGTGACCCGTTCTTCTCTGCCGCCGGATTTCTGCCGTCTCATCATGGGAGTGCAACTTCAACAAGCTGCTGAGTGTATTAAAGTCACTTTTTCCACGGTGCCGTGAGTCGCCATTTTGGCTTTGGTTTAGTACGCATTGACTGCATTTAAAAATAATAATAATGGGACGTTAAAACGAGGTGTTAAATGGATGCAGCTTTTGCTTGCTGCTCGTGAAATTGTGAATTAATTTTATTTTCATACTCGTTTTTTTTTCCTGGACATGTTAAGCAGTTTTCAAATTTTAAAGTGATGTTTATTTTGTCTGTGAGCCAAGTGTGTACATATTTTTTTCTCCTCTTTCTCGATTTACACATTCTTAGATTTTGAGTTTTATGCTTTTCACTACCAATGGACAGGCCTGATTTGTCTGGTATTGGTAGGGGTCGGGGTTTGTGGTTTGACTCCCCATTACCGACTGTGGGTGGGCTTTGGGAGAGAAAGCCTGTAACATCTACACCTCATCATGCTATGGCAATTCAGAGTAAATGTGATGACACATATGCGGCTGCTGATGTTGGATTGAGTGAGCAGTCGGCACCTTCTGTGGGTCAAGATGTAGAGCATGTCCCAGTGGATGTTCTCAGTGACTGATGAAGCAGATAAGGACCAGTACTGGAGAGAATATTGTCTCATGACTTAAGCACCCTCTGCCCCCCCTTGAAGTTTGAGTTAATTTAGTTTAATTGTATTTTCTATATAGCGCCAGATCACAACAGAAGTCATTTAAGGTTCCCTTTCCTATAGAACAGGTCTATACCTTGTTATTTTATTAAACAAACTAAATAGCCTTATGTTATTTATCTTATTTACACATTTACACAACGTTACAATTCTCCTCTGCTCTCTGTATCATGCACGGCGGACTTCCGCCACGATGCGCACAGACACGTGGGAGCACACACAGGTGAGCACACTCCCACCAGCGGCAGGGAGCGCGCGTCGGAAAATATGTTGTGTCAACCAGCTGAAAAGCAGACAACAATATCTGCGTTTTTTAAACGCTCCCGGGGTGGTGGCGATGGCAACACTCGCTCTCCTGCAAGTAGCAGCCGGTGTAGCTCTCCTGCTCCGGGTCCAAGAAAAGAAAAGAGCCCAAGTGCTGCACACCCTGCCGGTCACCACCGGATGACAGGTTTTGACCCGGCTTGGCTGTCAGAGGGGAAATACTCCCCCTGGCTGTACAAGACTGACCTTGGTAAGTAAGTAAATACATAAATAAATAAATAGTCAGATTAGTTAGATATATAGATACAATACAGTACATAGAGAATGAATAGGGGATTTTTTTCAGTTTTCTTTTTGGTTTTAGGAATGTTCTGTTGAATATGTAGACAGCATAAACAGGCCATTTATAGAGTGTCCCTGCCAGTCAACACCATATTCCTTTAAGTGTTTGTGTCGGTGTCCGCCTCCTACCCAAAGCTGTAAACCTAGGGAAAACACTGTAACCTAACAGTGAGCAACCACAGTTATGAGCCACACCCTTTCAGGGGGGACAGCACAGACACAATTTCATTTTCTGAGTGGGAGTAATCTGTCAAAGTGTATCTGGTTAGGAAGGACATTGAGGTATGTGACCAGGCAGAGGAAGTATTGAGCAAGCTACGAGGGAGGGCAAGTGATGTTGTGAAAGTTGGGCTACATAGCAAACCCTCTTTAAACTTAAAGTCAGGCCCTCAACCCATTTTTGACATACTTAAACAACACTTATGTGATAGTGTGACTTCTTTTATGCCTCTAGCCGACTTTTATTACACCAAGCCATTCCCCACTGAGACTGCTGTTGACTACTGGATTCGGCTTAACAAAGCCATTGACACTGCTGTTGAGGGACTAAAAAGATAAGAAAAGACACTTGACAACCCCTCCCGGATAGTAACGGTCATGTTCATCACTCACTGTTCTGATCAGGAACTGTCTCTAGTCTTCAGCTGCGGAGTCCTCTCAGCGTTCCAAGTCGTCTAGACCCAGAAATGGCAGTCGCACCAGGTGTAGGGGTCCATGTGTCATTTGTGGCAGCGACGACCATGACACTATGTCCCACTGTCGGAGTGAACGTCAATGCTTTCGCTGTCATGCTGCTGGACATCAAGCAGTGGCTTGTTCTGTTACCCCTGGTCCTGACTCACCTGCTGTTCGATCTGGTGCCCCTACACAGCAGGGAAACTAGCTGGCCCACGCAAGGAGGTGACTAGTGGAGGGCCAGACAAAATGTCCCCAATTGATGATGTTGACCGTGAATCTGTTTCCTCTCAGTTTTGGCATCGACAGATTGCGAATCCACAGTGGTATTTCAGAACACACAGAGACTGGCTGCAACAGATGACCTTTTCTACACTGGTGTGACAATCCAAGATGCTCTGGAGCTGCATGCCATGCTAGACAGCGTCTCAATGGCCTGTTCTCTGAGTTCACGTGTGCTTCCTTTACTGGAGAAGGCCAATATTGTTTCTCCTGATTCTATCTCTCCCACATCAGTTGTTCTGATTGGATGTGGAGGGTTGAGGACGTGCCCCATCGGAGTATGTGAGCTTCAGATGAAAGTGTTTGACTGTCGCATCTCAGTTCCCACACTCATTGTGGAAGGTCAAAGCGATGACTTGATTCTTGGAAGCAACGTCATTGAACATCTCATTCGGGTGCTGAAGACATCTGGAGATTTCTGGGAGAAAGTGTCACTTTCAGATCAAGCGTCTAGTGATGAGGAGGCCCTGTTGCAGCTGTTGGCCACTGTGGAGAAATGGAGGGGTGGTGAGATTCCTGACAAGGTGGGTCCTGTTAAACTTAAACATGCTATGACCCTGGAGCCTTTGAAAGAACATTCGGTGTGGGGTCGTCTGCCTAGCCATAAGTGCCTCTTGGCTGGCAGCACAGTCATTGTGGAGCCAAGTGATTCACGCACAGTGTCTAGAACAGTTATGGTGAGACGGATTGTAACGGCATGGTGGGGGGATGGATGGGTTCCAGTGAGAGTCATTAACCCTTCCAATAAGCCAGTGACTTTGAAACGCAACTGCAAGATTGCTGACATGTCTCCCTGTGTGGTACTTGAGGACTTTGACACTGACTACTTGTATGTGAATGACCAAACTGACAACGTGAAATGCAATGTGACTAAGACTGTTGACCAAGCTGACATCGGCAGTGAGAAGAGCCTGACTGTTGGCTCAGAGCATTCTACACACAGATCTGGCAGCTCTGTGCTCCACGAGTTATGACTTCAGGACATTGACATTGACTCAAGTGACCTGTCCCCATTCTGGAAGGTGAAGCTGGTTGATCTGTTGGCCAAGTATGAGTCCATCTTTTCCCGTCACAGTTTGGACTGTGGAAAGGCCAAAGACTTTGTCCACCGGATTCGACTGAGTGATAGCAGACCCTTCAGACTGCCTTATTGTCGTCTGTCTCCTTCACACTATGAGAAGTTGAGAATGTCTTTGAATGAAATGGAGGAACAAGAGATCATAAGGAAGTCTACAAGTGAAGAACGGAGATCTGCGGCTTTGCACAGACATTTGCGTTGGCTGAACTCACGCACTGTGAAGGATACATATCCCTTCCCGCACCAGGCAGACGCTTTGGTTGCTCTTGCGGAGAACGCTTTCTTCTCAACCATGGACTTGACCTCTGGATACTACAATGTGGAGGTCCATGAGGAGGATAAGAAGTTCACCGCATTCACGTCTCCTTTTGGACTGCACAAATACAACAGGCTTCCACAGGGATTTTCCTTCCTTGGTATGGTTGGCTTTTACCAAAAGTTCTTTGAAGGATACTCGAATATCAGCAAGCCTCTCTTTGCCTTGACATCTGGTGTGAAGAAGCCACAATATGCCAAAGGTAAAAAGAGCCCACCTATGGCTAGGAAGTTAACTTTGGCTGACTGGACTCCGGAATGCAGTGACGCTTTCATTAAGCTGAAACAGGCTCTGCTGGATAATGCCACCTTGGCTCATCCTGACTTCAGTATGCCTTTCCTGTTGTCTGTTGATGCCTCATCCAATGGCCTTGGTACTGTGTTGTCTCAACTGGCTGAGGGCAATGACATCGCACGACCAGTGGCATTCGCCAGCAAAACTCTCAACTACGTCCAGTCACACTATCCAGCTCACAAGCTGGAGTTTCTAGCGCTCAAATGGGCTGTTTGTGATAAGTTCAGCCACTGGTTGAAAGGTCCCACATTCACTGCATGGACTCATAACAACCCACTGACCTACATTCTCAGTAAGCCGAAGCTTGATGCCTGAGAGCAGAGATGGGTGGCTAAGCTTGCTCCATATGACTTTCAGATCAAGTACATTCCCGGACCTAAGAATGTGGTTGCTGATGTCCTCAGCCGCGAGCCTTTTGTACAGCCAAGTTTGCTGCATCGCCTGAAAAGAGTCCCTTGTGGCGCACTACTGGAGGAAGCAAGCACCTTGAATTGTGACCGGGTGCAGGATGCTTTTCGTCAGTCCTGTGACCCTTCAGCCATGTTGCAGATGCATCATCACCCCACTGTGGACTCCAAGGATCCAGAGGGACAATCCCAAGATACCTGCATCTCCCCGCAGGCAGTGTCTGCTGTGCTGGAGCATTCTCTGGACCAAGAGTGCTTACCACACAAGGCCTTCCTCTTGCACTTGTTCAGTCTATTCAACCACTTGTTGACTCCATCCTTATCCTCTTAGCTAAATCCAGAGACTCACAGTTGACATTTTGACCGTCCACTCCTTCCTGCACAAAGTTACAACCTCCCGCTCCCATGCAATTTTAATTCCAAAGCAGAGCGCTACACACACACACACACACACACACACACACACACACACACACACACACACACACACTCACACACTGCCACGCTGTCGCACATAAATGCAACGTTTCATCTCACAGGAAATAGTTTACAACTCTTTCAAAACACTTATTCTTAACGCAACATGCTAATAACATGGGGTATCGTACCATTTTTAAAGGCAGGCTATTGCAATACCTTTATTGTAACGGTATACTGTGCAACACTAGCCAGAGGTATAAGTCAAATCCGTAGAAATCTGTTCCAGTTACAGCCAGCTCATGTGCAGGTTAGCTGAGAAGCATGCTAAATGTTTGCATGAGTGCAATAAGTATATCACACTGAAAAGGAGTTTGTCTGATGCTGAGTGGCTGATGGACACATGGGATCAGACTTTGACCTTATTTGACGTGAAGTCAGAGGAGGATTTGTCAGCCACTATTGTCAAAACATTTAAAGCTCGACAGAGCTTCATCATCACACACAGAACAATAGATCAGTGAGAACCGACACACCCAGGAGGACACAAATTTTACAATGAATTTATTCAACTCAGCTCTCGGGAAAAACATCACTTTTGTGCGTTCTGCATATTTCGTAATAATTTTTTTTTCTGGCATCCTAAATATCAAGTATTACTATGTCTTCCTCTGTTTTGTGTATATTGTTTCAGTTCTTGGAAACACAACTGTGATGGCAGTAATATACTTGGATCATAATCTAAGAACTCCAAAATATATTGCAGTTTTTAATCTAGCATTTGTGGACCTGTTTGGTAGCTCTGCTCTGATGCCGAAGGTTCTTGACATCTTTCTGTTTAACCATCGCTACATCCCCTACAACGACTGCTTGACATTCCTTTTTTTCTGCTACACCTGCCTTTCCATGCAGGTTCTTATTAATCTGGTTGCACTTTCCTATGACAGACTAATAGCCATCATCCACCCTCTGCACTGTCAAGTGAAGGTGACCCACAGGTTCATGGTGTCTTTGATTGCCTCTTTCTGGGTCTTTGTTTTTACTATTGTTCTTATTTCAGTTGGCCTTCTCACAAGACTTTCATTCTGTAACTCTGTGGTTATCAACAACTATTTCTGTGACCATGGCCAGATATACAAGCTGGCCTGCAATGACTACACACCCAGCTATGTCTTTGTTATGTTCTTAATAGCTCTAATTCTTTGGCTTCCACTGGCATTTATCTTGTTAAGTTATTTATGTATTGGTTATGCTTTGTCTAAAGTGGCCACAGCTCAGGAAAGATACAGGGCCTTTAAAACCTGCACAGCTCATCTTTCATTAGTGGCAATCTATTTCCTCCCAATATTAATCACATTTACCCTGATGGAAAATATACACCCGAATGCCAGGATCATAAACCTGTCTCTGACCTCTGTTTTTCCTCCCATGCTGAACCCAATCATTTATGTTCTGCAGACACAAGAAATCAAAGTATCAGTGAAAAGGTTATTAAGAATCAGAGGGAAATCTAAAATAACAACGAATAAATGAACCATGATGTGACGATTTGTCTGTGCTGTACACCATCTCGTTGGGTTTTATTTGCTATAAATTTGCCTTCTTAAATAGTATACTTGTCCTTTCTAACATCACTTAAGTTGAGTATTAATTACATTTTTGGCATTATTTGCAATATGGTATAATGGATGTTATAAATAATAGATATATTTTGTAATGTCACCCAAATGTCAAAAATGTATTAGTTAAGAATGACTGAATTTACAATAATTTAAAATAAAAAGGACCTTACAATAATAACTTCCATTCTTCTTTTACAGAGTCTTCTTGTGATCGTTGCTAGAGTGTGACCTTGCAGTTGTTTTTTTAATTGTTTTTATTTTGCTCTGCTGATTATTTTGGAGCATGTGATGCAAGACACATTTTCGTGTGTGAACCGAGTTTTATCTTCTCTGAAAGAACTGTAAAGTAATATTGTCGTTTCTGCTTGTGCCAGAACTGCAAGAACCAGTGAAGTTGCTGATAACGCGTTTCTTACTTTTTCTCTAACGTGACAAAATACAGGAGTTGTACATATAGTTGTTCAATATGTACATATTGACAGACACAATCGACAGGCATGTAGACAATAATATGAAGCAGTTACAATGATGTATGTATGTGACGATATGATAAGTATCCGGGAATAGAGATTTGATTAGATTAAGTAGTGTATGTTTAGGTAATGTGTGTGTGCATGTTTAGATGTTTTTTAGGAAAAGCAGTGATATGTATCCGTGTTAAGTGAACCTGGACAGGCTGGTATGTGGGGTCAGGAGTAGGCTATGGGATGTGTGGTGGAGAGAAAGAACAAGACATATTCTTAATTTTATGGTGAGAATAATTATATGATGTAACAGCAAAATCATAATAATATAAAGAAAGAAAATTGTTAAATAATTGTTGATCGAAAAGGAGCATGTTTGAGTTATCAGCAAATATGAAAAACTAAATGATTGACATCAATAGAATTATTAATAATAATAAGAAAAAAAAGCAATTTCAGGATATTTCTTTTCAGAAATCATGTAGATACGAGCTTTCCAGCTCTCCCAGACCATAGAACTATATGTTGAAGGTCTCTAAACAAATTTTTACTTTGATAAAGTGAAGCTTTATCTAGTACATCTTGATCTAGTACAGAGAGGTCAGACGAGGTCAACCAAAATGTAACCTTGTTCCATTGTAATTTTATATACTATATAATTATATATTTCACTTATTTTATCACCAATAGTGTTCAATCTATCCAAATGCAGCAGTTTAGCATCATTTTGAGAGCCTGGATCCAATAAACCTTCCATAGACGCGTCACAGCCTGCTCTGTTGAGACAACCCAACGTGACTTTGGGTGACAGAATCCGTTAGCCAATCAGAATAAAAAAACTACCTGAGTGTCAAATTTCTAAAATCCAATTTGCTGAGACGTATAACCCTCCCCCTTCAGCTAGCATGCAAAGTACTATTTCACATTCAGAGTAAACAGTGAAGGTTTTGAGTTAAAGCGCCGACCACATATCCAGCTATTGTCACAATACACATGCACCAAGTTGTCACAGTTCAGCTCCACACCCACCTCACTCTACTTGTCAGCCACTCCCTCCTCATCAGTTTAACTCCCTTCACCTGTTCACTCTGTTATAGACTCGTGTCTCTCAGACTACATCCATACTACTCCGTTTTCGTTTGGAAACAGAGTTTTAAAATGAAAACGATCTCCGTCCACACGGCGTTTCAGCCATTGTTTTTGAAATGCTCTTCGTCCATACCACACCCCTGGAAACGAATATCACGTGACTCTTCACGTACACTGGGCATGCGCCGATGCAACCAGGAAATAGATTGTCGTATTTTGTAACTAAGCAACCAGAGTAATAAAGTAGTCTTTAATAATCCTAAGTACGTGTTTGATACTTAAGATTCTCTAAAATCTTCCTCTATAAACTCAAACAGATACAGTTCGTGGAAAGTTTTATAAGTTTTATTTTTCAGACTTAATATTAGTTACAGCGCTGCGGGTCTCTCTCTCTCTCTCCCTCTCTCTCTCTCACACTGCTCACTGATCGCTTCAATAACAGCTGGTTCCTCCACAGACATGCAGACTTTAACTGGACAACAGCTGCTAGTAGAAACAACAAGGTCAGCAATGCCTGTAATCAGTTGTCCATGTTAAATTAACCTGGTAGTCGATCGCGGGTGTCTACGTCATCGTTTCCAAACGTATGCGTTTACGTCCGTCCAGACAAATATGCTACCCGGAGTCTCCAAACATATCCGTCTTCGGGAGCGTTTCTAAAGTCCTCCGTTTTCGGTGCACGAAAACGCCGGCGTAGTGTGGATGCTCAGTGTAAACATAGCAAAACATATGCTTTTTCAAATAGAAACAGAGTAGTGTGGATGTAGCATCAGACACACATTGCCAGATTGTTCTTTGTTTTTCAATGCCAGACTCTCCAGCGCTCTATCACATACTGATTTCCTGTTATTGACCCTGCCTGCCCCTGATCTACCCATCTTGCCTGACTCCCGGTAAACCCACCAGCCTTCTGATCCTGATTTGGATTAATTATGCCTGCTGTATCTGCTGCTCTGCCAAGGACTTTGTGTATCATTCTGTACCTGTTAAGTTTATAATAAAAGCTAACGGTTCCTGGAATCTTGTGTGCTGCATTTGGCTCCATATACAATCCGTTACAGTACAATCTGGCCAGTCATGTACCCAGCACACACCTCTTCACCACAGTCCCGTTTCGAGAGGATCGAGGGGATCCTCCAGTAGCATGAGGCGCTGATGGCCTACACCGCTGCTGAGACACATCAGTCGGTAGCAGCCCACGAGCAGGCATTGGCTGCGTTGACCGCTCAGGTTCAACAGCTAACAGCAGTCTTGCATCTCTGCCTCCACATCACCCCAACGATTATGCCATTGACATGCAACCAGGCACCACTCCACCCAGGGGTCGCCTGTATTCCTTGTCTGCACCTGAAAGAGAGGCCATTGAGGCGTACATAAATTCCTCTCTAGCTGCTGGGATCATCTGTCCCTCTTCTTCACCTGCTGGTGCAGGGTTCTTCTTCGTAGGGAAGAAGGACAAGTCACTGAGGCCTTGCATTGACTACAGGGGCCTCAACGACATTACCATTAAGAACCACTACCCACTCCCACTCATCACTTCTGCCTTTGAGTTGCTGCGGGGAGCCACCATCTTTACCAAGCTACACCTGCGCGACGCCTATCACTTGGTCCGAATCCGGGAGGGTGACGAGTGGAAGACGGCTTTCAACACCCCCACTGGACATTACGGGTGCCTGGTTATGCCCTTCGGCCTCACCAATGCCCCAGCCGTCTTCAAGGCCCTGGTGAATGATGTGCTGAGAGACATGTTAAACAGGCGTGTGTTCGTCGACCTGGACGCCGTTCTGATTTTCTCCAGGTCCCGAGAGGAGCACATTGACCATGTTCAAGCAGTCCTTCAACGCCTCCTTAAGAATTCTCTGTTCGTTAAGGCAGAGATGTGTGAATTCCACTCCTCATCTGTCTCCTTCCTGGGGTACATCGTGGGACAGGGGATTATGCAGATGGACCCTGCCAAGGTGTCAGCTGTTACGTCCTGGCCCGTCCCTGACTCACTTAAACAGCTGCAACAATTCCTGGGGTTTGCTAACTTCTACCGGAGGTTCATCCGCAGCTATAGCACCGTGGCTGCCCCACTCACGGCCCTTACCTTATCCTCCAAATCCCTGACCCTGAGAGACAGTTTGTTGTGGAGGTGGATGCCTCCGATGTTGGGGTGGGAGCCATCCTATCCCAGCGGGCTGCCAACGACCAGAAGCTCCACCCCTGCGCCTTCTTTTCTAGGCGGCTCTTACCAACTGAAAGGAACTATGACATTGGTAGCCCTTGAAGAGTGGCGCCACTGGCTTGAGGGGACCAGTCTGCCCTTTTTGGTATGGACTGATCACAAGAACCTTGAGTACATCCAGTCCTCCAGAAGACTGAACTCTCAATAAGCAAGATGGTCCCTGTTCTTTACCCGATTCAACTTTTGACCCGCAACGTCAAGCCTGACGCCTTGTCCCGCCAGTTTGTGGAGAAGGGGGATTCCACCCCTGGCAATGACAATATCCTTCTTGGTTGCTTCGATCACCTGGGAGGTAGAGGAGAGAGTCAAGGCTGCCCTGGAGGACCAGCCCGGTCCTAGCTCCTGCCCTCCTGTTCGTCCCTCAGACCCTGAGGTCCAATGTCCTCCAGTGGGCCCACAGCTCCAGACTCACTTGCCACCCCGGGAGCCAGCGTACCAGTGAGGTCCTCCAGCAGAGGTTCTGGTGGGCTACTCTGGAGAAAGACACCTGAGAGTTTGTGAAAGAGGATGGAAAAAAAGAAAAAGGAGGGGGGAACACTCAAAGCTAGGCAGAGCCTCACCGCAGCCATGGAATACGGAAACTGTTAACTTATTATGTAGAAACTGTCAGTTATGGTCTTTTAAATTATAAAGTCACAGCTATAACAATACAGTAACTTAGAACAAAACAAACAAGGTAATACAAACACAATGACCTTACTAGGCCCAGACACCAAGTAAGCGCTTACTGTGAGATGGCTTTATAATGGTCGATGTGGTCCTTCCGAGTTTCTTGGTTAGACTCAGGCTGCGCAACTCCTGCTGTGCGTGATAAACCTCTGTATTCATGGAGAGGCTCCTTCGGAAGTCAAGGGGATTCTCGTCCTTACAATCGGCACAAAGTCGACTTGATTGGAAAGAGAATGTGTCCTTCTCTTTCCCTGAAGAATGCGTTTTCTTACTTCTGCAGGCAAGTTGTCCGCTTCTCTTTTTCCAGGATGCGAAAAAAAACAAAAAACAAACAAGTCTATTCATCCAGCGAATTTAAGACTTTTGACCGAGGACTTTCTTTTAAAAGCAGCAATGTTGTGTTCTGGCCTCCTTGCAAGCGAATTGAATCGCGTGGAATGGCCGAGTTTTCTTTTAAAAACAGCCAAGCTATGTTTCTGTGCCCTATTATCAACCCAAAGCAGTCATTTGGCTGAACAAGCAGGCCTAAGTCAGATCCTTTTGTTACAGAGCACATGGTGACTACAACTCTTTCAAAACACTGTCATTCTTAAAGCACCATACCAATAAAATGGGGTATCGTACCGTTTTTTAAAGGCAGGCTATTGCACAACCTTGCTTTTAAGGTTATACTGTGCACTAGCACTAGCCAGAGGTATAAGTTAAATCAGTAGAAATCTGTTCCAGTGGGACTGATTTCAGATTTCAGGTTAGCTGAGAAGCATGCTAAATGTTTGCATGAGTGCAATAAGTATATCAGACTGAAAAGGAGTTTGTCTGAAGCTGAGTGGCTGATGGACACATGGGATCAGACTTTGACCTTATTTGTCGTGAAGTCAGAGGAGGATTTGTCAGCCACTCTTGTCGAAAACATTTAAAGCTTGACAGAGCTTCACAAACAGAACAATAAATCAGTGAGAACTGACACGCCCAAGAGGACGCTTATCTACATCAAAAACTGCACTGTGGACAGAAAAGGCTTGACAAGTTTTACAATGAATTTATTCAACTCAGCTCTCAAGAAAAACATCACTTTTGTGCATCCTGCATATTTCGTAATAAGTGGTTTTTCTGGCATACCTAATATCAAGTATTACTATGTCTTCCTCTGTTTTGTGTATATTGTTTCAGTGCTTGGAAACACAGCTGTGATGGCTGTAATATACTTGGATCATAATCTGAGAACTCCAAAATATATTGCAGTTTTTCATCTAGCATTTGTGGACCTGTTTGGTAGCTCTGCTCTGATGCCAAAGGTTCTTGACATCTTTCTGTTTAACCATCGCTACATCCCCTACAACGACTGCTTGACATTCTTTTTTTTCTGCTACACCTGCCTTGACATGCAGGTTCTTAATCTGGTTGCACTCTCCTATGACAGACTAATAGCCATCATCCACCCTCTGCACTATCAAGTGAAGGTGACCCACAGGTTCATGCTGTCTTTGATTGCCTCTTTCTGGGTCTTTGTCGTTACTATTGTTCTTATTGCAGTTGGCCTTCTCACGAGACTTTCCTTCTGTAACTCTGTGGTTATTAACAGCTATTTCTGTGACCATGGCCAGATATTCAGGCTGGCCTGCAATGACTACACACCCAGCTATGTCTTTGGTATGTTCTCGATAGCTCTAATTCTTTGGTTTCCACTGGCATTTATCTTGTTAAGTTATCTATGTATTGGTTATGCTTTGTCTAAAGTGGCCACAGCTCAGGAAAGATACAGGGCCTTTAAAACCTGCACAGCTCATCTTTCATTAGTGGCAATCTATTTCCTCCCAATATTAATCACATTTACCCTGATGGAAAATATACACCCGAATGCCAGGATCATAAACCTGTCTCTGACCTCTGTTTTTCCTCCCATGCTGAACCCAATCATTTATGTTCTGCAGACACAAGAAATCAAAGTATCAGTGAAAAGGTTATTAAGAATCAGAGGGAAATCTAAAATAACAACGAATAAATGAACCATGATGTGACGATTTGTCTGTGCTGTACACCATCTCGTTGGGTTTTATTTGCTATAAATTTGCCTTCTTAAATAATATAATTGTCCTTTCTAACATCACTTAAGTTGAGTATTAATTAAATTTTTGGCATTATTTGCAATATGGTATAATGGATGTTATAAATAATAGATATATTTTGTAATGTCACCCAAATGTCAAAAATGTATTAGTTAAGAATGACTGAATTTACAATAATTTAAAATAAAAAGGACCTTACAATAATAACTTCCATTCTTCTTTTACAGAGTATTCTTGTGATCGTTAATAGAGGGTGACCTTGCAGTTGTTTTTTTAATTGTTTTTATGTTGCTCTGCTGATTATTTGGAGCATGTGATGCAAGACACATTTTCGTGTGTGAACCGAGTTTTATCTTCTCTGAAAGAACTGTACAGTAATATTGTCGTTTCTGCTTGTGCCAGAACTGCAAGAACCAGTGAAGTTGCTGATAACGTGTTTCTTACTTTTTCTCTAATGTGTCAAAATACAGGAGTTACATATGTACATATTGACAGACACAATCGACAGGCATGTAGACAATATGAAGCAGTTACAATGATGTATGTATGTGATGATATGATAAGTATCCGGGAATAGAGATTTGATTAGATTAAGTAGTGTATGTATAGGTAATGTGTGTGTGCATGTTTAGATGTTTTTTAGGAAAAGCAGTGATATGTATCCATGTTAAGTGAACCTGGACAGGCTGGTATGTGGGGTCAGGAGTAGGCTATGGGATGTGTGGTGGAGAGAAAGAACAAGACATATTCTTAATTTTATGGTGAGAATAATTATATGATGTAACAGCAAAATCATAATAATATATAAAAAACTAATTGTTAAATAATAATATACTATCATTATATAATAAATTGAGATATAAAATATAAATTACTATACAATAACATGTTATATAATATTAAGGTCACAATAATTAACATTACACATTTAAACAGCAGTGAGGAGTGAGGCCAGGCCGGAGCCTTGAAGAGGCAAAGTGTTAAAAAGTACAGAAAAGGTAACTGATAATGTTGGAAATCATCAATAATACGGCCTTTAATAATTTAGCACCCATCCCTGTTTAACACCTGGTGTCCGTACCCATCCCCATTATTCGCTAACTGTGTCTGTCTCCTGTTTGTTGCTGGGTAGGTGGTGTTCAGTGGGTTTTTTAATATTGCGGAAAAAATTAGTTAGGAGATCGTTGAGAGTGAACCAAAACAGTAAAGTTGTGGCCAGACAGCTAAACAATGAGCTGAAACTCTTAGCAGTTTCAGGTGATATTTATCTGTAGGTTCATCACTATGAGAGACTCCTTTCTTATTGTTATTAATAGATCACTATTATAAAAAATATTGATGACATAAGAGAAAACTAACTAACTAAAACTAATAACTCACTGAAATACTATACCAAATATAAAATAAAGTGCGTCATACAGTAGATACTCTATAGATTTGCGAAAGTAAATTGGAGTCAGTAACATGGATTCAATTTGGCGTGATGTCTGATGATGAGTTGCTTACATACAATAGACACAGGGGAGAAGACATTGACAAAAATACAGAGGAGGACAGCTTCTCTTCGTAGCCACTCCTGTCAAAACAGTTAAAGCTTGACAGAGCTCTGTTACCACAAAGAGAGACGCAACACAGTGCTAATACTGAAGCACAGAAGAGGACGCTACATAAACCTCTGCAGTGTGGATAGTTTGACAATGAATTTATTTAACTCAGCTCTCGGGAACAACATCACGTTTGTGCGTCCTGCCTACTTCATAATAAGTGGTTTATCCGGCATCCAAGAAATTAAGTATTACTATGTCTTCCTCTGTTTTGTGTATATTGTTTCAGTGCTTGGAAACACAGCTGTGATGGCCGTAATATACTTGGATTATAATCTGAGAACTCCAAAATATATTGCAGTTTTTAATCTAGCATTTGTGGACCTGTTTGGTAGCTCTGCTCTGATGCCGAAGCTTCTTGACATATTTCTGTTTAACCATCGCTACATCCCCTACAACGACTGCTTGACATTCCTTTTTTTCTGCTACACCTGCCTTTCCATGCAGTCATTTAATCTGGTTGCACTCTCCTATGACAGACTAATAGCCATCATCCACCCTCTGCACTATCAAGTGAAAGTGACCCACAGGTTCATGCTGTCTTTGATTGCCTCTTTCTGGGTCTTTGTTATAATTGCTGTACTTATTGCAGTTGGCCTTCTCACAAGACTTTCCTTCTGTAAGTCTGTGGTTATTAACAGCTATTTCTGTGACCATGGCCAGATATACAGGCTTGCATGCAACGACCATTTCCCCAATTATATCATTAGTTGTCTGTTCCCTGTAATTATTTTTTGGCTTCCATTCCTTTTTATCTTGTTAAGTTACCTATATATTGGCTGCACTTTGGCTAAAGTGGCGACTGTTCAAGAAGGTATCAAGGCCTTTAAAACCTGCATAGCTCATCTCTCATTGGTGGCAATATATTTCATTCCAGTGTTAATCACATTTACTCTGATGGAAAAAATACATCCAAATGCCAGGATCATGAACCTGTCTTTGACCTCTATTTTTCCTCCCATGCTGAACCCAATCATTTATGTTCTGCAGACACAAGAAATCAAACAATCTGTCAAAAGGTTGTTGAAAATCAGAGGGAAATCCAAAATCATAAAGAAATGAACCATAATGTGACAATTTGCCTCTGTTATACACCATCTCTTTGAGTGTTTTATTTGCTGTAAAGTTGCCAATGGTGGAATTATCCTTTCTAACATCATGCAATTTTTTGGGAAATTGACTATGAATTAATTTACTAATAATCAAGGTAATCAACACAAAAAAATCCACTCTGTCCTGTACAAAGTTTTCAAAAGTAATAGTAGAAGAAAGATGAAAGAATAGGTAAATATCTGAGAAAAATCAAAGTGAATTAAATACAATTTTATCTTTGTCTTAAATGTATGCTGATAGTTATTTAAAAGCAAAATGTCTAGTTAGTTCTTTGTTTTCATTTTTTTGTGAAAGAGGTTATAGAATAAAAAAGCAGCCTACACTGAAATTTGTTCTCTACAACAACAGCATTTTGTGAGCAGATATAAAGTCTGGAGAAAAAGTTAAATCTTACAAAGAAATGTTTATTTGCCTTCTTTAAATCAATAATTGAACCAACAAGTTATTGTTTTACAACACTTTTGTGTCTCTATGTATGCCACTTTGTTGGAGTATGCATTCTACTTTGTATCTGGAAGTTTATTTGTGTATTCAATTTAACATCTTTGGTGTTGATATATATATATATATATATATATGTAGAATTCTGATATAATCAGAATTTTGTATTTTTAAAATCAGTGATAACTTGGTTATTTTATGTTACAATTGTTTTGTTGGTACTCTGCATCACTGATGAGTGTTCTTTCTAAAACGTAATTTAGTATCTTTTACTGACCTGTAATAAAACAAAATTAAGAGTCTACAAACATGCTTCCGGCTCTGTGAGACTGTACATCAGCATGATGCTTTGAGCTCTAAGCTAACATATTTTTTTTATTGAAAATATAAAAGTTAAAAATAAAAAAAACCTCACTTTATCAGCTTTTTACGACTTATCTGTGGGTATGAGCAGAAAGAGAGAGTGAGGTGTCTGTGTGTATAGCGTACACTGGACGACGTGTCTCCACTTCCTCCCACTGTACAATAGTGAAGCCAAAATATAGCAGTTCATTTTGAGATTTTAATCTATTACACAGACTTGTGATGGTTAAAGTCCGGTCTCTTGTACAATTCTGCGACTACTTCACCCAGAGCTGTAAATCACAGCTTACAGTCATGACGTCTCACCCCCTTTTATAGCATCAAATACTTAATTTATACCACACTTATTAGAAAAATGAACATGTGAACATACATCAGCATGATAAGAAGTACCTAAAATGACAGAAACCATATGGGAAAAAATTGTATTTGACCTTTTGGTCACGTGCCTGCGTGAGGGGGCGGAATTTATGACCTTTACTGCGGCCAGACACCAATACCTTTTGGCTTCACTTTTGGGGATCTGTCATGTCGTCCATCTTTATATAAAGTACTCTATGGTGTGTACGAGGGGAGAGACCATAGATTGTATGTAAGTGGTCGTAGTCCTTGTGACATCACCCATTGGTTTGTGGACTGCCGTTTTGAAGCTTCTGCATTTTGTCTGTCGCTATCTTAGATTACGGTCGTCGCCATCTTGACTTTTTACAAGAGACCATATTTGGGCTGCGGAGGAGTGACGTAGAGACGCTATATACGGCTCGGATAGTGATAGCAACCTGTCAATAACAAGGTAGCTCGCCCTAAAGCATGTGTCCGGCGACTGTTCTGTATGTGAGAAGCTAAGCTACATCCAACAGCAGTACACAAGAGTTTTGGCTTCCTCCTTTGGCTAAACGTTAGGAAGGGCTAATAAATTAGCATCGTTAGCTCAGACCGCCGAGTGTCCCATTGCTGGAATCTCCTCTGAGCCCTACTGTCTTTTTTTATTTCATATTCCAGACCATGTATTGAGATATGTATTGAATTCTCTCTGGAGGGGAAAGATACACTCCCCTTAAGCTTAATTAATGCATCCATGAAGGTTGCGAGTATTTGCACAACCAAAGTAAAATCACACCATCAAGCATGGCCCTTTGTATTCTTTTAGACCTGCTTTGTTTACATTTAGTGACATTGCAGTTTACAAATAATGGACTTGTAGTGTGATAGTGTCAAACATTTATAGCAATCGAAAACGTGCCACTATACATTTAATTGTAATCTAGGGTGTGCACGGCTTCTCTATTGATAGTTGCTCCCGTAGCTGTGCCTACGGTGTAGAAATATGATAGAATCTGAATTATAAGTCGCTTTAGATAAAAGCGTCTGCTAAATGACTGTAATGTAATGTAGTTATTTTCAATCTGTTAACAGAAATACTGTTCCTACATAAGCAGCACCAAAGAAAACATTGTGTTGACGCATTTCTGTGTACCGTAGTATAGACATTTTTTATGTAGTTTTGACACTAAATATGTGTCTAAGTTGTGTAGTTTTGTGACACACTGTAGCAGCACCATTGCAGTTCCAGTGTTACACATATATTGGAATATTGTCAGCAGCACTAGGTCCCTCTGGAATCAGTCACACTGAGTCTCACTTAGTCGCTTTTTGCACCTTTATACCGAGTACAAGCTTTTGATTTGTCACAAATCAGGTAATACTCAAAGTCAAATGTTCTGTGTAATCAATTTCTTCCTCCATAGTTGATAAAACTGATTTATGGTAATTTTTTACACTATTAACTACACATAACTTTTCCTCCTGTCATACTATAACTGCCTTGCTATTATTACATTACAGTATAATCTTGTTTTTACATATGAATTGTGCCACAAACATATTCTTTATCCTGGTAATTCATTATCCTGGTGACCTAAGTTATCTGAGTCGACTGCATCAGGCCATAGATGACATAAACTATGAGACAGTTACTCGTTGACTGAACATGTGACACAGCCAGCTGTGTTTCTACTGTCTCAGAATGAAGGGGGTGGGATATAAATGTCAGGTCTCACTCTGGTGCACTACACACTCGATGCTGTCTGAGGTTTCATCCTGTGTTGTACATTCTTATTGTCTTGTTTTCTCTTTGTACATCTAGGGAAACAGATATTTATAATGACCCCAGAAGAGAAAGCTGTTACCAATTTTAATGGCACATTTGTTCGCCCTGCCAAATTCTATGTCAGTGGGTTTTCCAACGTCCCTCACGTTAAGTATTACTATGTCTTTCTGTGTTTTGCCTATATCATCACTGTTCTTGGGAATAGCTTCCTTCTCTCAATTATTTACCTGGTTAAGACTCTTCATACTCCTAAATACATGATTGTCTTTAACCTGGCTTTCACAGATTTGTGTGCGAGCACTGCTTTCATCCCAAAAGTCCTCGACACACTTGTGTTTGACAGGAGATACATTGTCTATGAGGCTTGCTTAAGTCATATGTTCTTTGTTGTTGTCTTTGGAAGTATTCAGTCATGGACACTTGTCACAATGGCATATGACAGATTTGTAGCAATTTGCTTCCCTTTAAGATACCATAGTATTGTGACTAAACCAGTTACTGCTGCAATGCTGCTGTTAGTGTGGGCTTTTTTTGTGGGTCTAGCAGCGTTTCTTGTTGGGTCTATTGATCGCCTCTCCTTCTGTAGATCTTTGGTGGTAAAGAGCATTTACTGTGATCACGCACCAGTATATCTTCTGGCCTGTAATGACACGTCTTTTAATAACATATTGGCATATGTCACTTTTGTTTTAATCCTCTGTATTCCTTTAGTACTGATAGCACTGACATATGTTTGCATTTCCGTAGCACTGAGCAGGATTGCAACAGGAAAGGAACGACTCAAAGCCTTTAAAACTTGTACTTCTCACCTGATTCTTGTTGCTATTTTCTTCCTACCGGTCGTGGGCACCAACGTTGCAGCAGTAACCACCTACATCCATCCTAATGCCAGGATCATAAACTCATCTTTGACACACATCGTACCAGCTTTGCTCAATCCTATTATATACTCTTTAAAAACAGAAGAATTGCTGATCTCTATCAAGAAGCTTTACAAAAGAAATAGGATAAAAAACACAACCAAAAAAGGGTGAACTCTTTATCTCTGCTGTAATGAAACATTTAGGAGTGTTGCAATAGCATAATTGTATTCATGACCTTTTACTACTTACTTCTCACTTAAACACACTATTATTTTACTTTTAGAAATGGTTATTGAGTGGTAATTCATCATGTACTGTACTTTGCAATGTAACCAGACCAAATAAGGTGGTTGCATTTGATAATACTTCTGTAGCAATACTATGTAACGATCTCGGATTCAAATTGTAATCGGGGTTTATAGTATGTTATGAATTGTTGCTGTGACTGTACACTCTTTGTTAGAACAATTATTTGAGACAGAGATGCAGTAAATAATTATGTTTACATCTGTTGGAAATAAATGGAAATTACAGATACTTTGGGGCTCTCATACAGAGACATTTGGTTAGATTACATAAACATTAGTGTCAGTTCTGAGTCTGATCTGTTACAGTGATAAGTCGATCAATCAACCAGTCGATCGAAGGCAGTTATTCGGCAACGGCAACTATTTTCATAATCAATTCATTGTTTCATTTGTTGCTATTTTTCAAGTAAAAATGCCAAATATTTGACAGGATTGACAGGACATTGACACATTACTTTGGAAATGTCAGAAATTGTTTACTTATTTGAAGAGTGCATTTGAATGTTTCTTTCAAGCCTTTGAGGGCTGGGTCTGGGTTACTGAAATGTTGTATTGAGTGTATTATATTGAAAATCCTGAAAATAAAGGTTTAAAAAAATCCATGCTGTGAATTGGAAAAAGTAACCACATCCATATGTCCATAGTTTTTGAAAGGTAAAGCTTGGTAAAATAATGACTGATATGTGAAGTAAACGCCTTGACAAAAAGAGGCAATCAAGACACACAGGCTGAAAATGAAGCATGCAGGGCTCTACAATGATGGTGGACTTGCACCATCTAGTGGTGTGTACTTGGATTGTACAGGATTAGTGGATTACAGTTGAAATACACAGTATATACCAAAACAGAAACAGGATGGGTTGCTGTGCAACACTATGTTATCATTAGTTGCCATATCGCTAACCAGTAGGATTTTAGTCTTTAGCCTCTATATTCAACTTTGTACAGTAAAAGCTAACGAGTTCAACATAAGTAGTGTTTAGTGTTAAAAGGGCTGTAGAATGACATATCCTTAAAACAAGATGATTTTGGTTGCATGAAATTTCAGATGAAAATAACGTCAGGAGCAATGCTTTTAAAGTTGAATTGATCTGTGTCATAGGAATTAAGAAATCATGTTTTCTCTCATCCCATTAGCGCTTCTGCTTTTCTAGTCAACAAAAGTTGATCACAAATCAGTGGAATCTCAAAGGTTTGCAGAAAATAACAGCAGGGTGAATGCCAGAAGGTGAGGTTTACTGATGCAGGACAGGATCTCATGATTTAACTATCAAGCATAAACTCAGAGATTCCATGTTGATGTGTTATCTCCTCCCAGCGTGGTGTGGGTGTTTTTTAAACTTGCACAGTTCACAGTTGAGTGTCGAAACATCTACAGTGAAGTGGAGGAACATGTTGTGTTTTTGGAGCTGCAGTGGGTGCTAAACATAAGTGTGCCTTTAAATATGTTAAACAGATTGACGTGTGTTACAACACGGCTCAAAGCCTGCAACATAAGGGAGACAAGACGAGTGGTAAAAGTAATAAATATACATTTATTCAAAGAACACAAAACAAAGCAGCAGCCGTGTGAGCCAAGGATTAGGATCCAAAGAAGAGGGGGGCAGCCATGTTCAGATGGTGCGTCTTTATAGTTGGCACTTCCACCAGGCTCAGGTGGGGCTCGTCAGCTGCCGATCAACATCCTGAAAGACAGAATAGACAGCAAACAGGACACAGACCCCTAGTGGAAGGGAGGGATCGTCACAACATTCACAAGTAAGCATGTACTCTGGAACTGAGCATAATAAACAGAGTGACAATGTCATTTTATGAACAACCAGAAGGCCAACTGTCGTATATTAATAACTGAGGGTCATTCATGGTAGAGCTTGCACTGTACACATAAATCCACTAGAGGGCAGGCACTCATCATATGAACTGAGAACCACTGCTCTAATCTATGTCCTCCATTATTTATTAATTAAGTACAGTGTAATGTATTGTTATTCTGTATCTTAATTTGGTAGGTTTATAGGAGTACAATATCAATAAGATACCATTTAGCATATACATTTTTACAAAATCTGAAGGACTTGTCTTCTGTAGTACATGATGCCACACAGTTCTCAAGGACCTCGTTACCCCGTTATCTTGATCCAGTATCCAGATTGTATCGATTTAACCTGAATACATTTACACCTGGTATTAATATTTGTCTCAGTGTCGACATCGAGGTCAGATTAAAACTCAGAGGGCTATTTTGTGAATTTTGCTTGAAGAAAGTGAGTAATCAGTGCAATATGATAACTTGAATCAAGGGTCAAAGGACAGAGGGTATCGTATGCTGTAAAGAGTGTAAAGCCCCTTGAGGCAAATTTGTGATTTGGACTGGAGAAATAAAATTGACTTCACTTGAACAACCAAACCTTTTACTGTTTAAACTCGATCCTTTATTATCTTGGTTGGTAATAGATGGAGGTGCACATTATACAACAGCCAGTAGTTTTAGCTTTGCTAACTCCAACTCCCTTCAAATTAGAGATCATTTTACTTTTTTTCCCCAACAAAAGCTAACATCTTGTTTAATTCATTTCTCAAAGAGTAGAGCTGAAACTGATTTGCTGCAACCATTTAACTATGAAAAAATATAGCTCACAGACCTTAAAAGTGCAGACATTTAATGCATGAAATCTTCCCATGGCAAAAAAGCTGTAATTAGTCTATATTTCAGGTTTGGCCAGTCAGGCCATTTTATTCAGAAATATTGGAACTAACTAAAACCAAAGAAAGGCAGGAGACAGATTCTACACAAACATTTTAACATCTCGCCAAGGTTTGCTCTTACGTTGGTCTTGTCCAATTAGATTTTTTTCTCACCAGAGCCAGAGCTCTGATTTTGATCTCTTTGGTTTTCAAAGAGTAGACGATAGGATTGACGCAGGGTGGGATGCAAGAGGCCAGCGACAGGCTCAGCACACGCTGGTCTGGGTCAATCAGACGCAAATAAAACCCAATAGTAAAAATGGTAATGAGAGGAATGTAAAATACAGCAACAAGGATGATATGCTCAACGCAAGTGGCCAGAGCTTTCACCCGACTGTCTAAAGATTTCATTCTGAACATGGTCACCAGGATAGCCACATAAGACAGAAGAATAAAAGTAAAGGGTCCTACGAGGATCATAATGGTGAGAAAAGAAGCTGCAGACCACTGCATTGTGTAATTATTACAGGCAAGTCTGAACACAGGTGCATAGTCACAGAAATAGCTGAACACTATGACAGAATTGCAAAATGAGAGTCGAGTCATTATACCTGTTGAAAATGCAATTATTCCAAGAGACCAAGACCAAGTCAGGCCGACAATACAAGACATGCGCCGCAAAGTGTTGACTGAGTTCTGACGCAGAGGGAAACATATTGCAATCAACCGGTCGTAGGCAAGTATAGCGAGCGCAATTGACTCCAAAGACCCAAATGCATAGTAGACAAACATTTGTACCAAACACAAGTTGAATGGAATAAAGTTGTCCTTAACGAGGAATATCTTTATCATGCTGGGAATAGTACATGTGTTCAGGAATAAATCAATTACTGCGAGGTTGGTCACAGCCAGAAATTTTGGAGTGTGTAAGCAGTGATTAAAAGAAATGACATAGATCACCAAACTATTGAACAGCACTGTAACCACATAAACAAAGGACAGAAAGATGAAGTAGACACTGATGAAGGGAAATGTCTCAAATCCGATGATATAGAAGCCTGGAGGATGAATGATGAGAGAGTCATTTAAAACGGTTCCGAGAAAAGACATAGTTGAACTCCACAGCCTGTGTTGGAGGACGGCCTCTGCTTAAAGGATCCACAGTCTACAGAACAGAGAAATCAAGTCATATTACACATTAGACCTCTATAGAGACTATAAACCACAAGGAGAATTTTCATACACATTTAATGAGCATAATCATATCATCATTACCAATCCTACCTGATGTTTAGCAGCAGCTTGATGCTGCATCCAAAAGCAGAAAATGGATGACTGCGTGTCTTACCTGTGTACAGCGAGAGATATACTTTCCTCACTGATCTCTTGAGAGAGAGCTTCCAGTTGTTACTAAGGAGACATCATTCAGCAATACCCTATTAATGAATTGATCCATTAAGAGCAGGGCTCTAATTACACTTTTTTCCCCGTCAAAAACAAACATCTGATGATTGTTTTGAATTCTGCAGAATTTGAGCTTTGCACAACACTCATATGTATCCAATGTATCCAATATGGATACATTGAAGGTTACCAAAATGAAACAAAGTGGGTCAGCTGCTGACATGATCTCTGGATCATGAATATGAAGTTGCAGTAACCCTGCACTGCACTTATACTTTAATTTTTACAAATACGATAACTTTATGATAACTATCTTCGTACAAACTGCTGTATAAATCAGAGTCCAGTCACATAGCACTATTGTGAGAGCAGACAGAGTGTCACAAATGAAGCTCTAGCGTAAGTTCAGACAGGAACACTATACTCTTGCATGCCTAAGCCCATAGCTATTTACCATACATCTGCCATCACTCCTCATGCAGGCACACTCATTATTTCCTTGCTCTTATTGTTTGGGGCTGTCAATCATATCAGCTGTCTAGATCAGCTGGTCTCTAGCCAATAGCACAAGACACAAGGATATCATTAGCCTATCATCTTGCTGCTGTCTGTCTTTAAATATGACTGTCTCTCTACCTTCAGTAGTTCATGCTGCTGTTACGCAACCCTCCACCTCCCCATCTCCGCCCAATCTTCGCAGATTCATCAGCTTCATCAGCTTCATCAGATTCATCAGCCTCATCATCCTAGCAACCTCATCAGCCACCATCACCACCAGTGTCTGGACTCCACGGGGGGATTTATACTTTTGCCGCTCAGGGCAATCACAACTTGATCACAAATCTCCTCATCGAGTTCAAGCGCCAAAGAATTTTCTGTGTAACTCACTAACGCATCATCTGTCATAATAAATGTTAACTACTAATCATTCACTTGTCTCTCCTGATTGAACTGTACCACCCGTAGTTCACTCACTGATGGGTTTGAACATAGTGGCAACAAACTCAGAGGAGGCAGAGATTTGTATGGAATCATTATTAAATACATACTGTATGTCCCTGACTTAGATACACTGTACAAAGATTAGCTGTTGTGACATGTTTTATTTTACACTCTAGTATAAGCACTTACAAAATGCTTTGTGAAGTGGGTTTGTACACGTCGAGCAAACACCATGATGTTCCCTCAAGGTGCATTTATCATTAAAGAGGTCATAGTTCGAGTGGAAAGACAAAAATTATCATGGCATATGAAATCTGTACTGACAAAGATCTGTAAAATATACTTCTATGACACAAGTGTAAGCATTTACAGACATTAAAGACATGTTGTGAACAGTGTTTGTACAAAGTGAATTAACAGTGACTAACACATGTACAGTAATGACTTGTTGCGTAATGTGCCACGAGGATGCATTTATCATTGGTGAGACAAAACAAAGACGTTCTAATGAGCTCAGTTTATGATAACATCACCAGTGGATGCTGGTTAATGACCTTTACGGTAACAAACACACCTTTTACTGTTTGAATTTGAGATGAATGAATCTCCGATGCACCTATTAACTAACCTATGATGGCTGCAAGAGAAAAGCCAGTCTGACACTCTCTCCTCTGTCCATCTTTTCTTTTTAAATCAGATGAGAAGTCTTAAGTTCAACATCCTCTTACTGACTACATACCTTTTTTGCTGTCCCAAAGTTTATAATTCAAAACATTGTTGGCCTTTTATAGGTGTTTGAATCACTGACTTACATTCAGTTTTAACATAGATAAGCATTGTTGTTGTGATGTCCTCTGGGCTTTGGGAGGAACCTTGTAATTTCTCACAAATAAAATGTTAACTGAAATGTAAATGGAGTCACTGACACAATTAAGCCCCATAACACAAAGGGTGTTCATATACTATTTATGAAGTTGGTTCACTTAAATTGCTTTCTTTAGATTTATGAAATATAAAAACTAAATAAAAAGAAAGTGAATGTGAATACTGGATCAATATTCGTTTTTATCTCTCTCTCTCTCTCTATATATATATATATATATATATATAAACAAAAAAGTGTCCCTTAAATATACCTTAAATTAAACAATACAACAGTGACCAAGATATGTACAGAGTGCATGGAAATTAACTTTCCACTGCTCTCTGGTGGACAAACCATACAAGACACTGTTTCTAAATGACCTCAAACATGTCTTTGGCATTTCTGTTCTCCCATTTCCTTTATCAGCAAACAGAGAAATCGATACAAACTGTCTGCACTAAGCTTCTATTGGCTGATAAATCACATTTGGTCTCTCCACTACACACACAACCTGAAAAGTCCAAGGCAGGATTCTTTTGTCGCCGATCACACTTTATTTTCTGAACAATAATTAAGTGAAGTACAGTCTTTGCAGTGGGTGTTGTGAGTTCAGCTGGGCGCAGATTGGGTGGAGGTTGGCTGCTGCCGCTGCTTCATCAGCTGTTCTTTTCGTGCGATTTGGAAGTTCATCATGCAGTCTTTGAAAGTCTGGACCTGGCTCTGGCACGTGCGCCAGTCCTGGTGTTCAGCCATGCACTCCTGCACAGCATAGTGCAGCTCAGCACAGCCAGTGCGGGATATCATCTGTTCAACGGGGTCGTCCTCATCATCGTCTTTACGGCTGCGGTCATGGGGTGAAGGGGATGCCATCCTGTTTCAATGAACTCAGTGGGTCTTCTGATGACAACACGTGATGTTGATATTAATAAACAGGTGATAATAAGGTTTCAGTAACAACCACAAAACCTCCCCTGCTGTTCCTTCAGCATGCCTTTGCTGTTCAGGCCTCTTCACAGTGATATCTCTAAAAGTCTGAATGTAAAATCTGTAGTAATTTATTTATTTCAGTCACAATTATGAGAGGGCTGATTTACACACTTGATAAGATACTGCTGTATTTTTTCATTCATTGTCTGTTACATTTCCATTTTAATCATATTTCCTCACCTTGTATGAGTCTTTATGGTTGGTGGTGTAGAATGTAAAGTTATCCTGTCTCATAAGGCACTTCCACTTTGTGAAGAAGTATTTATGTTTTTAATCAACTATTATATCATTTGTGCAATATAAAGATATTTGACTGCTATATAGTTAGACAATACCACCGTACTTTAGCTCCAGTTAGATTTTGAGACTCGGACTTTTACTTGTAATGGATTAGTTTTTTTAAATTGTTGTATTGCTACTTTTTCTCACGTACAGTAAAGATTTGTAAATACTCGTCAGTGTCAAAGTAATTTAACATTGTCACTTAGCTGCACTAACGGCATAACGTTACATTCCTTAACGTAACCTAATGTCACAACTTTATCGAGAACGAGGCTAGCTTACACACATATATGTTCACACACAATCAGCCTCCATTGTTCTCACCTGTTTATTCTCTTTGGGCGAATCTGTCCGTCACTGAAATTACGTTTTCCATAACCTGCTTTCTTCAGGACTTCTCGTAATCAACCTCACAGTCAGCACTGTAGACGCTCTGTGGAGGACACATTTGAGCGGAGGACGGAAGTGTAACCATAAAATGGTTCCGTCGATACGTACATCTCTTCCGCTTTAGAAAACTAATGACAATGAAGTCATTTTGTGAATAAATTCATGAATATGTGAATGAAAATATTGTTTGCAGCGCAGTTTTAAAACAAGTAGAGCAGTCACACTCACACATACACATGGAAGCCACTAGAAGGTTGGCCACATCACCATTTGTTGTCCACCTTCTCTGGATTATTGACAGCTTGTGTTGTATGTTGTTCTGCAATAAGTATCTGTATAACAGGTGGGCCAAGTAGCCTGTAGAATACATAATTCTTATAGCCTGTTACAAAAATGTTGTGTATTCACTAATGAACATTATTTGATAGCCTACTTTATAATGCTTAGAGTTGTTAACATTTAGTAACTAAAAGCTAACTTAACAAAAAAAAACATCTCAGATAATATGATGACCAATGGGCTATGATGTGACTAATGGATCTTGCTACTGATTAATAAGCCTTAAAGATAAAGATGACTGTTTAGCCTTACATATTTTTAATTGGGGGCTAATTTCGGCTAGAATCTTGTTTGATTGCAAACTAAGCCATTGAAATTAAAATGTATTTCCGGACAGACAACGGATAGCTGACGCAGGAGAAAGACAGTTGCAGTTGTAGTCTCATTTGTTTCCATTTCAAACATTTTCACCATTTAATTCAAAAAACTTAGATGACTCAAATTATACAGGAGTTCCACGCAGACCAGAGTTCATGTCCATGCCCGCCATATGATGTGTTTAGTCTACTAAAACCTCATAAAAAAGATTTGGTTGAATATTGGAAAAGTCTCATGCTTCAATATCAGCAATCACGTCATCTGCAGTTGTTCCAATTTGGGGATGAATCTTGATGCAAATATCAAGATGGGACTCTATAAGCATCGCCATGAGAAAGACTACTTATAGCTTTTGTACGGGTTAAGAAATAAGTAGACATATTTAACTAATTTCCCCACAGTAAATGTTACAAGTCAGCCTTGTGTCAAAGTCTCTTCCCTCTTCAGTGTTTACCTCCCGTTAGAATAGTTTTTACTGCAGGACAAGTCTAAGGGCTTAGGGTAGATTATGGTTATAAGTGTAGCAGAGAAAAGTGGTTACGGGACAGTTGGGGTCATGTTAAATTAAGGGGAAACAGACTTTGACAGTTAAAGTGGCCTTATTAAACCGGTTTTAATGAAAACTGATGTCAGAATGAAAAGAGCCCAGGCTTTTGACCCATTACAATTAAAGCCTGAACTACTTATTAACCCTCAAAGGTTTGCTCTTACGTTGGTCTGTGCCAATTTTGTTTTTTCTCACCAGAGCCAGGGCTCTGATTTTGATCTCTTTGGTTTTCAAAGAGTAGACGATAGGATTGACACAGGGTGGGATGCAAGAGGCCAGCGACAGGCTCAGCACACGCTGGTCTGGGTCAATCAGACGCAAATAAAACCCAATAGTAAAAATGGTAATGAGAGGAATGTAAAATACAGCAACAAGGATGATATGCTCAACGCAAGTGGCCAGAGCTTTCACCCGACTGTCTAAAGATTTCATTCTGAACACGGTCACCAGGATAGCCACATAAGACAGAAGAATAAAAGTAAAGGGTCCTACGAGGATCATAATGGTGAGAAAAGAAGCTGCAGACCACTGCATTGTGTAATTATTACAGGCAAGTCTGAACACAGGTGCATAGTCACAGAAATAGCTGAACACTATGACAGAATTGCAAAATGAGAGTCGAGTCATTATACCTGTTGAAAATGCAATTATTCCAAGAGACCAAGACCAAGTCAGGCCGACAATACAAGACATGCGCCGCAAAGTGTTGACTGAGTTCTGACGCAGAGGGAAACATATTGCAATCAACCGGTCGTAGGCAAGTATAGCGAGCGCAATTGACTCCAAAGACCCAAATGCATAGTAGACAAACATTTGTACCAAACACAAGTTGAATGGAATAAAGTTGTCCTTAACGAGGAATATCTTTATCATGCTGGGAATAGTACATGTGTTCAGGAATAAATCAATTACTGCGAGGTTGGTCACAGCCAGAAATTTTGGAGTGTGTAAGCAGTGATTAAAAGAAATGACATAGATCACCAAACTATTGAACAGCACTGTAACCACATAAACAAAGGACAGAAAGATGAAGTAGACACTGATGAAGGGAAATGTCTCAAATCCGATGATATAGAAGCCTGGAGGATGAATGATGAGAGAGTCATTTAAAACGGTTCTGAGAAAAGACATAGTTGAACTCCACAGCCTGTGTTGGAGGACGGCCTCTGCTTAAAGGATCCACAGTCTACAGAACAGAGAAATCAAGTCATATTACACATTAGACCTCTATAGAGACTATAAACCACAAGGAGAATTTTCATACACATTTAATGAGCATAATCATATCATCATTACCAATCCTACCTGATGTTTAGCAGCAGCTTGATGCTGCATCCAAAAGCAGAAAATGGATGACTGCGTGTCTTACCTGTGTACAGCGAGAGATATACTTTCCTCACTGATCTCTTGAGAGAGAGCTTCCAGTTGTTACTAAGGAGACATCATTCAGCAATACCCTATTAATGAATTGATCCATTAAGAGCAGGGCTCTAATTACACTTTTTTCCCCGTCAAAAACAAACATCTGATGATTGTTTTGAATTCTGCAGAATTTGAGCTTTGCACAACACTCATATGTATCCAATGTATCCAATATGGATACATTGAAGGTTACCAAAATGAAACAAAGTGGGTCAGCTGCTGACATGATCTCTGGATCATGAATATGAAGTTGCAGTAACCCTGCACTGCACTTATACTTTAATTTTTACAAATACGATAACTTTATGATAACTATCTTCGTACAAACTGCTGTATAAATCAGAGTCCAGTCACATAGCACTATTGTGAGAGCAGACAGAGTGTCACAAATGAAGCTCTAGCGTAAGTTCAGACAGGAACACTATACTCTTGCATGCCTAAGCCCATAGCTATTTACCATACATCTGCCATCACTCCTCATGCAGGCACACTCATTATTTCCTTGCTCTTATTGTTTGGGGCTGTCAATCATATCAGCTGTCTAGATCAGCTGGTCTCTAGCCAATAGCACAAGACACAAGGATATCATTAGCCTATCATCTTGCTGCTGTCTGTCTTTAAATATGACTGTCTCTCTACCTTCAGTAGTTCATGCTGCTGTTACGCAACCCTCCACCTCCCCATCTCCGCCCAATCTTCGCAGATTCATCAGCTTCATCAGCTTCATCAGATTCATCAGCCTCATCATCCTAGCAACCTCATCAGCCACCATCACCACCAGTGTCTGGACTCCACGGGGGGGATTTATACTTTTGCCGCTCAGGGCAATCACAACTTGATCACAAATCTCCTCATCGAGTTCAAGCGCCAAAGAATTTTCTGTGTAACTCACTAACGCATCATCTGTCATAATAAATGTTAACTACTAATCATTCACTTGTCTCTCCTGATTGAACTGTACCACCCGTAGTTCACTCACTGATGGGTTTGAACATAGTGGCAACAAACTCAGAGGAGGCAGAGATTTGTATGGAATCATTATTAAATACATACTGTATGTCCCTGACTTAGATACACTGTACAAAGATTAGCTGTTGTGACATGTTTTATTTTACACTCTAGTATAAGCACTTACAAAATGCTTTGTGAAGTGGGTTTGTACACGTCGAGCAAACACCATGATGTTCCCTCAAGGTGCATTTATCATTAAAGAGGTCATAGTTCGAGTGGAAAGACAAAAATTATCATGGCATATGAAATCTGTACTGACAAAGATCTGTAAAATATACTTCTATGACACAAGTGTAAGCATTTACAGACATTAAAGACATGTTGTGAACAGTGTTTGTACAAAGTGAATTAACAGTGACTAACACATGTACAGTAATGACTTGTTGCGTAATGTGCCACGAGGATGCATTTATCATTGTTGAGACAAAACAAAGACGTTCTAATGAGCTCAGTTTATGATAACATCACCAGTGGATGCTGGTTAATGACCTTTACGGTAACAAACACACCTTTTACTGTTTGAATTTGAGATGAATGAATCTCCGATGCACCTATTAACTAACCTATGATGGCTGCAAGAGAAAAGCCAGTCTGACACTCTCTCCTCTGTCCATCTTTTCTTTTTAAATCAGATGAGAAGTCTTAAGTTCAACATCCTCTTACTGACTACATACCTTTTTTGCTGTCCCAAAGTTTATAATTCAAAACATTGTTGGCCTTTTATAGGTGTTTGAATCACTGACTTACATTCAGTTTTAACATAGATAAGCATTGTTGTTGTGATGTCCTCTGGGCTTTGGGAGGAACCTTGTAATTTCTCACAAATAAAATGTTAACTGAAATGTAAATGGAGTCACTGACACAATTAAGCCCCATAACACAAAGGGTGTTCATATACTATTTATGAAGTTGGTTCACTTAAATTGCTTTCTTTAGATTTATGAAATATAAAAACTAAATAAAAAGAAAGTGAATGTGAATACTGGATCAATATTCGTTTTTATCTCTCTCTCTCTCTCTATATATATATATATATATATATATATATATATATATATAAACAAAAAAGTGTCCCTTAAATATACCTTAAATTAAACAATACAACAGTGACCAAGATATGTACAGAGTGCATGGAAATTAACTTTCCACTGCTCTCTGGTGGACAAACCATACAAGACACTGTTTCTAAATGACCTCAAACATGTCTTTGGCATTTCTGTTCTCCCATTTCCTTTATCAGCAAACAGAGAAATCGATACAAACTGTCTGCACTAAGCTTCTATTGGCTGATAAATCACATTTGGTCTCTCCACTACACACACAACCTGAAAAGTCCAAGGCAGGATTCTTTTGTCGCCGATCACACTTTATTTTCTGAACAATAATTAAGTGAAGTACAGTCTTTGCAGTGGGTGTTGTGAGTTCAGCTGGGCGCAGATTGGGTGGAGGTTGGCTGCTGCCGCTGCTTCATCAGCTGTTCTTTTCGTGCGATTTGGAAGTTCATCATGCAGTCTTTGAAAGTCTGGACCTGGCTCTGGCACGTGCGCCAGTCCTGGTGTTCAGCCATGCACTCCTGCACAGCATAGTGCAGCTCAGCACAGCCAGTGCGGGATATCATCTGTTCAACGGGGTCGTCCTCATCATCGTCTTTACGGCTGCGGTCATGGGGTGAAGGGGATGCCATCCTGTTTCAATGAACTCAGTGGGTCTTCTGATGACAACACGTGATGTTGATATTAATAAACAGGTGATAATAAGGTTTCAGTAACAACCACAAAACCTCCCCTGCTGTTCCTTCAGCATGCCTTTGCTGTTCAGGCCTCTTCACAGTGATATCTCTAAAAGTCTGAATGTAAAATCTGTAGTAATTTATTTATTTCAGTCACAATTATGAGAGGGCTGATTTACACACTTGATAAGATACTGCTGTATTTTTTCATTCATTGTCTGTTACATTTCCATTTTAATCATATTTCCTCACCTTGTATGAGTCTTTATGGTTGGTGGTGTAGAATGTAAAGTTATCCTGTCTCATAAGGCACTTCCACTTTGTGAAGAAGTATTTATGTTTTTAATCAACTATTATATCATTTGTGCAATATAAAGATATTTGACTGCTATATAGTTAGACAATACCACCGTACTTTAGCTCCAGTTAGATTTTGAGACTCGGACTTTTACTTGTAATGGATTAGTTTTTTTAAATTGTTGTATTGCTACTTTTTCTCACGTACAGTAAAGATTTGTAAATACTCGTCAGTGTCAAAGTAATTTAACATTGTCACTTAGCTGCACTAACGGCATAACGTTACATTCCTTAACGTAACCTAATGTCACAACTTTATCGAGAACGAGGCTAGCTTACACACATATATGTTCACACACAATCAGCCTCCATTGTTCTCACCTGTTTATTCTCTTTGGGCGAATCTGTCCGTCACTGAAATTACGTTTTCCATAACCTGCTTTCTTCAGGACTTCTCGTAATCAACCTCACAGTCAGCACTGTAGACGCTCTGTGGAGGACACATTTGAGCGGAGGACGGAAGTGTAACCATAAAATGGTTCCGTCGATACGTACATCTCTTCCGCTTTAGAAAACTAATGACAATGAAGTCATTTTGTGAATAAATTCATGAATATGTGAATGAAAATATTGTTTGCAGCGCAGTTTTAAAACAAGTAGAGCAGTCACACTCACACATACACATGGAAGCCACTAGAAGGTTGGCCACATCACCATTTGTTGTCCACCTTCTCTGGATTATTGACAGCTTGTGTTGTATGTTGTTCTGCAATAAGTATCTGTATAACAGGTGGGCCAAGTAGCCTGTAGAATACATAATTCTTATAGCCTGTTACAAAAATGTTGTGTATTCACTAATGAACATTATTTGATAGCCTACTTTATAATGCTTAGAGTTGTTAACATTTAGTAACTAAAAGCTAACTTAACAAAAAAAAACATCTCAGATAATATGATGACCAATGGGCTATGATGTGACTAATGGATCTTGCTACTGATTAATAAGCCTTAAAGATAAAGATGACTGTTTAGCCTTACATATTTTTAATTGGGGGCTAATTTCGGCTAGAATCTTGTTTGATTGCAAACTAAGCCATTGAAATTAAAATGTATTTCCGGACAGACAACGGATAGCTGACGCAGGAGAAAGACAGTTGCAGTTGTAGTCTCATTTGTTTCCATTTCAAACATTTTCACCATTTAATTCAAAAAACTTAGATGACTCAAATTATACAGGAGTTCCACGCAGACCAGAGTTCATGTCCATGCCCGCCATATGATGTGTTTAGTCTACTAAAACCTCATAAAAAAGATTTGGTTGAATATTGGAAAAGTCTCATGCTTCAATATCAGCAATCACGTCATCTGCAGTTGTTCCAATTTGGGGATGAATCTTGATGCAAATATCAAGATGGGACTCTATAAGCATCGCCATGAGAAAGACTACTTATAGCTTTTGTACGGGTTAAGAAATAAGTAGACATATTTAACTAATTTCCCCACAGTAAATGTTACAAGTCAGCCTTGTGTCAAAGTCTCTTCCCTCTTCAGTGTTTACCTCCCGTTAGAATAGTTTTTACTGCAGGACAAGTCTAAGGGCTTAGGGTAGATTATGGTTATAAGTGTAGCAGAGAAAAGTGGTTACGGGACAGTTGGGGTCATGTTAAATTAAGGGGAAACAGACTTTGACAGTTAAAGTGGCCTTATTAAACCGGTTTTAATGAAAACTGATGTCAGAATGAAAAGAGCCCAGGCTTTTGACCCATTACAATTAAAGCCTGAACTACTTATTAACCCTCAAAGGTTTGCTCTTACGTTGGTCTGTGCCAATTTTGTTTTTTCTCACCAGAGCCAGGGCTCTGATTTTGATCTCTTTGGTTTTCAAAGAGTAGACGATAGGATTGACGCAGGGTGGGATGCAAGAGGCCAGCGACAGGCTCAGCACACGCTGGTCTGGGTCAATCAGACGCAAATAAAACCCAATAGTAAAAATGGTAATGAGAGGAATGTAAAATACAGCAACAAGGATGATATGCTCAACGCAAGTGGCCAGAGCTTTCACCCGACTGTCTAAAGATTTCATTCTGAACACGGTCACCAGGATAGCCACATAAGACAGAAGAATAAAAGTAAAGGGTCCTACGAGGATCATAATGGTGAGAAAAGAAGCTGCAGACCACTGCATTGTGTAATTATTACAGGCAAGTCTGAACACAGGTGCATAGTCACAGAAATAGCTGAACACTATGACAGAATTGCAAAATGAGAGTCGAGTCATTATACCTGTTGAAAATGCAATTATTCCAAGAGACCAAGACCAAGTCAGGCCGACAATACAAGACATGCGCCGCAAAGTGTTGACTGAGTTCTGACGCAGAGGGAAACATATTGCAATCAACCGGTCGTAGGCAAGTATAGCGAGCGCAATTGACTCCAAAAACCCAAATGCATAGTAGACAAACATTTGTACCAAACACAAGTTGAATGGAATGAAATTGTCCTTAACGAGGAATATCTTTATCATGCCGGGAATATTGCATGTGTTCAGGACTATATCAATTACTACGAGGTTGATCACAGCCAGAAATTTTGGAGTGTGTAAGCAGTGATTAAAAGAAATGACATAGATCACCAAACTATTGAACAGCACTGTAACCACATAAACAAAGGACAGAAAGATGAAGTAGACACTGATGAAGGGAAATGTCTCAAATCCGATGATATAGAAGCCTGGAGGATGAATGATGAGAGAGTCATTTAAAACGGTTCTGAGAAAAGACATAGTTGAACTCCACAGCCTGTGTTGGAGGACGGCCTCTGCTTAAAGGATCCACAGTCTACAGAACAGAGAAATCAAGTCATATTACACATTAGACCTCTATAGAGACTATAAACCACAAGGACAATTTTCATACACGTTTAATGAGCATAATCATATCATCATTACCAATCCTACCTGATGTTTAGCAGCAGCTTGATGCTGCATCCAAAAGCAGAAAATGGATGACTGCGTGTCTTACCTGTGTACAGCGAGAGATATACTTTCCTCACTGATCTCTTGAGAGAGAGCTTCCAGTTGTTACTAAGGAGACATCATTCAGCAATACCCTATTAATGAATTGATCCATTAAGAGCAGGGCTCTAATTACACTTTTTTCCCCGTCAAAAACAAACATCTGATGATTGTTTTGAATTCTGCAGAATTTGAGCTTTGCACAACACTCATATGTATCCAATGTATCCAATATGGATACATTGAAGGTTACCAAAATGAAACAAAGTGGGTCAGCTGCTGACATGATCTCTGGATCATGAATATGAAGTTGCAGTAACCCTGCACTGCACTTATACTTTAATTTTTACAAATACGATAACTTTATGATAACTATCTTCGTACAAACTGCTGTATAAATCAGAGTCCAGTCACATAGCACTATTGTGAGAGCAGACAGAGTGTCACAAATGAAGCTCTAGCGAAAGTTCAGACAGGAACACTATACTCTTGCATGCCTAAGCCCATAGCTATTTACCATACATCTGCCATCACTCCTCATGCAGGCACACTCATTATTTCCTTGCTCTTATTGTTTGGGGCTGTCAATCATATCAGCTGTCTAGATCAGCTGGTCTCTAGCCAATAGCACAAGACACAAGGATATCATTAGCCTATCATCTTGCTGCTGTCTGTCTTTAAATATGACTGTCTCTCTACCTTCAGTAGTTCATGCTGCTGTTACGCAACCCTCCACCTCCCCATCTCCGCCCAATCTTCGCAGATTCATCAGCTTCATCAGCTTCATCAGATTCATCAGCCTCATCATCCTAGCAACCTCATCAGCCACCATCACCACCAGTGTCTGGACTCCACGGGGGGATTTATACTTTTGCCGCTCAGGGCAATCACAACTTGATCACAAATCTCCTCATCGAGTTCAAGCGCCAAAGAATTTTCTGTGTAACTCACTAACGCATCATCTGTCATAATAAATGTTAACTACTAATCATTCACTTGTCTCTCCTGATTGAACTGTACCACCCGTAGTTCACTCACTGATGGGTTTGAACATAGTGGCAACAAACTCAGAGGAGGCAGAGATTTGTATGGAATCATTATTAAATACATACTGTATGTCCCTGACTTAGATACACTGTACAAAGATTAGCTGTTGTGACATGTTTTATTTTACACTCTAGTATAAGCACTTACAAAATGCTTTGTGAAGTGGGTTTGTACACGTCGAGCAAACACCATGATGTTCCCTCAAGGTGCATTTATCATTAAAGAGGTCATAGTTCGAGTGGAAAGACAAAAATTATCATGGCATATGAAATCTGTACTGACAAAGATCTGTAAAATATACTTCTATGACACAAGTGTAAGCATTTACAGACATTAAAGACATGTTGTGAACAGTGTTTGTACAAAGTGAATTAACAGTGACTAACACATGTACAGTAATGACTTGTTGCGTAATGTGCCACGAGGATGCATTTATCATTGGTGAGACAAAACAAAGACGTTCTAATGAGCTCAGTTTATGATAACATCACCAGTGGATGCTGGTTAATGACCTTTACGGTAACAAACACACCTTTTACTGTTTGAATTTGAGATGAATGAATCTCCGATGCACCTATTAACTAACCTATGATGGCTGCAAGAGAAAAGCCAGTCTGACACTCTCTCCTCTGTCCATCTTTTCTTTTTAAATCAGATGAGAAGTCTTAAGTTCAACATCCTCTTACTGACTACATACCTTTTTTGCTGTCCCAAAGTTTATAATTCAAAACATTGTTGGCCTTTTATAGGTGTTTGAATCACTGACTTACATTCAGTTTTAACATAGATAAGCATTGTTGTTGTGATGTCCTCTGGGCTTTGGGAGGAACCTTGTAATTTCTCACAAATAAAATGTTAACTGAAATGTAAATGGAGTCACTGACACAATTAAGCCCCATAACACAAAGGGTGTTCATATACTATTTATGAAGTTGGTTCACTTAAATTGCTTTCTTTAGATTTATGAAATATAAAAACTAAATAAAAAGAAAGTGAATGTGAATACTGGATCAATATTCGTTTTTATCTCTCTCTCTCTCTCTATATATATATATATATATATATATATATATAAACAAAAAAGTGTCCCTTAAATATACCTTAAATTAAACAATACAACAGTGACCAAGATATGTACAGAGTGCATGGAAATTAACTTTCCACTGCTCTCTGGTGGACAAACCATACAAGACACTGTTTCTAAATGACCTCAAACATGTCTTTGGCATTTCTGTTCTCCCATTTCCTTTATCAGCAAACAGAGAAATCGATACAAACTGTCTGCACTAAGCTTCTATTGGCTGATAAATCACATTTGGTCTCTCCACTACACACACAACCTGAAAAGTCCAAGGCAGGATTCTTTTGTCGCCGATCACACTTTATTTTCTGAACAATAATTAAGTGAAGTACAGTCTTTGCAGTGGGTGTTGTGAGTTCAGCTGGGCGCAGATTGGGTGGAGGTTGGCTGCTGCCGCTGCTTCATCAGCTGTTCTTTTCGTGCGATTTGGAAGTTCATCATGCAGTCTTTGAAAGTCTGGACCTGGCTCTGGCACGTGCGCCAGTCCTGGTGTTCAGCCATGCACTCCTGCACAGCATAGTGCAGCTCAGCACAGCCAGTGCGGGATATCATCTGTTCAACGGGGTCGTCCTCATCATCGTCTTTACGGCTGCGGTCATGGGGTGAAGGGGATGCCATCCTGTTTCAATGAACTCAGTGGGTCTTCTGATGACAACACGTGATGTTGATATTAATAAACAGGTGATAATAAGGTTTCAGTAACAACCACAAAACCTCCCCAGCTGTTCCTTCAGCATGCCTTTGCTGTTCAGGCCTCTTCACAGTGATATCTCTAAAAGTCTGAATGTAAAATCTGTAGTAATTTATTTATTTCAGTCACAATTATGAGAGGGCTGATTTACACACTTGATAAGATACTGCTGTATTTTTTCATTCATTGTCTGTTACATTTCCATTTTAATCATATTTCCTCACCTTGTATGAGTCTTTATGGTTGGTGGTGTAGAATGTAAAGTTATCCTGTCTCATAAGGCACTTCCACTTTGTTAAGAAGTATTTATGTTTTTAATCAACTATTATATCATTTGTGCAATATAAAGATATTTGACTGCTATATAGTTAGACAATACCACCGTACTTTAGCTCCAGTTAGATTTTGAGACTCGGACTTTTACTTGTAATGGATTAGTTTTTTTAAATTGTTGTATTGCTACTTTTTCTCACGTACAGTAAAGATTTGTAAATACTCGTCAGTGTCAAAGTAATTTAACATTGTCACTTAGCTGCACTAACGGCATAACGTTACATTCCTTAACGTAACCTAATGTCACAACTTTATCGAGAACGAGGCTAGCTTACACACATATATGTTCACACACAATCAGCCTCCATTGTTCTCACCTGTTTATTCTCTTTGGGCGAATCTGTCCGTCACTGAAATTACGTTTTCCATAACCTGCTTTCTTCAGGACTTCTCGTAATCAACCTCACAGTCAGCACTGTAGACGCTCTGTGGAGGACACATTTGAGCGGAGGACGGAAGTGTAACCATAAAATGGTTCCGTCGATACGTACATCTCTTCCGCTTTAGAAAACTAATGACAATGAAGTCATTTTGTGAATAAATTCATGAATATGTGAATGAAAATATTGTTTGCAGCGCAGTTTTAAAACAAGTAGAGCAGTCACACTCACACATACACATGGAAGCCACTAGAAGGTTGGCCACATCACCATTTGTTGTCCACCTTCTCTGGATTATTGACAGCTTGTGTTGTATGTTGTTCTGCAATAAGTATCTGTATAACAGGTGGGCCAAGTAGCCTGTAGAATACATAATTCTTATAGCCTGTTACAAAAATGTTGTGTATTCACTAATGAACATTATTTGATAGCCTACTTTATAATGCTTAGAGTTGTTAACATTTAGTAACTAAAAGCTAACTTAACAAAAAAAAACATCTCAGATAATATGATGACCAATGGGCTATGATGTGACTAATGGATCTTGTTACTGATTAATAAGCCTTAAAGATAAAGATGACTGTTTAGCCTTACATATTTTTAATTGGGGGCTAATTTCGGCTAGAATCTTGTTTGATTGCAAACTAAGCCATTGAAATTAAAATGTATTTCCGGACAGACAACGGATAGCTGACGCAGGAGAAAGACAGTTGCAGTTGTAGTCTCATTTGTTTCCATTTCAAACATTTTCACCATTTAATTCAAAAAATTTAGATGACTCAAATTATACAGGAGTTCCACGCAGACCAGAGTTCATGTCCATGCCCGCCATATGATGTGTTTAGTCTACTAAAACCTCATAAAAAAGATTTGGTTGAATATTGGAAAAGTCTCATGCTTCAATATCAGCAATCACTTCATCTGCAGTTGTTCCAATTTGAGGATGAATCTTGATGCAAATATCAAGATGGGACTCTATAAGCATCGCCATGAGAAAGACTACTTATAGCTTTTGTACGGGTTAAGAAATAAGTAGACATATTTAACTAATTTCCCCACAGTAAATGTTACAAGTCAGCCTTGTGTCAAAGTCTCTTCCCTCTTCAGTGTTTACCTCCCGTTAGAATAGTTTTTACTGCAGGACAAGTCTAAGGGCTTAGGGTAGATTATGGTTATAAGTGTAGCAGAGAAAAGTGGTTACGGGACAGTTGGGGTCATGTTAAATTAAGGGGAAACAGACTTTGACAGTTAAAGTGGCCTTATTAAACCGGTTTTAATGAAAACTGATGTCAGAATGAAAAGAGCCCAGGCTTTTGACCCATTACAATTAAAGCCTGAACTACTTATTAACCCTCAAAGGTTTGCTCTTACGTTGGTCTGTGCCAATTTTGTTTTTTCTCACCAGAGCCAGGGCTCTGATTTTGATCTCTTTGGTTTTCAAAGAGTAGACGATAGGATTGACGCAGGGTGGGATGCAAGAGGCCAGCGACAGGCTCAGCACACGCTGGTCTGGGTCAATCAGACGCAAATAAAACCCAATAGTAAAAATGGTAATGAGAGGAATGTAAAATACAGCAACAAGGATGATATGCTCAACGCAAGTGGCCAGAGCTTTCACCCGACTGTCTAAAGATTTCATTCTGAACACGGTCACCAGGATAGCCACATAAGACAGAAGAATAAAAGTAAAGGGTCCTACGAGGATCATAATGGTGAGAAAAGAAGCTGCAGACCACTGCATTGTGTAATTATTACAGGCAAGTCTGAACACAGGTGCATAGTCACAGAAATAGCTGAACACTATGACAGAATTGCAAAATGAGAGTCGAGTCATTATACCTGTTGAAAATGCAATTATTCCAAGAGACCAAGACCAAGTCAGGCCGACAATACAAGACATGCGCCGCAAAGTGTTGACTGAGTTCTGACGCAGAGGGAAACATATTGCAATCAACCGGTCGTAGGCAAGTATAGCGAGCGCAATTGACTCCAAAGACCCAAATGCATAGTAGACAAACATTTGTACCAAACACAAGTTGAATGGAATGAAATTGTCCTTAACGAGGAATATCTTTATCATGCCGGGAATATTGCATGTGTTCAGGACTATATCAATTACTGCGAGGTTGATCACAGCCAGAAATTTTGGAGTGTGTAAGCAGTGATTAAAAGAAATGACATAGATCACCAAACTATTGAACAGCACTGTAACCACATAAACAAAGGACAGAAAGATGAAGTAGACACTGATGAAGGGAAATGTCTCAAATCCGATGATATAGAAGCCTGGAGGATGAATGATGAGAGAGTCATTTAAAACGGTTCTGAGAAAAGACATAGTTGAACTCCACAGCCTGTGTTGGAGGACGGCCTCTGGTCCTCAGTGTTTAGAAATTCTCCAGTCTGAAAATCAGGGCAATCATATCATATTGTACATTAGAAAATGGATTTCTATGAAGGGTAATAGATAAAGTGCACAATTGTCATGCCATTCAGATAAAACACTTATACATTTAAACAAAGCAGTATTTGTATCATGCATTATCAGTAAGTTAAACCACTTATAACAAGTCAATAAAAGAATCCTACCTGATTGTCTGTGAAGAATGGTTCAGCACTAGCTGGTGATGCTGACTCTGAAAGCAGCATGCAGATGTCTGCATGTCTGACTGGCAGACGGTGACATATATACTCTCCTGCTGGATTGACTGAGATGGAGTCATTGTGCAATACCCTATGGAGAGTCGGGCTACAGGTTATTTCTTTTTGATTAAACTTGTACTACATTTAAAACAACATTTTTATTTTTATTTGATTGATAGTTTAAAGATTCATGGAAGCTTGGTAAAATGAATTAGAACAAAATAAAATAGAGAAGAAGAAAATAAAATGGGTCATGGTTAAAGACATGTTGCTTTGATGTTTCAAAAATACTCTTTTAATAAGAAAAGGTTTACATTTTAATATAAGTGTGACAGAATGACATTATATTCACTGCTAGAGTGTCTAGCTTTGTTGCGGATGTGGTAGATATTTGCAATTCTTGTCTCTAAACTACGAATGTAGGCTTATTATAAAAATTCTAGTAAGAATATTTTTAAGTATCAATATATACCATGATATGGCAAATGTATGGAAAATCATATATGAAATTACCTTATAGTTACACTGTTATTATGTATTATTTTAGACGAAACTCATAAAAAACAAATATGTTCTGTATTTTGTTGATTTCTCATCAGAATTAGCAAAAAATCATAAATTTGTATTTCATTTTATAAAATTGCATCATATTTTCACTGCATTCCACTAAACGTTATCATTGAATTATCTGTAACTTTTAGTTATCGTCACAGAGTGGAAAAGGCAGATTTTTATTTTTCATTTTTGTTTTACTGATAACTTGTTAATCGAAGATAATTGTAGATACTATTCTCCTATACCCACAATGACCTACACAACCTCTTGTGAACAGACATATATTAATAACTGTGAGTTGAGGACCATCCACAGTGTAATCACTGGTTCATTTGACAAGCGATGCTTATTTTCAGGAAATGTAGACGAGGCAGGAGGAGATTTGTACAGAAGTAGTTATTGTACATGATTTCTATACTGACAAAGATGTACACAAAATAACTTTATATGAGGTGTAAGAACATTTTGAACATTGTGAGAACTGTGTTTGTACAAAGTGTGTAAACAGTAACAAATACATTTAATGACCCTATTGCGCAATGTTCCCAGAGGATACATTTAAAATTAAAAAGGCTGTGGTGAGCCAAAACAAAACAATTCTAATGAGCCCAGTTTGTGTTTCCATCACCAGAGAATTTTGGTTAATGACCTTAACTTTAACAACCAAACCTTTTACTATACACACTTCAGACTAATTAATCTCAGTTGCACCTATTAGGAATAAAGACAATTAAAAATTAAGGGAAAGTGGTGTGAAGTTGTCATTTAATTGAACTTACACCTGCTTTCAAAAGGCCGCAAGAGAAATGCAAGAAGTCGTTTCCTTGGCACTCCACCAAGTGTCCTCTGACTACCTTTTGTTTCATCAAATAACATGTTTAAGCTTTAAACTGATAGTTCTGCTTTATTTTATAAGTTGTAGGCTTTCTTAAAGGACTTACAAACACTAACTTCCATTCAGACTTTAAACTTAATTTGCCAGTGGTTTCTGTACATTCATTGTTAGCTTTTTAAGCAAATTTCCTCTTGTGACTGTATAACGCTAAAGCCAGGTTTATATTACACGTGTCATTTCAGTAAATATTGTGATTGTAAATAAATTATTCAGTCTATCATGGTGCTCACTTGAATCATGAACAGATGTAGAGTAAACACTATTGTTGATGTTGGTACTTTCAGGTCACTGAACTGCTTGCAAATGGTATGTTGTTCATGGTATTTGACTTTTTGGTTTTGCACATTGTTTTTAGATGATTTTTTTGTTGAGTCACTGGGTTATTTCATGTTAAGGGCCATTCAAAATAGGCTACAGTTATGCATTTAAATGATCCCTCTGCCCATATTCTCAGAGCACTACACTGAACTGCAGCACAAAATGTTCCTGTTAAAGCAGTTACAGTTTTTCTTGATTGCTTTGATGCAGCAGTCAACTCAAACTCCACATTTTCAAAACAGTTAACACACAGGCCGAAACAGTGGCACTCATGGTCAAAATGACACATTTTGTTTGCAAAAGGCTCTAACCGTGCCAAAACATTTAAAATATGCAACAAAAGCAAATTTTGCCTTCAAACAACACAACTTGCAAACAAGTGTATGAGCTCTTCCAATCAACCATTACACAGTGGACAACAAAATACAAAATACAGCACGTGCGAATCAGTGCACCATTGCTTGTCATTGTAGCCAATTACTGTACGTAGCTTTCATGCCAGTGCCATTTGTTGTCAAATTTGCCTTCTTGCAAAGAATTGGATCCAGAATCAGAAATGCTTTGATGCAAATTTTTTTGATTCCATTGATTCTTTTTTTCAAACTCTGGCTGAAAACTGAAATACTTTAAATATTACACAAAATACATGTAAACCAAAATAAAATCTATTACATTAAAGTATAAGAAATAGCCACTATTGATACTCAGTCTCTTCTGTCTTGACGATGGGGCCACATGGCCTCATCCACATCACATTCAATATCCTCTCTTGCAATGCACCGAGGGAAACATCTTCTTGCATGCCTTATCCAACCTTGACATTCCTCTGCACCTATTTCTTGGGCAGCAGCAGTCATTGCATTCAGCAAGGGCATCTGCTCATAGGGACGGTGATCATAAACCTTCCACCTCCAAGCACTGAAGAACTCCTCTATGGGATTCAAAAATGGGGAATATGCTGGAAGGAACTGCATCATCATTCGAGGGTGTACTGCAAACCACTCATTGACAAGGCGAGAGTGGTGGAACGCCACATTGTCCCAGATAATGACGAAGAGTGGCATGCCAGGCCTCAACAGCCCTCTCTCCTCAGGTGGGATCAGCCTGTCATGAAGTGCATTCAGGAATATTATGAGGCGCTCGGTGTTGCATGGGCCAATAGTGGGGATATGGCATAGGACACCATCATTGGAGATGGCAGCACACATGGTTATGTTGGCGCCCCTCTGTCCTGGAACTGTGATAGTGGCCCTGTACCCAATGAGGTTCCTTCCACGTCTCCTCACTTTACAGAGATTGAAGCCGGCTTCATCAACATAAATGAAGACATGATGTGGCCCCTCAGCTTCAAGCTCCATTATTCTCTAAGTAAAAAAAGGCATCCATGTTGGCAAAGAACAACCCAGACGCTGAACCTTTTAAGGCCTGCAGACTGATTGCTAATTGAAGATTTGTGTAAAGGAGTGTCAAACAGGTGCTTCAGTGATTTCATACTGATGTAGGTAGTTTCTAATAGTTAGGAACAGATGGTTTCTTTTTGGTTACCATAGCTAAAACAATGGAGTTTGGACTGCTTGAATGACATCCGTATTAACTGTTCTGCAAAAGGGTGGGGAAAATGTGTCAATCCAATGAGAAAGGGTTAACACATTTGCAAGCGGTGTCTTGTGCTCTGCTGAGACAGTGACGATGAAAACCGAGTGGATCCCAGTTTCTTTAAGCAGATCAAAGCAATCAAGAAAAACTGTAATATCCATCGATTTTGTGTCTTAGAGGCATGATCCAGTTTTAATAGTAAACATCAAAAAGCTAAAATATTCATCCAAGAGAGTGATAACGTAATGAAAGCATACATATCTGAGTCTTTTCTCTCCTGCAAGTCTTAATACTTTAAAAAAAACAAAAAAAACAGAAATAAACAGAAGAACTAAATATCTGTGCCCTTTTTGTGGTGCAATGAACCCTGGGAGCTAGTTTAGTTAAGTTCTGATTATGCACACTGATTTAAAAGCTCTGCAAGTACCTCAGGTAAACACAACAATGAAACCTTCTTTTTCATCTGACAATTTATTAGAGATATAAATGTAAGATACAGTAAAACAAAGTTAAAGTGTTAAACAGATAGGCGTGTTTCAGGTAACACATAAGAGCCAGAGCAATCAAGTGTATCATACAATCACTATCAAATACAGCCAAGTATATTTTATGTCTAAATAAGTCAGTAATATGTGCCTTTAAGTGTATTTCATTCACTTGAATCTGGTGAGTGTTTACATAATGGCAGAATAGAATAAATACAATAAATATTCAGAAAAACATGTAATTGTGTAATATGTTTTTATTTAATTGCGAAATAACATGACACTGCATATGTGTGGAAACACATATGAAGAAACAAAAGAAAAAAAGGTCTGGAGTGCTCAGAAGTTCATACAAAACTAATGAAGATGCTCTTTAAGGGAACACAAACGTTAAAAAAAAGAGAGTTCCAAGTCACTCTTCTGGCAAAAAGTAAAATATCCTAATAGATACTAAAAACATAGACAATGCTGGTTCATGTTAAGTTAGAGATGGGTTACAGGAAGAAACAGAGCCCCAGCACTCACAGATAAAGGGTCTTTTTTTGTTCATTGTGGGCAAAAAACAACTTCGAGCTGAAACATGTTTGGTTTTTGCCTACAATAACCAAAAAAATGAAGTTTATCTGTGAGTGGCTTTGCTATGTTTCTTCTGTCTTTGCCACCACCATGCACAGGATACTCTTCAAGGTTTGGAGCCTTGCTCGCTGCTGCTTTGCACAAACAGCCTTCTTCAGAGTCAGCACACAGTTTCCCCTCTAGTGAATATAAGATGATTGCAAACAATTTGCAGATGTTCAGAAGTAAAAAAAAAATAATGAGGGCACAATAATAAAACATGAATATACAGCAACAACACAGACAAAATATTAAAACAATGTATAACCATTTACTGCAACAGCAACAGACTCCATGCATCAGAGCAACTACAAAACAGTACTGAAATCAATTACTTCATTTAGTCCTGGATAAGCTGTGGCCTGTATTTTGTGTACATAAAAAGTTTCTCTCTTTAATAATAATTATTCAAGCGATCACAACAACTGCATTGCAGTTAATGAATGTTTTGATGTTCTACACCTTATGAGTCTGAAGTCACTGATTTGCCTGCCTTTATATCATTTTTGTATTAATATTGACAGGAGATGGCTAGACACTAACCTCTTTAAACTGATCTTAAGAGGGGCAGGAAAAAAGAAACCCTAAGAATATGTCACATTTAATGAGATTGCGGTTTGAGTGTATTATCCTTTTTAAGGGACTTGCTCGAAAGATATATCCAGTTTTTGTTTTATAGCATGTAGAATACTTTTTAAAATGTTCACAAATGCATTGACAATGTAATGAGATTGGCCAAAAATGATGTTGTCCTTAAGCCATTCAGGATGAAAACTATCCACATTCTGCACAGTATTTCCTTCTGTTGCCTTCCTATATACTGTGGTGTGGAGCTGGCCATACTCACTCTAAAGTAATGTTATTTTTAGAATACCCAGTACTGTTTAATAGCTTTGCTGTTGGCATTCAAGACATCATGAAACAGTAAAAGTTATTTCTCTGTGTGGAAACCTGGTTCTTTTTAAATGCTGTGGAATAAAAAAAAACACTCCAAAATAGGCCCCTTTTTGTTGCACCACTCTCACACACTCACGCGCACACACACACACACACACACACAAACACACACACACACACACACACACACACACACACAACATCCTTGACTGTTGAGTGTTAAATGAAAGTGGTCAAGGGTTTGTTTTAATTCTATGAACCAGCGCCAGGGCTCTGGTTTTAATCTCTTTGGTCTTCAAAGAATATACAATCGGATTGATGCAGGGTGGGATGCAAGTGGCAAGTGAGAGGCTCAGGACACGCTGGTCCGGGTCAATGGATCGCACATAAAGCCCTATTAAGAATATGCTGAATAAAGGAATGTAAAATACAGCAACAAGGATTAGGTGCTCAATGCAAGTGGCCAGAGCTTTCATCCTATTGCTTACTGATTTCATTCTGAACACAGTGACTAATATGCTGAGATAAGACAGAATAACACAAGTAAAAGGGAACATCAGATTCACCATACTAGAAGTTGAAGCTATAGACCAATGCAATGTGTAATCATTGCAGGCGAGTCTGAACACAGGCGCATAGTCACAGAAATAGCTGAACACTCTGACAGAATTGCAAAATGACAGTCGAGTCATGATCGCCGTGCTGTATGCTACTCTACTCAGATTGTAAACCCAAGTCGCGACTACAATACACAACATGATCGGCAGTGTGTTGAATAAGTTCTGACGCAGAGGGAAACATATTGCAATGAACCTGTCATAGGCAAGTATAGCGAGTGCAAATGACTCCAGAGATATAACAGCATAGTAGACATACATTTGTAACAGACAAAGATTGAATGGAACAAAGTTGTCCCGAAAGAGGAATGTCTTAATCATGCTGGGAATAACGCATGTGTTTAAGGTTATGTCAATTACCGCGAGGTTGACGACAGCCAGAAATTTTGGAGTGTGTAAGCAGTGGTCACGAGCAATTATGGATATCAATACAATATTGAACACTAGTGTAACCACATAAACAAATGCTAGAAAGATAATGTAGGCACTGATGAAGGGAAATGTCTCAAATGCAACGATATAAAATCCTGGAGGATGAATGATGACAGAGTCATTTCCAACAGTCCTGAGAAAAGACATAGTTGAACTCCACAGGTTGTTTTGGAGGACAGCGTTTGGTCCGGATTGTGTAAAAGCTGTCTGGTCTGAAAGGGGAAAGAATACATTTTATTACTTACCTTTCCTTCATTTTTTGTCAGCATAAATGCACAATTTATCTTATTCATGAATCATGAAAAAACAATTAGAAACATACTTCAGAAGGACACATGTACACTTGTATTTGTCATTGAAAAAATAATTTTTCCACCTGAGCACAACAGAACACACAACAGAAAACAGTGTACTTTTGGATCACCTGTTCAGTTGATGATCGTTTTACACAAAGTGGCTCCATGCAATGCTGACGCCGATAGTAGCCACTGAATGTCTGCATGTCTGAGCTGTGTACGGTGGAAATTATACCCTCGTCATCAATCAGTCTCCAGAGATAATGTGCAGTCTTCTAATTAAGAATAATATGGATCAACAATACAATAATGAGCAGTGCCCTTTGACTGAAAATAAAGGTTAATGTAATGGAGTGTATTGTTTTCTAATTTATCTTTCAGGCAAAACAAACATGTTTTTGTTTTGTGATTCTGAGCACCACATTAATCTTTATCTCAAGAGCAGGAAAACATGCAGGTTATAATTAATAACGCTTAATAACACTGAAGCCCAACTAGCAATCACCTTTATTTTCATCAGACAACACCTGATAAGCCCGACGGACCCAAATTCGGGTCCTCTGTAGCATTTACCGTCCAAAAAAGTCCATTTATGCATGTATTTATGAATATGAAAAAAAAAAAATTCCAAAAAAAAATAAAAAATCTGGGTAAAACAAACAATCTAAGACATTTTTACAAACTCCAAACACCATTCTACACAAGTAGTGTACGCAAATAAAAGATTTATCACAAAATCACGTATTTCTAGCCATAACTCGCTATTCTCCGAGTTAGCATAACAAAGCTAACGTTTAGCATAGGCAACCGAGATAGCAAAAAGCACGAGCATTCGACACAGATTCCAGAACTACTATCAGATCGTCTCTCCGGTAAACCCTCACAAGGCTGTGAGCAAACAAACACCAGAAACACAATGCGTAATATCCTTCAAAATCATCCAAAGCTCCTTACCTTTTCGTTGTTCTGCTGTAAATCTCAGCTTATTTCCGTCAATAATATTCCGACGTATTTCCGGTGCGTCTCTGAAATGTCCCCGTGCAGAAACAAGGGTCCGTCTAACAAAGCCCCCACGGCGATCTTTTGCGCACGTTTCAGGTGACGCACCACGGTTTTACTCCCTACTGGCTAACGCTTCTGTCTATCAAAATCACGATGTGTTTGTTAGATAGCCAGGACGCTTCTAAGGAGGGTCCATTGACTGAAATCGACCAATCATAGGCTGAGCTAGGAGACCTGGACTGGAAGCCAGATGAGAAAATCCCATGGATGACAGACATGAACAGGCTCAGAGAGGATCCAGCCTCTCTAAATGATGCCAAACTGCTGCATATGATAGATTGAACACTATTAGTCATAAAAGAAGTGAAATATATAATTATATACTATATAAAATTACAATGGAACAGCTGGAACCAAATGACATTTTGGTTGACCTTGGCTGAAATCTCTGCACTCATACCTCTCTAGCTCTTGAATGCTTCACTTTATCAAAGAAAACATTGTGCAGAGAGACTCTCAACCCATTGGGCTATGATCTGGGAGAGGTTTGAGCTTTCAACTACAACATTAAAAAAAATATATCTTATCAAAATTGGATTAATTTATAATCGGAGATAAAGAATTTCAATTTGTGCTGTGTTCCATCTTAATGTACTCTTAACCAGTAACATATATACTGATATTTACAAAGCTGAACAAATCTCACAAGTGTCAGCTTTCTAAAATATCAAAACTATTAAAATACACCTTATATTTAGACGAAAAACACTCTCTTTACTATGGATATGCAAAAATCGAGGAGAGGCCTACAAATAGGCTTAGGGCTTAATAGGTGTGTATGTATTAAGATACCTGTCAATCATTTTGGGGTTGGGTGTGACCCCTCTGTTTTTAGTTGATTGTGGCATTTGAGGAATTGATAACCAAATATAAGTATAATGAAGTTGTTGGTGTGGTGCAGATATGCTTTTAGGGCAACAGATTGAAACTTGATTTTGCTGTCCGAGCTTGGAGGCCAGTTTCAGTGAGACAACAGATTCAAAGGTAGATAATGAAATGTTGGAGTTGTATTACACTTAAAATAACTGTCATCCTGATTTTGGGAGGATATGTACACATTTCGTATCTCTTACCACATAAATACTTCTAAACCACAAAACCGTCTTACGCCCCTGAGCTCTGCTCATGACATCTTGTGTGTCTATCTCTGTTCTTAACAACAGAAACTGACTGTTTTATTAGACCTAGTCAGAAGCCTATTGACAAGTCAGGTCTCACAATTGTCAACGTAAACCAGAAACGGTGCTGGTCTAGACCTTATCGTCTTAACCAACAACTTGGACACAAGTTTCAAACACACTTGCCATTACACACCAATATTATTGCACCAAATTTGATGGTAACATATTTAATTTAATGTTAATAAAAAGTTCAGGTCAACTATGTGATAATGTAGAAAAATATCTTTGTATATAACTTAAAGTGGGTGAAAAACAAAAGAAGTCTAAAGGGAGCATTTATCATCCAACAATCCATAATGACTCCAGACAAAATGACTTTCTGCTGCATATGACACCTCAGAGTCTTTCTAATGAACCCAGCTTGAGATTTCATCACTCGAGAAAGCCGGTTAATGACCATTCACAAACAAACCTTTTACTGTTCAAGCTTTGCCTAATTAATCTCACCTGCATCTATTAGCAGGTCTTGCAGTCTCACATTTTGAGGTAAACGGATAGGAAATTGGGACCCCTGTGCACAGTGCTTTCCCCAAGAGTACCTCGTCTAAAATAACGAGCTACATTTATTCAAACAACACAGTAACATATCAACTGATTTTGTTGAGGCTTAGTTAGATGTAGGCACACAATGCATTGTACAAATGTTCAAAGCTGTGATTTTACTGTAACAACCATAAACTCACTTTGTTTGTTTCTCTCACTAAACTCACACTGTGTCATAGCCGTCTTTGGTCTCTTATATTCAATAATGACAAATAAAAATACAATACTAACTATAATACAATATTCACTGTTTAGTAATCGACAACATAGACACAATTTCATGAATCTTTTTCAAAAAAACGTTCCCACTTTGTATAAACTTGGTGTGTATGAAGATATTTAACAACAAAGTGCAACGACATTGACAATCAATAGTATTTCCTCAGGGTGCCTTTATCATCAAACAGGGCACGGTGACCCCAGACTAAAGGCTTCTCTCCTGCCTCTTTGACTCCTGGGAACCCTGCTAATGAGCTCTATTTGTGATGTCATTACCAAATGATGCTGGTTAATGACTCTGCCTGTAACAAACAAACCTTTTACTGTTCAGACTTAAGCCTAATTAATCTCATCTGCATCTATTAGATGGTTTTGCACTCTTGCAATTAAAACTTGAGCGTAATGGGAACGGGTGTACAGTGATATTAATGAGTTTGTGGTGTTCTTGAAAAGCTCAAGTATAAACCCCTTAATTGTCTAATAGTCACCTCTTCTCTGGGCTGTAGGAGATAGGCCTGCGAGCTCAGCCCCTGTACGCTGTTGACGCCTTTTCTGAAGTTGCCTTTCTTAGTTTTGGACGTGTGATAAAAGTTTCATTATACTTTAGATTGTGTTCATAGTTTTTTGCTGCATTGGCATTGGACTAAAACAATTTACTTTGCAATCGTCAAAAGGAACTTAATTCATTGGGAAATGGGCTGAATGCTCACAAGACATCTAGAAGTTACTTGTGTGCGGAAGCAGAAAATTCAAAATGCTTCTAAATAACTTACTGCTATTAATGATGCCCTGGGTAACCACAATCAATCAATAAATGTACCATCCAATAATGGGTATTTAAAGCGAGGTGTAACATGAGCTTTCAGAAATGTCACTTGAGTGAAATTATAGGAGGCACCAGCATTAATCTACCCACTATTCAATGTGACTTTAAGAATCCACCTTATATACCGTTTGTTTTGTCACCATGAGAGTAAAATTAATACTAGGTGGCTTAGGAATGCACAGATCCAACTTTTTTTCTCCCAGTACCGATTTGTTGCTACCAAGTGTCGATCCAAAGATCTCTTTTTCCACAAATCAGAAATTTGTGGAACTCATTGGGGTTGTTTTAATGTGGGCTAATATGAGGCAGAGGTTGCTATAAACAAAGTCAATCAGTGGCCCGATAGTAGAAACACAGAATTATTTAACGACAAAAAAATTAATTGTATATTAGTCACAACTAGTTGATACTTAATCCGCTCAATAAGGTCAATATTGGCACCGATTGGCAGTATACAACTGAAACTTAAAAAATATGGTGTCTCCATATTATTTAAGCAGTTTGAAAGTCCAACAGTGTAATACATTCTTTAAAAAAAAATGTCCAAGATCATCACAAGGGTATTACAATAAATATGTAGACATACAATCGTGAAAAACAGGGGTGAGTCTGTGTCAAAGCATTAAGGAGACTTTGAAAATAGGAAAAGTTAGTGATAAGGCAGGGCCAAGAGCCCAGCGTGATCCATGAGAACAGAGCCGATAACAGACATCTTTATTGTGTAGTGGAGTATACAAACTGCAAAGATTTACTATCAGAGCCGAAGTCCTAAAAAACACAATATAAAGTTATAAGTTAAGGAGGGGCTCTTTACTAAAACTGTCATAATAACAATTTTTCATGAGTTAGTATGAATCATTAAAAAACTATACAAAGTGAAGGCACTGTGCTGAACTGCAGTTTTTATAGCACTTCCTGTTTACATAACATGAAATACCATTTACTTTATTTTGTATTATTTACAGAGGGCTGTAACATTACATGGTCATATTATTGGGGTTTAACGGAATGGTGGTTTTTTGATTATTTGTGGCTGTTTGTAAGACTGTTTTGAATTAAAGTGTCAGGTTTCCTCAAAATGTAATGTGTCTTTAAAATATTTGCATGACCACTTTCCCTTCCATTTCAATGAATGAGGGAAGAGATTAATCAGGCAAACAGTTCAATGGAGGGTTGTTTGTTTACAGGCAAGGTCATTAAGCATTGTTCCCCAGTGACGCCATCCCAACTGGGATTCATCAGAGGGACTCTTAGAGGCACGATCCCTTTGTCTTGGGTCATCATGTCCTTTTTGATGATAAAATGAAATAGGAGTTGTACATTTCAAATTTAATCTCATGAAAGTGTCAGACTGCCGGACAAGACTGAATATAAGTACATCTACCTTTATTGTATGTTCGTCAATCCATGTTTGAATAGTACATTGACCATGGCTAACTTGTAATGCAATAAATCCATGACAAACTCTGTTTTGATGAGTTGCACCAGTAGTGAGCTCATGAGGTTCAGCTTAGCTGTGATTTATATAGGTTATTGTGTAATAATAGATAAGTTGACTACAGGCTCCTGATGAGGCAAGAACAAGAAACCTTCCTTGAATTGAAATGAGCAGAGAGTTCTAAAAGTGGATTTAGAGTATCAGGACTTATAGTGCAGGCTTTTGTGAAACAGTTGGCCTCGGGCTGATGAGGGTACTCATTGCCAAAATAGAAGGTTTTACCCCAAATGCCTAATCTACATTTCTTTAATCCTGGCATTGATTTATGATTCTTTTCACTCCAAGGAAGTGGATATAAACAACAACTTGCCTGAAATTGATGTGTGAAACATAACTATGTATTTACTTTCTCTGGGGACATGACAGCACAGTCATTACCTACCAATCTACATCAACTCCTCTAAAAGCATGTCCACTGTACCTTGAAACCCAAAGACATGGACTATCCATGGCGTAATTGTTTGATTACCTTAAATATTGCAAAAAAGCTGAGTAGTACCAAGAAGTGACTTGTTCACCCCAAACTTCAAATCTGTCACCCAAAAGTGAGATGCATATGAATGGATTTTCCCCCTGCACTCAAGACACACTGTTTGCATTTCTGACTAACATAATATGATGAAAATTCATGTAAATCATTCAGACAGATGCCCTCAGAAAACACAACCCTCTCCTGACTTTTTTACCCATTAAACTTTCCTAATGAGACACATTTCTGATATCACCAGAGTCTGTTGGTTCATGATTTTGCCTGTAACAAACAAAACCGTTTTACTGTTTAGACTTCAGCCTAATTAATCTCATTTGCCTCAATTGCAAAGCACTGAACTCACTATTAAATCTCCCAATTAAAATCCTTTCCCAGATAATGAGTAATCCTCAATCATTTTGAATATCTAATTCAATATTTTGTGCTGTACAGAATAAAACTGCATCCATACCTGTAATTATTTCATTTCCATTAATGCCCAAAGATATTTGACCAGTTTGATCTGTGTCTGTGGATAGTGAGTCATTTTATATGTGAAATAAGACACAGTTGTTTTCATCAACAGCATGATAGCACAGCCATAAATAAAGGTCATCTCTATTCATTATACTGTATACAGAGCCGCTGATTAATCCCTCAGAATATAAGAGGCCCTTATATTTTCTTTATTGCAAATCAGAAGAGCCTCCATTTCATCATCGTAACCACACTTTACAATAAGTGGTGTGACCACATCTTTCGTAGACTTGTAATATACAATACTGTGTTGAAAGTGTTGACGTTTTTGTTGTCCGTGGGATAAGAGGGCAGCCAAACAACCACACGGGGGTAGTAGCTGGCCGATTTTAATGGTGGGTGCAAAAAGTTAGTGTGCACTCAAATGCACGCTGAATGATATAATGAGGTTGCACTCTTCTGAACAAAGTAAACTACAGCCCACAGAACATCATGTTGGAGCTGTATTCGCTTAGCATTATACTGTCGGGATGTTATGTGAGTGTGGTAAAAACATGAAACCAGGACTTTACAGGATTTTGTTCTGAGGAATTTTCAAAGACAAATATATATGGGACAGGGAAAGCATGGTGAAAGTATCTTGTACTGTAACATGCTTTTGCTGCATGTTTAAAATCGAGTTGGAATAGTTGGCTTGAGATTGTACTGAGAGGAGAGAGCTCTTTAAATGACGGACAGGTTGTCAGAGCAGATGCTGTTTTCTCCGAGGTAACGAGCCAATGTGACCGCTCAGAGGATCTGCAGCTTCTCTCTAGTGAAGGACAACATGAAATATTCAAACTGCAGAGACTGCAATTTTTTTTAACAGCCATTTGAACGAGAAACAGCCTGTTACATACTCGTACTGCTCAAACAGTCTGGCTGGCAGCTAATTAGCAGAGCTACAGTAGAAGGTGCTGTGATTGATGGGAGTGAGATTTAATGAGCACCAAACATTTAGTAATCAGGCTGAATATTTGTCATGAGGCATTTAAATGCTTTATTGTCAATTTAGAATTGCTTCAGTGATTAAAAATAATGTATTGAAATATATTTGTGTGTTACTGTAATTAGAGCCACTGTGGTGTACTTCTGCCACCTGTGCTACAGAAAATGAGGCAATTTAAGTGAGAAATGCAGAGCTGTTTGTCTGATGTATAGAGTATAATTCTGTTTAGAAACACAAGCATATGAATGCTCTGTGTTCTTGCTGTAGGATGCAGATCTGTGAAAGCCAGGACTTTACCCATAATTGGTATTTTCCACATCAAATTAGTTGTGAATTTCTCTTTATCTTAAATGTTGACTGAGGGTAACTGCATACTGTTATAAGTGACCCGTATTCATTTAAAAAAGGACTGCAGTGTAGCTTAAATGTTCTAAAATAGATAAACATCTGCATGTTATTTCTCTTAGTGTTTGTACGTTCACTACTGATAGGCTTCAAACTGAAAAACATGGGCTATTCTGTTACTAACATTGACTGCTGAGCATGGCTAAATAACTCTACACCTTAGACAACTAATTATTCATTCAAATATTGATGGAGTGATTTCTGCTTACATTTCCTATTTGTCCTTGAGAGTACATTCCAGCCAGTAAAAGCTCAATTAGTGCCTCTTAGCTGTGAGGCAGTTGCTGAATATTCAGTATTCAGTACCATAGACCATAGCAGCTTTGTTTGAAGCTTTCTATGAAATGACAGGGCCATAAGGTCATCAGCAAGTTTGTCTGTGAGTCATAAGCGTCTATGTATGGCGTTAGTTGGATTTTTTAGTTCTCATAGTACTCATAGTCTTGGTCTCAGACTCAAGACCGGTCAAGACCACAACTGCGAGGATATCATTAAGTTGCCTGTACATTGTCTGATTTATTTGTTTACACCATAACTGTGTTAGCGCATAGAAAACTAAAAGGAACATTTCCCACCCATACATTTCTCCTCTGCAAGGCCTTTGTGATTATTTTATCAAGACATTTCTCATGGTACACTTATACATACACACATATTCCACATTTTATTTTTAGTGAGTCATGCAGTGCGGGACTCGTACTGCTCTGGTCTTGGTGTTGACTTGGTCGTGGTTTAGGTGGCCTTGACTACAACACTGCAGGGAGGTGAAGGTTATATGGGATTCTTGTTAACCGAATTATCCATTAACCATTAAAGGAGCACCTCGCTGGAAAGAACTTGATTGAAATTAACGTGTGAAATCTAATAATTGATGTTTGCCCTACAGTGGGGGATTAAGGTCAAAACTCTCTCTCTGTATCTCTGACCTGCAAGTCAATGGGTTGAATTAGTGCATAGATCTGAGGCACCTGGACAGCTTGTGAGGACAGAATCTGTCCTCACGGCCAAAGGCCAATCGACCAGCCAACTGTGTTTATCCACAGTCCAGGACTAATCAAAACCCAGGCCAGGACTGCAGTCATCCTCTTTAAAACCTGATGTGGTTCTGATCAAAACCCACGACCTTTGAGCTCAGAGGCCAGACAAAAGTTCACAATATCACACTTTAGAATATTGGTTCCCATGGTTTGTAATTACACTGCAGAGTAGCCATAAAATGGAAATATTGATTGGAGTAGTCCAGATGTAAGATGGGATTGATTATTCCATCATTTTCTTTCTCATCTTGTACAATACTTCTACGGTAGTCTCTGTTCATCTTACTATGTGTGAGCTTTAGCTGTATGAATTAAGTCAACAAAATAATATGAGGAAATGCCAAATGTTAAGTATTCCCCGAGGGTGCATTTATCATCAAACAGGGCATGGTGACCCCAAACAAAAGGATTCACTCCTGCCTCTTTGACTCCTGGGAGTCTCTTTAATGAGCTCCTATTTAGACGGCATTACCACTGAATGCCGGTTAATGACCTTGCTTGGAACAAACAACCCAACTTTTTATTGTTTGAATTTAAGCTTAATTAATCTCATAAGAACCTGTTAGGAGTCCCAAGCATGCACTCAACAAAACTGGAAGGGAATGTGTGGGGGTGCACGCTAATAATGAGCTATGAATGTCGGTCTTGAAAGCTGACATTTAATTGAAAGTAACCATGGTAATTGTGAAATGATCAACCCTTCTCTGACAGATATTCTAAGCTGTATGGTTTAAAAAGCCCTAGTTGACTTCCCCTTGGCTCTTCCTCTTAGTGGAGTCCCCGTCCTTAAAAATCTGAAGTCTACTCTTAAGGGGGCCTCTGAGAGATTGTCAGAGATCTTAAAGGGCTGAGAGAGAAAGCGAACAATGACAGACATTAGTGAAGCATATTTACCCAGAATGCATTGTGATCTTTCATTATGTCCTCTGTGCTGTGGATAGGGCTGGGTATGGTTTGAAATGTCTCAATACCGGTGGCAATATGAGAGCTACGTTTCAGTGCAGATATACCAGAATATGTATATTTGCACACTATTCCATCAGCGGTTGATGGGCTGTGACATCGTAGAGAAAGTGTTGCTACGGAGGAAAGATAGAAGCCATTCAAAAAGTCGCCTGAAGTTCAGATGCTCAGACATGATTAAATTCTCGGATAGCAGCAGCTGTTCAACAATTAAGACAATATTTTCTACATCTACCCTAGTTAGCAGTCGGGCTTTGGCCATTCACATAAAGAGCAAGAAAATGAGTCATTGCTTTGCATAAGTCAAGGACATTTGGTGTCTGGACTAAAGAACTCTAATGAATCTTTTCTCGACTCCCTTTTCTTTATCTCTCTCTTTCCGTTCTTCCTTTTTCACTGGGCTCAGCTTAAACCCCATCCCTGCGTCCTTTACAAAGTCACTCAACTGGATAAAGTCATTTACCTGGATGAAGGGGAGCGAGAAAGGGAAATAGACAGAGAAAGGGGGGGTGTCGTGTTTTTTTTAAGGAGAATGTAGCAAGATGGCAGAGGAACAAAGAAATGGAGCAATGACAAGTAAAGTGCAGAGTTGAAGCCTGAATGCTTTCAAAAAACAAATTCAGTCTTTTTGACCAACAACAAAAAACTGTGTTGTCTCTACCTATCTGTCTGTCCATCCAATTTTCCATCCATCCATCCACCCATCCATCGCATCCATTCGTTTATTTACAAACATCTCATACTAATTAAGTTTTATGAGAACAGAAATGCCTATTTATAACCAGCCTTCTGTTTCAAAATGATCTATTTATTAACGACAAATCATTTCTCGCCTCATTGTCTTAAATCTGGTGTATTAATCACTTTTATTATGATTTATAGGCGAGTGAAAGCAGGGGAATTCATGCTGATTGAATAGTTTTGTCAACCATTTGTCCCCATGCACAAACACATTAATTAACTATTACATTATAAAACTGCAAACTATTATTTGTATATGAAACAAATCAAAAGTCGTTTACACATTCATCTAATTTTTATCCAACGTGTTTCAGTTGGACTCTGTTAAATTACTAAAATGAATATTCTCACACACACACACACACACACACACACTCCTACTCTCCTGATGTTTTCCAGCTTTTCATGTTTGACCTTTAGCGGTTGATGAGCTCCGGGGGTGCAGAGAGATACTGACTTCACGGGTTGATAGTGATTCTCCGTGCTTTATTCGTCACAGAGCTGATGAGATTAACACTGCCATGCCTTTCTGTTACATCCCTCAAGCGGCAGACCTCTACCAGCCCCGGACTGTTTGGTGCTTTAAAAAGAAGCAGGTGAGATACTCGAGACCTTTTCTGGTGAGCGGAAGTGCTGACGATGTGACATCTTACTGCAGTTCAGGTAAACTTACTCAAAACTTCACATGGAGCCGATGCCCTCATTCACACCTGCTTGTAGCGATTTCACAAAAACTTTATTTTACAAAATACGACAGGGAAACACTTCCAGTGTTTAATGTCTGGCACAGTGCTGCATGAAGTCAACATTCCCTGACAGTGATGATAAAATGCGCTGACGTAAAGAACACTGCTAACTCTCCATTTTTATTTGACCTTTTATTTATGTTTTGGTTGGTTCTCTATGCCTACAACAGTCACATGCATGGTTAGATTCTGTCTCTTCCTCTTCTGCCCCTTCACGATAAACTGACCTGGCGTCAAATGATACACATGTTATTTTCAGAGATCAAAGGCTGTTCAGAAAGGCCAGGTTAGTAACTTACCCCATGTTCCTGATGATGAAATATGACAGTTTACTCAAGCATTGCCTGCTTGCACAAACATGGCACTCACCAGCTTCCTTGCCTCATTTTACCTGCCCAAGTCCCCTTCTCTACCACTTTTCTCTCTCACCCGTTGCAATATGCACTCCCTCATTAGAAACACAAATACCTTGTTCTTCCTGTGGGGTCTGCTGAATGTAGGCCATTCATTTGCAACAATTTGCAAAGGGCTACAGTTCTCAGAAATTACAGTGATTCACAATTTCGTTCCAGTTTTTCAAATCAGTAATTCTATATACCTTTACTGTGTATTTGTCACTTTGTTAATAAGATAAATAATACTAAGTTAGTCTGACAAGCAACATGATGCATGAAAAGCATTCCTCTATTGAGGAGACGTGTACAATAGTGCTTGGAAGTTTAAATATTCAGTTGTGCAAGATGAAGTCTTATTATAATAGTCTTTAAATTCATTTAACTGTGTTTGGCTCTGTGCATATCCCAGCGTGAGGGGAATGCCACATGCAGTTCATTGGCCCAGCTGCTGAAAAAGATGAAAGTGTTTGTAAAAACTATTGGTTTTGGATTGTAACAGGGCACTGCTAGGGAAACGTCGCCTCCCCGTGCCCTCTCACCACATGGCATTGTCCGGATGTATCGGTAGGTTAAACGGCCACGTTAGCCAGTCTCGGGTCCGAGTCCTGCTCGTAGCGGTAATGGTAGACCTCCATCTGGTCCCGGCACGCATCTCTGATGTTGTTCAGCCACCGTTTGATGCCTCCCCGGTTGAGATACAGCACCATCAGAAACACCACCCCGATCAGAGCCAGCACTAAGCCGAGGAACACGTACGAAACCGCCTCGAGGTTCTCGTTCATACAATCCACGTCCTCTTCCCGGAGCTTCTCCACAGGAAACCCCCTCTTGGCCTCCGGCTCGCTGCACAGGAGACGCCCCGCGTCCGGGCACTGGGATGAGTTCTTCAACCAGTAGTAAAACGCCTCCAGTTCGCAGTTGCACCGAAACGGGTTTAAAGCCAAGTAGACGCGTATACGCTTTTGCTGGTACAACATGGTTATATTTCCTCCTCCTATGCTCTCTATTGAGTTATTTATCAACACTAACGCGTGGAGATTGTGCATATCTAATCGCAGCAGGGGAATCGACTTCAACGTGTTTCCCGCTAACTCCAGTCTGTGGAGGTTGCGCAAACTTTGTGTGTTGAGTGCATTTGAAAGCTGCTCTGAGGCCGGTGGTAAAATAGAGTGATTTAGGTAAAGAGCGCGAAGCTCCAGTAACCCGTGGAAAGCCCTGGCTGAGATGTACTCCAGCTGGTTGTGGCTCAGATCCAGCAAATGCAACAGGGGGAGTCCCAGGAAGGCGTACGGTTCAATAATCTGTATCCCGTTATGGGACAGCGAGAGTGTCGTCATTTGCAACTCCGTCCCGTTGCTCATGAACGCACCACGCTGTAAAGTTGAAATGTTTCTCCCCTTGAGTATCAAGGTGGACGTCCACTCCGGTATGTCTGCCGGCACCTCGGTGTCCTCCCCATTACGGCAGGTCACTGTCCCGGAGTCTTTGGCACAGATGCAGGACGACGGGCAAGCATTACCCGTCCTGACAGGAGAAAACAACAAACACGCCACTGCTGCGTAATACAAACACCACTGGTTCCAAATAGAAAAAAGACACTTTGAATTGTCGGCACTGTAAAATATCCACATCTTCTCCCTCATTTAAGTCTCAAAGAAAGGTCTGTGGCGATGTGTCTTGCAAAGAAGGTGACCGACTACTATCCTAGGTGGCATGTAAAGTCGATTCAGTCCAGCTTCGGTTACTTTGAACCATCAGAATAGGAAGAAGAAGAAAAAACGCTCTTTCCACAGTCACCTCGGTGCTCTGTGTCTCTGTCCGGAGAAAAGATGAATTTTCTTTGTGATATTTACGCATCGGTACGGTGGACAACAGCCGAGTGTGGCTGCGTGAAAAGCTGCAGATATGCGCTCCCTTGGTGGTATTTTTGACGCCTGTCACTGAGCGACAGAGAGAGAGAGAGAGAGAGAGAGAGAGAGAGAGAGAGAGAGAGAGAGAGGAGTGAGCGATGCACGTGACAATATAAGTATCCCACTCCCAAGTCATCCAAATTCTAGCTATTCTTTTTTTAAATATGACTAATATAAAGGGACATTTAATACAGATTTATAGCATAAATGCTACACAAGTTATGGATAGCAACACTATTAAAATGTCCTCCTGATGTTGCAGGAAGACTTTTGAGTTATTGTCACGTCGTTTTTTATATTTAAAAAAACCCCTCAAACCCAATCCTCCCAGTTTGAACAACAAATGGAACAACATTTTTCATGATTTATGCCTGAATGGTTGCACAATAATTGAACTTGAAAAGAGTTAGTTGTTTCCTTTCCACGTCACGTTTCCATCATTACAGTCTTAATTTATGGCATCTTGTGTTTGTTGCAAATCAGTTGCTGTAATTATGTGCGGGCAGTGGAGCCTGTGTGATGGGGGCCTTGGTCAATTCTTTCCCAAGGATCCCTTTTCCAAAGAAAGAAAACTGACTTTTGGAGAGTTGGTCACGCTCTCCACGTCGACAGCATAGAGTTGGCAAACAAATCAATAAGCTTGAATACATAAGCCGCTTCCAACAGAGAAAGATATTTGACGCTGGACTGACAAGGGGCTGGGTCTGTCATGTTGTTTCTGCTGATGACTCAACCGGAAACACAGAGTTTTGCATTTAACCAATCTGGCCCGAGCGCCCCCACCGGCGGGGGAAACGCATGCATCCAAAAATGAATCCACTCATAACGTGCACTCATCAGTAACGAATATAATGCCGCATACCTGCTCAAACTGCAGCTCCTGCGCTACAAAGTCATCTCAGCTGTTTCTACACACTCCAAAAACAACATATGACAAAGCTACGTATAATACCAAGTAACACAATCGATATAGCGCCCCCTAGGCAGTCCCACTCGCCACATTTATGCCAATAACGTTTTGAAAAATGAATTCAATGCTAACACCCGTTGGCTTCGGAGATCGCTAGCGACCAGACGGCCGCAGCCATTTTTTCACATTCCGCTACGACACAGCCTCTCAGTTTTACTTACAAAACAAAGCCATCATCATAATCTGCATAATCGATTACATCATAAACCGGCTTCTTACTTTGAGATGTTCTGCAGCAAAAAAAATAAATTAATCCGTTCATGTTTACTATCTATCTGCGCAGCGGACGCCCCTCTGTTTGAATTCAAAGCTGGCGTTGCCGTTGTGTGCCTTGTGTGCCTGCTAGCGGAAGGGGCAGGGTTATACATCTCAGCAAATGGGATTTGAGAAATTTGACACTCGGGTAGTTTTTATTTTCTAATTGGCTAACGGATTCTGTCATTCAAAGTCACGTTAGGTTGTTTCAACAGAGCAGGCTGTGACGTGTCTATGGAACGTTCATTGGGTCAAATCGGCCCTTCACACTGGCTGAAAGGCCCTGGAGGATAAAAAAACTGGAATACAGACGGTAAAATCTCATGGATGACAAACATTAACAGTCTCAGAGAGGATCCAGGCTCTCAAAATGACGCCAAACTGCTGCATATGATAGATTGAACACTATTAGTGATAAAAGAAGTGAGGTATATAATTATATAGTATATAAAATTACAATGGAACAGCTGGAACAAGATTACATTTTGGTTGACCTCGTCTGACCTTTCCGTACTAGATCAAGATGTACTAGATAAAGCTTCACTTTATCAAAGTAAAAATGTGTTTAAAGACCCTCAACATATAGTTCTATGATCTGGGAGAGCTGGAAAGCTTGGACCTACATGATTTCTAATAAATAAATATCCTGAAATTGCTTTTTCTTCCATTTGAAAATTTGAATTTTCAATTTGTGCTGTGTGCCATCTTAATCTACTCTTAACCAGTAACATATATACTGATATTTACACATATCAACACATCTCACAAGTGTTAGGGTTATTTTAATACCAAAAGTATTAAAATAGCCCTTACAGTTGCAACGCTACACTCATCGTATGGGTATGCTATTTTCGAGCTGAGGGCCTAAAAATTGGTCTAGGGTCCAATTAATGGAAGGGCATCATGGCACACTACATCACTAAAATTCATTAGGCTACTTTTATCTTTCATCTGAAGAAGAAATAGTGACAATATTTTAACTATTTCTCCAACAACCATCATAATTAAGGACACATTATCAAGCCAGAAGCACAGACAATGTATCCCTTTAATACAGTATTTAAGTGGTCACTAAGAAATAAAGAGAGATAGAAACAAAGCCTGATAGTAAGACAGAAAGAGAGTTAGAGTTTCAGCACAATGGCCAGCTCCACTTAAAACGATCTTGTGTTGTTCTGTGTTCACAAGGAGGCAATGAAAGAAGTAGAAAAGTGGAAGGTACTGTAGTTTTTTTCTTCTTCTTTTAAACTGACAACAAACACAACATGAGCTGAGGAAGAAAAATAAATGCAGATGAAGACAGGAAAGAAGAAAGGTTCAGCACCATGGATAGCTCCAAATGGCAGCACAGTTCTGAGCAAGAAAACTACGCAATAAAAGAAGGAAAGCGAAGAAAGAAAAATGCATAAAGAAGCAGAGACTGTTTTGACAGACTCAGGACCATGGAATGGCATAGAGGAGTAAAGCACTACTGGTAATAGTTGATAAATGAAAGTAAGAAAGAAAGGCTAAAGCTACTCAACAGTATCCACAACTCTCTCTGTCACGTGTGGTCCCATTTATAATAGACATTAGGCACAGAAATAATTTTCAGGATGACCTGACCACAATGGCCTATTAACAAACCAAGTTCAAATGAAACCATTTGGGGTTTAATAATTGGAGCAGTTGCAAAGTAACAGTAAGCTGCCATTAGTCATTACTGACATGTAGTCACAGTCACAATGAGCATGACTATGGAACTGTTCTTCTTTTTCACTCTTTCTGTGTGTGTGTGTTTGTGTATGTTTGTGTGTGTGTCTGTGTGTGTGTGTGTGTGTGTGTGTGTGTGTGTGTGTGTGTGTTTACTGAGCAAGTGAGAGCACATGCCGAGACAAAGAGCATCAGACCATGCCGTGTGTTCTGTCCTGATAAAAAAGGTGTATCTGCAATCTGCCTTGTATTTAAGTGCCAGCCTTTTCAGTTTTTGACAGGCTCATGGCTTACATCTCTCTGAACTGCACAGAAGAGGAACATGTACAATGTATTAGTTATTATTTTATTTGGGAAAAGAATGTTGTTGAACATCATCTTAGTCAATACATTGCTTGCTGTGTTTATTTCAATGATTTAAACTTAAACTTTAAACTAATGTAAATCGTCATTTACATTAGATACTTATATGAAATCTGACCTCTGCATTTTATCCATCCATAGCTTATTAGGAGCAGTGGGCTGCTGTGAAGCACCCAGGGAGCGATTAGTGGTTCTGTGTCTTGCTCAAGGACACGTAGCAGCCAGGGATCGAACCAGACATCCCCCTCTACCCCATGAGCCACGGCTGCCCAACATCATATATCTAGCCGATATGCTAGTCTCACAGGGCCAGCTGTATACACAGGTATACTATGTAGCTGAAAGAATGTGGGCGCTGCAATCATTACTCCCATATGTGCTTGTTTAACGTCTCTCTTTAAAACCATAGGCATCAATCTAATGCTATAACAGCCTCCACTCTTCTGGCTCCAAAATTGGAACCTTGCTGTAGGGATTTGCACCTATTAAGCCACAGTAGCACTAGTAAAGTAAGGGAACTGATGTTGTGCAATAACTTCTCTGGGTCTCAATTCATCCCAAAGGTGTTGGGTGAAGTTGAGATCGGGGCTCTATGCAGGACAGTCAAGTTCCTCTGCACCAATCTGGGAAAAACCTTAGTTTTATGGACCATGGTTTGTGCATTTTCATGTTGAACCATGAACTGGCCTTTCCTTTCCCAAACTGCTGTCACAAAGTTGAAAGCACACTGTTATCTAAAATACCAGTGTATGCTATAACAATGACATTTCTCTTATTTGGAATGAAGGGGCACAAACCATGAAAGACAGCCCCCGACCAAAAGTGCAAACAAGTATGTGGACAAGAGTATCCACATACTTATGGCACTTTGGTGTATATACAGTCCAGTAGAGTACAGAATCATAACTGACTCAATGATACTACTGGCATCATAAAGTAAATGGAACAGATATGAGAGTAACATTGATCTTCTAATCTAACTCTCTGCAAGAAAGCAAATAAGAATATTTCTCAAAAGGTCAAAGTATTGCTTTAAAGGAACCGTAGAAGACATTCAGGCCCAGTGTTTGTTTGTATTTAACAGGGGCCATGGCACTGGGTATAGTCTTAAGCTGATTGCAGTTTGCTGTCATGCTCAAGAGCACTAAATCTGGAACGGGTGGACAAAAACGGCTCTGGTGGCGATATAAATATAGACACTGTGAGAGGGCGAGGACGAGAAACTGAGACAGAGAGGCAACAAGACAGAAAGAGATAGAGGATGATGGGGAATGGCCCTCCTGCTGGTGCTACAGATAAGCACACAGGGCCATATTAATGTCAGGTTGTTTTGCCTATTACGACATATGGGATAGTATTTCTTCCTCCAAACAAACAAGGACACCTGCTTAGTCCTCCTCTTCTCCTCTTAGGACCCCATGGCCTGCTCCACAAGTGTTCGCTCTATCTGCCCGTGCAGAGAGCTGATTTAGTGGTGGCTGTTATTCACAGGCTGTTGCTGGGATATTGTTATGGTGCCCTCCTCGTGACCTTCAACTTGATACTGAACCTTGTAATTGATTTACTCAAGGCTGCCCATCCCTATCTCCTGACTACAGTGTGTGTGTGTGTGTGTGTGTGTGTGTGTGTGTGTGTGTGTGTGTGCGTGTGTGTGTGAGTGTGTGTGTGTGTGTGTGTGTGTGTGTGAGTGTGTGTGTGTGTGTGTGTGTGTGAGTGTGTGTGTGTGTGTGTGTGTGTGTGTGCGTGTGTGTGTGAGTGTGTGTGTGTGTGTGTGTGTGTGTGTGTGTGTGTGTGTGTGTGTGTGTGTGTAAACTTGTGACCAGTTGCCAATAACCTTGGTAGTCACGTTTTCCTCATATCCTCATATGTGTCGTTATTTCTGACAGCTCTGGTGCTCATGCTAAATTAGCAGCGTCATGCTGTTTTTGTGTGTGTATGTAATGTTCAGTATGTACGTGTGATTACGTTCTGTGTGCACTGTGTGTAGAATTATACGTCCGCTGCAAATTCTACCCTCACTTTTTAATTTCCTCCTCCATCCTTCCTGCATCACTCATCAGTCATTAACCTTGTTTTAACAGCCACCCTGATCTGTTCTTCGTCCTCCCTGCAGCTGGTACATGACCGACAAATGCAGGACTTTTAAACACAAAATAGAGAAATTATATACGATCCAATTTGACCGAAGTAAAGGACAAGAGCGTACATAAGACATGTAAAGACTGTAGAGTCTTCTGGGTCGGGGCTTGAGGGTATAACAATGCACAACATACTTGGTACAGTAGATGTAAACTTAAAGCTCCCAACATGACTCAACACTGCACCATGACCATCTCTCTTGTACAATATGACACAGAGAGGTTACTATAATCATTTTGCAGGCTTAAAATGATGCAGCACTATTATTGACAGGAATCACATTGTCATGTGTTGACCCTTGCTAAAAGGTTTTTGAGTGCACATTTACTTTTTAGCCGATACTCTTAGCTGAAGTGGTTGATGGCGAACATAGCGGGGAGAGATAAACATTCTTGATCATGTTAAAGTGGGGATGGACCCAATATCATAACCCACCGTTCTAATAACGATTATTATGTGCAGTTTTGGATGTGATAGTGTCAAAGAGATGTAAGGCGTAAAAAACAATGTTGTCTTTTTTCAATTTCTCCCATGTTCAATCTGCATTTAGAAGCCAACTCTGAAATCGTGACCTTTGAATAACAGATTGCTCTCTTTAACCACTATGTCAAACAGCTTTCTCCATTCCCACAATTTAACAGCAGTACATCTTCAGTGTATTCTGCCCTTTGTAGCTTTGACGGATTTGCAATGGTCATTTACGTTTTGCATGAAAAGGACTTAAAGCTGAGGACGACCTTTAATAAAACTGAAAATGTTTTTCCCTCTATTTAAAGACATAGCTCTGTTAGCTATGAGAAGGACTCTAAAGAGCTTTGCATGTGCAGGATCATTACTGGCTAAAGACACACACACACACACACACACACACACACACACACACACACACACACACACACTTATACTGCTGCTCTCTGTTAGATGGGTGCCAAGGGCCGTACTGTGGTTCACCAGGATGCTCGTGGGTAGCAGAAGTTAATCTAACATCCTTCCTTAATCTTTCTCCTTGCACTGTGTGTATGTTTGATGGTGTGGCATTGAGGAGTTGAAGGACTCTGTAGCAACTGTGAATAATACGGTTTGTACACTCACACACACACACACACACACACACACACACACACACACACACACACACACACGGGGTCTAATACTATCTTTCTGACCCAACATTACACTCTTCAGAGATGAATGTGTGTGCTGTGGAGGTGCAGGTGGAGATCAGAGTTCATCTATCTCCCCTTCAGACAAACTACTGCAAAATACCTCAGAGTTGAAAAGACCAATACAGATAGTAACACGTTCCCCACCTCACTCTTTCTATCTCTCTCTCCCTCGCATCCCAAATGCAATGTCTACCTCTATTTGTCTGATCAACCTGTCTCTCAATCTGTCTATCCACAGACCTGCTCCTTAAACAGTACTCTACCGCCGGATGAATAATAGATGAGGGGATGAGGGAGGAGAGGATGGAGGTTAGGGAGAATTAAAGAAGTGCAGTGGAGTCCAGGCAGAGCCCTCCGGGGATGAGGGTGTAAATGGATCTTGAGGAGCCGGTGTCAACTGTCCTGGGACCATTAATTAGTCATTCAGACTTGTAATGGAGTGAGCCGTAGCCAGACAGACGCAACCGACCAAACAAAGCCAAGTCACTCAATCAGTGAGTTAGCTTTGGCTGTTGATCACTCTGTGTGGCCAGAGTGGAAAATTATAGGTGATCAGAGGTGAACAGTGGAATCACTGAGTCCATGTCATAACATTACACATGATTAAATTGAATATATTCACTTTTGTTGTATATACTGTATATACGTATATATATATATATATGTATATATATATATATATATATATATATATATATGTATATATATATATATATATATATATATACGTATATATATATATATATATATATATATATATATACACATATATATATATATATACAGTACATATAATGTGAAAATACAATAATGTAAAATAATGGATTTGAATAATTAGATATTATAAAATATCATACTTGCCTGCATGTAATGAAAAGTGTATATCCCACAAACCATACAGTCACAGCGATGCATAAATTCGTAATTTTTCACATTAAAGTCTGGACTGGGCGTATGACACTCAGTGGTAATCTATAGTACTCAAACATTTAAGTCTAAATGTTGTATAATCTAGCTATCAATAGTTCACTATTCACATATTTTCCTCTCTAAATAAATACGAGGGTCTTTGAATTCATAACGTATGTAGGTAATTCAACTTCACCTGCACAAAGTCATCGTTTTATTGTTTAATATTTAAGAGTCAAAGGACACAGATTTTGTCATGATCAGATTGAATTACAAAGTGTGTGAGTCACACGAGGGTTCCTTGGGGTTACATATTATGGCATTGTCTTGGTCACAGAGGTTGTTTTTCTAAATTGCTTTAGGATCTGAGGACTTGAATATGAAAACATATGATCAGGGAATCAGAGGTGATATGAGGTGATATATATGTAAACACATATTTATGACTTTATATATATTTTTATTTGTTAAACCTCCAAAGTGTCTATGGCTTTACCCAGTTAGTATTACACAAGACTGACTCCTCCAGTAGCTGGATGGATTAGTTTACGTCTCCTCCCGGTCCATAATAACGTTACGTTTCGAACGATCACGTAACAAACGAATGATATGGATACTTGGCTCGCAATGTCTCTATTTAGATTGAATTACAAAACGGTTGATATCTGATGTTCAGGTGACCGCTGTTTGTCCTACTGGCTATCATTGACCGACCACACAGAGGTCCCCATGGCAGTTAAGACACTCATGTGGAAGGTTGAAGTGTATCAGTGACACCTTGGAAAGTGAACCAGTAAGGGCAAGACATGGGCCCACCGCCAGTCCTGTTAGAAGGGGTTAATCAGTCCCAGTGGTCTGCGATCCTGTTTCGGTGCCACTATACGGATATGATGTTTTGGAAAGGAGAATTCCTTCCATTTGGCTATTAGATCATTGCACTATAAATACTGTACAGTATGTTTTCTTTAGTACAAATGTAGTCAGACACTGATTTGAGCTCAATAACATGGTGGTCCCATATAAAAAAAATTAGCTTTGTATTTTCGGTCACATTTTATTAAATGATACAATGCTGATACTCAACTTGCGACCGCATGACCACGGGGTGTTAGTAAAAGGTCTGTCTATTAATTCAAGTTTACAGTAGGACTTGGTTCAGAAATAGCATTAGTCTATGGTAAAGTGAGGCAAGGCAAGGCAAGTTTATTTGTATAGCACATTTCAACAACAAGGAAATTCAAAGTGCTTCACATAAAACCATTAAAAGCATCAAAACATAATGCAAAAGAAAAGGAGATTTAAAAACAATTAAGAACATTCATTGAAACATTAAAAACACTAAAAAGCTAAAAACAGAATAATAGTTGCAGTGCAGTTTAAGAAATAAAATACAGTAGTAAAATACAGAAATTGATTAATATCCTTGAATCTGGTTCAATCAAAGGCAGCAGCAAACATAAAAGTCTTCAGTCTTGATTTAAAGGAGCTGAGGGTCTCAGCAGCTTTCTGGGACTTTGTTCCAGATACTGTATGTGGAGCAGAAAAAGCTGAACGTTGCTTCTCCATGTTTAGTTCTGACTCTGGGAACAGAAAGGAGGATTTAAGTTTGGTCAAAGTAAGGAGTTAAGAGTTTCCAGAATCGATAGACGTCATCAGAAAAGCAAGTGGCAATAATGTGATAAAACATTGGTGACCTAATCATTAAATACCAGCATGCAATCCAAATACAGTAAAATAAAAAGGTCAAATTAAGTAGTTATGTTTATTTATTAATTTTTTAAGCAGAGTCATACATGTGGCCTTGTCAGCCTGATATCACTCCCTCAACATCTTTCAATAAACCTTGGTGCTGTCAGGCTGTCCCGGAGGAACAAAGTAAGAGACGGTATTTATGTTTGGCAGAGCCAGGCAGTCACAGTAGTATACCCTCCATCCATCAGCAACTAGACTGCTCATCACTTTCAGACAGGGTGAACTTTCCAAGGCAAACTGCCTCTGTTCTGCTCGGCATCGAGGGCAGCAAGTCACTGTGGAGATGGACGACCAGCGCCCAGAGTCTAGTGCTCTCGCCTCTCATTTATTTAATAATGAATCTATTTGTGGCTGCTGAGAGCTGTTAGCTCTCCCAGACTGTGTGGTCAAAGATGATAATTAGCAAACCACACAGTGGTGTAAATGCCCATTACAAATGCAATACAAAGTACATTTACTCAAGTACTGTACTTAAGTACAATTTGGGTTGTTTGGTTCTTTACTTGTTAGTATTCTTTGAGTATTTCCATTTACTCCAACATTATACTTCTGCTCAACAACATTTCACAGAAGTTTCATATTTTTTACTCGAGTACAATTATTGGTTAGCTGCAGTTACTCATTACTTTTTTGTATAATAAGCTTCTGAAATACAATGCATTGTCACAGATTACCAATCTTTCTGGCTTGTGACCAAAAAGTTAGTAAAAAGTTGTGTCTGGTTGGGATCTTGTCACATTTCTGGTACGTGGTTCCACCAAAGCAACATTTCTGAATGGCTTTTATTTGAATGGCTGTTTAAATCCAAAAGAGGTTAAATAAGCCAATGTTTAAGAGACAAATACATTAGAGAAAAGTCCAGAATACAAATTTGTGTAGCTGTGTATTTTTCCCTGCACCATTAACCATCCCATTACCCCCCAGATTTATTTTGTGATCCTTTGGAGGCTGGCTTATCTCGAGGTTGGGAACCATTGGACTAAACGTACTAGACTCCCCTTATCAACAGGAGGAGCAGAAAGCATTATCCCTGCTGAACTGTCCTTGAACACAACACCAAATGCCTACCTGCTCTGCAGCTCTGCTTTCTTCTTGTGAAGGGTGAAAGTGAGCAATACAGAGAGCAATACAGAATCACATTACATTACATGGAGACATAACTGATGAAGGAGAAGCATGAGCAGTCCTTGTCTTCATCATCCATCCATGTTTCACCACAGTGCTGAAAATACTCGTGCCATTATGTCTGAGAACAGAGCAGGACATTTGCAGAGAAAAGAAGGCAAGGATAGATGAAGGAGGAGGAGGAGGAAGAGATTATCTCACATTTATTATGGTGGAGCTTATTAAAAAGGGGAAGTCATTATTTTTTACTGGAGAGTAGAGCGAGGGGGGGCCTATTCTTAGCTTTTACCCCTGTGGCTGGTCGACAAGATAGATCTACAGTTTTATATAAGTCTGTTTTAGAACCCCAAGCCTGACTCTGCCAAGCAACTGCTTGATCAAACACACAATATCTCCTACTTATATTATCATTGGTTTGTCAGATGAATATACTTTTACGGCAGTTATGAAAAAGAAAGAGTTGCAGTTCTTCAGTTAATATATTTAGTGCCGACGGCGACAGCATGGGAATGCTGACACCACAGAATATAAACTAAGTAAATAAATAAATTTCCCCTAGGGCAACTCAGTATTCCTCTATAATTTGTATTTACTTTTTTTGGGTTCGAAGTATGTCACCTGGGTTATTGTTCCCTGGAGTGGCTGAATAATGTCAGCAATATTCAGCTTTCATATATGGGAACATCATAACAAGAGAGCAGTGGCTAGTCAGGAGATGGGAGAAAGCACACCGCATGGAGTTTGTCAACAGCGTTTCCTGTGGGAGATAATGTGATAAAATTTTGATAAATAAAAACTGCTATTGTGTTAATACAAACAATTGCTGATGAGTTAAATGGCAAGAACCAGTTGATGTAAGGCTAAACTTAACTTCCTACTTCTACAGTGAGCTAAGCTTTGGGCATAACACAAAAAAAATTGGTACAATCATGTTTCTACCAACTCAAGAATATCTCTAAGACCAGAGAATTGTTATCTTTTAGCAATACAGAGAACATTATCCATGCTTGTATTTCCTCATGACTGGACTATTGCAATGCCTTGTTTACCTGCCTCAGTGCGCAAGATGTAGCTAAACTTCAGGCTGTGCAGAATTCTGCAGCTAGACTGCTGACAAAGACCAAACGCTCTTCTCACATTACCCCAGTTTTAGTCTCCCTGCACGTTACCAATTTCCTTTAGAATACATTTCAGAAATTTTACTCATTACTTACAAGGCTTTGCATGGCCAGGTGCCAGAATACGTCACTTCTAACTTTTAACTCCCTATTGTCCAAAAAGCCCTCTCAGATGCGTTGGGTTAGGCCTGCTAGCTGTTCCAGAGTGCAGGTTAAGGTCTAATGGTGATCGAGCGTTTGCTGTACTGGCACCTCAGCTCTGGAACATACTTCCAGTTAATATTCGATCTGCTGATCCGCTTTCAAATCCTGTCTTAAGACACATTTTTACCCACTTGCCTTTTCATCTGACAATTAATTTGATCTCTTTATGTATTCATTTATTTTTAAATATAGTTCTGTTGTTCAACCACTTGATTTTAAGTTTATCTTTTAACAGTTTCACCTGTCCTACCTCAATGATCTGCTGTCTATGGAAAGCACTTCAAGCTGGGTGCACAAGCACCCAGCTTGAATAGTGCTATACAAATAAAGAATATTATTATTATTTCAGTCACACTAGCAGCTCTGTGACACTTCACAGTGGTACTTTGATCTAAATGCTAACTTTAGCATGCTAACCACATAGCCTACATGATCCTACCAAACTCATAATTACAATGCGAACATGCTGATCCTAAGCAAGTGTAGTCTTCAGCATGATCACCATCTTTCGGCATCTTGTACTAACATATACAATAAACACAAAGTACAGCTGAGGCTGATGGGAATGCCATTCGTTTTGCAGGTATTTAGTATTTAGTCAAAGAGTCAGAAAAAAGAGAAATGTTGACCTGATGATGGCACTATAAGAAAAGTTAAAAGATTATAACGTTATAAAAATTCATTATGGGTGTGACTTGTAAGAAAATGTAATGGAAATCCCTCTAATAGTTGTTAAGACATTTCACTTAAAACCATAAATGTCAACCTAATGGTGGCTCTACAAGAAAAGATCCCCAAAGTCAGTAGGATTCATCCTCTGGGGACCATGGAAATCTGCACAAAATGTAGATACAGTTGTTCTGATTATGTCAATCAGGGCCATCGTGATGTACCACCAACTGACAGACCAACATTGCTACCCCAGAGACATGAGACTAGTGTGGCTAAAATGCAGAAGATTGGAGTGCCATTCAAACCCTAACCTTGTGTGGTTCGGGTTGCTTAGTCATAGGTGTGTGTGTGGCTGTGTTCCAACAAAGTGAACAGACTGTTTTAGGACAGTGATTGCCGGTGGGTCTGCCGCTCCTCACCTTGTCCAGTAGTGAACACGCCTCTCATGCACCTGTGCCAAATTTAGCAAGCCTCTCTCTGCAGATGAAATTACATCAGCTCTCAAACACTTGGATTGTGATTCTCATTCAACCCACAAGCACCCTCTGTCTCTCTTTCTAATATTTAATTTGTTGACATTGTAGCCTGCTAGAGCAAGTAAAAACTATGTTTCTATTTTTGATGCAACACAAATCAAGAACATTGAGTCTTTCCAAACTGTTTTAAATACGTCATTGTATTTTAACATTCAGTTTTGAGGGACTATTATTTACTGTCAGACATTTCCATAATAGTTGGTAATAACCTTGCCAGTATGAGAGATTGATGGGGATTTTATTTTTACATGAGCACGAGCCACATTACCATCGTCTGCATCATGTATCAGATGTCCTCCGCTGTGGAAAGAGGGACTGAAAGATCGAGCATCGAGGAGACTGAGTGGAACAAATCCACTTAAAGGCAGATGCAGACATCGGAGAGCTTGAGGGGGTCGGAGCTCTCGGAGAGGAAGTGAGGGGCTCATGTAACTCTCAGGCTGGGAAGAAGACAAGAGGGGATATTTTGTCCGAAAAAAGTGAACACGAGACCCTCCAAAGGGGTCTGCATGGGGGAATTAAAAGTGCAGGTTGATGGATAAGCGGTGAAAGGGAGGTCAATGAGAGAGATTGTTACTGTGTAAGTACCAACATTAAAATAAATGATGACGACAAACAATAATCCAAAACTATTTAAGATGTGAAAAACATGACAAAGGTGCTTAAAGGTGAAACGTTTCAGCATGACTGCATTGCTTGCCTTTTGGTTTTATTTTGGGGTTCTCTTTTAGGTTGTGCTTCTGAACTTCACCTTTGTGCTCTAGCAGCAATGCTTTAATGGCTTAAAGTACTGGGCATCTGCTCCTCTGTTGATCAGATAAACTGACAGTAATGCCTGTAAAACCAAGCTACAAAGCAAGTAACCATTTAGAAACACAAACCAAAAGACAAGCAAAGGGGAAATTTTACACATCAAGATCAGTTCACTAAACATGAGGATTACGTGAAAACAGTTGCATAATGTCTCCTGAGGGTCTGGGGGAGCTTTGTCAAGTCTGAGAAAATAAAAACCTGTGTTTGAAAGATGTGGGCGTTTACCTGGTAAGGAGGGTCTAATAGATTAAAAAAAGATAATGTTACATTGTCGGAATTGCAGAATCCAATGTTAAACTAAAAGTCAGAATATCTCTCCATTTTGACCATTCTTCTATGGATCAGTACACCACTTTGGTCCAAACTGAACTTTATCAACAGCTATTCAATAGATTGACTTTAAATTTTGTACATACTCTACTATCATGGTCCCCAGAGGATGAATCCTACTGACTTTGGGGATCCCCTTGACTTTTCATCCAGCACCTCCAGCAGGTTGACATTTGTGGCTCAGAGTGAAATGTCTCGACAACCCACTGGTATTACCAAATACTTAAAATGTGTGACAGGTGAGGACCTCAGTGTATTGGTCTTTTCTTTCACTTTACCATACTAGCCACACTTTCAGACTGAAGGTCAGAGTTCATAGTTATGTCTACCAGCTGTGTGTATAATTCATGCAGGATTGGTTGTAATTGTGATGGCCAAGACGAGTTGAATCAGGTCGACTCAGCTGTTAGTAACTCTGTCGGTCTGTGTTACAGATATTGAAGCCTTGTTACAAAATACACACGGCAGCTTTTTGTTTGCAGTCTGGCCAATTTTGATTGCATTATGTATAGCAAGACATCTGATAAGTCCAAGATCACAGCCACTGGAAATGGCCCAAAATGTCACTCGGCAGTTAAATACGGAATCTGTGATCTGATACTGCAGCAGCACAAAGATGATGTCTGCAGGCCTACTCATGTTGGCTGTTTCTCTGCTTCTTTTCCCTCCCTTCTTCCCAACATTGAGTTTGCTAGTGTTTCTCCTTGAGAACATGACCTCACATTTTGTCCTTGAGTTCCTGGCTGATAAAGACGCTTACAAAAGCAGAGGAGCAAGCAAATAAACATACCTCAGAAAACATGAATATGCAAGTTTCTTTGGGCATTTTAGATCTTGAGATGTAAAGAATTTGCATGGGGGACATTTTTCATTCAACCCTTCAACATTCAAATACTGCAGCTATATTATCTCTAGGATTGCTACTCCAACTATGTAATTACTAGCTCTACATTAGGGGATATTAAGCCACATTAGCAATCTTCTATTGTGTAATTCATCGTTTTATCTCAATGTAAGCAATGCTATCGCTGGCTTTACATTTGCAGATTTGAGTCTGCATCAGTGACTCTCCAAGTGTAAAATGTTCTAGCTCCTTAGAGGACAAACTGTACAAAAAATATATTACTACTACTATACTACTCTGGATTTTTAAGAGGGATTTAAGCGAGGAGTGGAATTACAATATCAGGTTCATTCAAATTTGAATTGTAATTGTTTGCAGAGTGGCAACAGACCACTGTACAGCAGCATGATTAAATCAATTTTGTTACCAAGAGAAAGATAGTATCATTAGAAAATAACTTGAAGCTACTTTGACGTTATAGTATAGCATCCTGAAGTGTGTTTTGTATGTTTGTATAGCTTTGTTTAGCAAATACATAAATAAATACCTGAACATGAAGTGGTTGAACCTTTAACAAGTGGTTGAATATGCATTCAAGCCAGCTTGTTTGGTCTTGTATGGTAAATTTGTACAAAAATAAAATAATAATACAGTATTAATAGCACAAAATAAAATAAAAAATAGTCTAGGATCATTGAAAATGGATTGAACAGTTGATGGTTCCAGGTTCTCAAATGTGTCTTACATTAAAGTAAATTAAATATTTTGAAGTTTTGAACTGTTGGTCGCTCAAAATAAGCCATTATTGATGTCACCTTGGACTCTAGGATAATGTGAGGGTCATGTTTCACTGTTTCCTGATGTTTTATGGTCATCAGAATATGAATGTTTCACAGATTGATCGAGAAAATAATCAGCAGATTGAAAGATAACTAAAGTAATTAAGTTGCAGCCCTTTTCTCAGTTTTCTGTGATTGTCTTGGGTTTCAACAAAGAATGACTGAGCAAAGTCCGACTGAAATAATCCCTTGTAATATTGTCTTATTCTTCTGCCTCAAGTTTAGTCTCAGCAGCTGTTTTTTTGTTCCTAAACCCGTGGCAACCTTGTCTCCACAATATTTAGCAGGAACCCGCCTTTTTCTGAGTTCAGACAGGACTCCTCAGCTGATTTCACCCACTGCTTCTCCCCCAAGTTTTTTTCTCTTCTTGACCTCGACTTTCTACCACACCTGTCGAATTGGCTGCCCTCCAGATACTGTTGACGTCTAACTGGCAGAGGCTTAAGGAGGTCCAGCTGTGATCGAGATTTTATTGTCTCAACAGGAGCTTTCATTCATTTCCAGTTACGTCCACCAACATAGAAGGTTACTAATTGATTACAAGTGGAGAGAGGAAAAAAAGACAAGATGATAAAGACTTTGAGAGATAAAGATAATAGGCATAAAGCCTTTTAAGTTGAAGGTGTAAAGGTCAGAACTACATTAGGCTTTCCGGTCATTGAAGCGTGTAATTGAATTTGTCGGTGGATAACTGCTGCCACCTAAAGGTCAGAGGGCTACCTATGTGTATGTCGTAGCCGAAGGTATTTACAGATTTAATAGATTAATTTAGTTGCTTCAGTGTAAACCACGACTGACCTTTGACTGGCTTCAAACAAAATGCCCACAATCACAAAAATCACACACATTTACTTCAGTTTAATTCAGAAGAAGTACATGTACCCAGGAAGTACCTGGTGGATAAGTTGCCTCGCACTGCAAGACTACCACTGAAGCATGAAATTGAAATTATTGATGGATACATTCAGACACCAAGAGGTCAGAGAGTCACAATCAACTGCATGTATACCTGTGGTCATTTGGTGGCTGTGCAGACTTGCAAGTCACTTCTAAAACTGTTAATTTTCAGTATAATAGTACCTGTATGTATACACACACACACACGCACATGCACACACACGCACACGCACACGCACACACACACACACACACACACACACACACACACACACACACACACACACACACACACACACACGCACGTGCTTATAAACAGTCATCAGTGCCCACAATCAGAAATGTTTGCATATTTTCATCACTTGAGGTAAAAACGAATTATATTGTGAAGATTTCCAATCTTGTGCATATGTAGGACTACCCCTGTAGACAGTCCTCCATAGCTTGCAGCTCTTGTATTTCGTGACAGAGAGGGCCAACGTGGAGGCAGAGGAGTTGTCTGACCTTGGGGATGACGGAGAGGGCCGGGCCTCTGGCACCACTGTGAGAAGGAGAGGAGAGAGACACAGACCTCTTATTTCTTCTCATAATGCCAGTCAACATAATACAATAGTAGGACAGTTGTACTGTGCAATTACAATTAATACCAGACATTGAAAATGTTCCCTGTACAACTCACTCACCCATTGAAGTGTAGCTGAGCTAATTTGAAGAGTTGTTGACCCAATTCAATACTGTCTTCTCCATACTGGGAACCAATAGCTACAGCACTTCTCTCCAGATGAGAGGCTGCATTAGTCCAGTCACCTACAGGAACAGCAGAAAAGCAAAAAGCAGTAAGAGAACTGCAGAAACCCAAACTGCCCGTAACTCTGGTTATGACTTAATAGAGCTAGAGTTCAAAATGATTCAGGGGGCGGGGGGGCTGAGAATTACATTATTGTTTTTGGCTTTGGCTACATACCATATCTTAAATTAAACATTTAGCATTCAAGTTAATTGTCACAACACCACGTGACCAATCATCACTGTCCTTGTTTCGCAGCTGCTAGTGCCAGGGTAGTTATTTATTTTTGACCTAAAAATAAGCAGCGACATTGTCTTCCTGCTGTTTGGTAGAGCGTTTGAGAAGTGGTATCTTGTTGAAAAATGTAGTGAGTGAGCCATCTCTAGCACTCCATTGAAGCATGTCAAGCCTAATAAAATCCCCAGAGTGCACTGGGTTTTTAGAGCCAGTCCTTTACAAGTGGCAACCTTCCAGGAAGTAACCGTTAACATGCTTAACCAATTGGTAGAGATGTCCATTAAGTAAATGTGCGCCTTCACCACACAAAACAGTAGGGGTTTCTTAACCACAAAGCTCATGCATTATCATTCTCACCCATTGTAGCATATGCTCTGGCTGTTGCATCTTCCAGCTCCCCCTGTACTGGGTGTGTCTCTGCAAAAGTCAGTCCAGGATGACTCTGGGTCCTTCTTAACAGTCTCAGAGCCTCATCTGAAGGAGGGAGGAGCAGAAGTATAACACGGGGACGTTACAAAGACCTTCTGAACAAGTGATAATGATACATTACTGAATCTGCATTCTGTATCAGCATTTGGATGTAGTTTTTCACAACCACCTGGCCTCTCTCTTTCCATGAGGTCTACAGCCTTCTCCAGGTCGACCTTGATCTCCTGCAGCCTGCGGCTCACTTCAGATAAAGACACGCGATGAGCACAGGATGACTGCGAACATACAAATCCTTTTCCTCCATCCTCATTGCTTTTCTGAAAATCATATAAAGATCAAGATGGAGTTCATTAATAAGTAGTACAATTAATCATGTATGATTGTAAGAAAACACTAATGAACGCCTACTTTGAGTGATCCTTTGCACTTGTCACACAGGAGTCCAGACTGAGGACTGCCTCCAACACCCGACCCCTGCTGTCTGCCTTCTGAACCCTCCTCCTCCTCCTGCTCCTGCTGCTGCTGCTGCTGCTGCTGCTGCAAGGTGCAGGCCTCACACTGACACAGGAAATAGTATTGTTCCTGCAGGAGACGCTGCCGTTCTCGGGTTGCCATCCGACTGCTGTGTGGACCTGAGGGAGGGAGGAGGGAGGATAACGCCACAAGTCATAAATCACAAAAGAAAAGTAACAGAACAACACCGCTGGAAGCAGTGACACAGTCATTTCAGTGGAGAGTGATGTCTGGAAGTGCTGCATCAGGGCTGGGTGACAAACTATATTAAACAGACCATATTTTAACCCAATCCCGGAACCCATCGGCTATCGGCCTATTTGATAAGCCTCTGGGGCCAAGGGAATATATTTTTGGGGTCACAGTGTAACCAGCGGGTGTCCGGGCAAAGACTTATTTTCTGTGCACTGCTTGTTGTTTACACTTCAATTGGCAACTTGAGATGCGAGACTGGAGTTGTAGTTGAGAGACGACGTGTACAACCAGATTGTTTCACAAGTAGCCAGTTTACAATCTAATGCAAAATCGTCGTCAGACGATAGCCAGTGGATTATGAAATTGCATTTCGGCCAATGCGTTCGCCTTTTTTGCTCTCCACATGGACTGTTAACCTGCATTCAACCAAAGCTTGCTGGAACGTGATTGGTCAATACTACAAGGCCTAAAAACAGAAACCAGAAATATGTCAGCACCCTACCAATCCTTTCGCACTCATAGGATTTTCTTACCATAGCAGTGCAGGATCTCTTGTCCAGGAGTGATAGCTTTGGATGCTCTGACAGTCACAGTGACTCTGCGGGCTGTGCTTCTGTGCTCAGTCACACTCTCACTGAAGTCTGCAGACAGACTGGTTCCAGTGCTGAACACCAGACTGGTGTTGGGACAGCAGGAGTGATTCAGAAGACTGAGAGTTGGGAATATTGCTGTAGCAATGCGGATTTCCCTGCTGGACTGCACTGGTGAGTTTGCTGCTCCTGTAAGATGCAAGAACCAGAAACTAAAAGGTCATTGTGCAACTCAAGAACATTCAAAGCTGAAGATTCAATTATTGTAGAAGTTTGAATTCTTCAATAGACCTTTTCATTGGCATTGTGCTGCTAGGGCAAACGCTTTGGTCAGATAAATAGCTAATTGACATTTTTAAGCAAAATGCCCCAAATTCACTTGTTCTAACATCTCAAATGTTTCAAATTTTTCTAAGTCTTCTGTCATAAAATAAACTGGATACTTCTGAGCTTTGACCATCGTACATCAGGCCGATACTGACTCAAGAAGATGGATTGGGTATCGGTGACAATAGGCTCAATCTATTCACTTAAATTCTATATGTATATACATTAAATAAGGAAGTTTAATTCCTGTTTGAGCTTTAGACCAACTTGTCGTTGCATTAAAAAGTTTTACTAGACTTCTGATTACTGCTGGTGTACGATTATTTGATGAATAATAATTGAGTTACATTTCTATCTATGCATTTTTCTGTTACATGATTGCCTTACACATAAAAGAATGATCCCAGTCCCACACAGTGAAGCATACAGCTCATTAATCAAACACTGGTATCGGATCGATACTCTGTATCTGCTGACACCCAAAGCCCAGGTATCAGGATCAGGACTGAAAAGAGTGAGATCAGTGCATCCCTAGAACAAACTGCTTCCATCTTTCTGACTTTGAGACGTATTATAGTTAAGATCTTTTCATTGTGACAAAACTCACTTTCACACTTGTGAAACCAGTCACCTGTATCTTGCTGCATGAGGATTGCCTGGGCATTACACCTCAGCTGCAGGATGTGCCTCAGAACTGCACTTCCCAGCAGCCACAGGTTCGAGGTCCAATCTGCGGTACCTCCCTCCTTGTCTGGTGATTGTCTGTCTGCCCCTAAGAGTCCACTAAGGTCCCAAGAGGCAGGCGGGGGTCCTGCTTTGCTTAGCTTTAGGAAGAGTGCTGCTACAGTAACCGCACACAGGAAACGCACTTCAGGGCTATGGCGATTCAGGTGGTGCTGCAAGTGAAACACGCTTGGGTAAGAGTCCCCATAGTATGAAGTACACGGATCACTGGACTCTCCGTTTAGACCGCTTGGCTCTGACTTTGTGTGCTCATCTCTGATTGGATCCCTGGCCATTTGGATGTTTTTTAACCCCGCCTTTAGAGCTACCCTCAGAGCGAGCTGTGACATCACACCCATCGTCTTCAGCTCTGCTCCCAGCGGACACTCCCAGCGGTGGTGTTCCTCCCAGGCGTCTCGCTGACAGGAAGTTGAACAGTACCGGCTGTAGCTACACCCATCACACGGCACGGGACACGGTGTTTCAGTCAAACACCTGTGACAGCGCCTGTGCTCCACTCCAAACAACACTTCTCTGTCTGTGTGATGCCTTCCTCCCTTCCCTTTCACTTCCTCCATCCCTGGTATGAGGACGCAGCTGTAAGGCCTGTCATGAAGGATCACCTCCCCAGCTGCCATTCTCTCTGCAGCCACAAGGTGTCGACCTTTCGCTGAGCTGAAGCCAACAGCACCTTGAGGACAAATCCCAAATGTGAGAAGTCCAACAGATGCCCCTTTTACTCTGTCTGAAGCTTTGTGATACATTGAGGCAGGATTGTGATGATCCTCTTTGGCCTTTTGACCTACAGAGAGCTGCTTGAGGCATTGTGTGCGACGGTCCTCTAGTTTGTGTAAAAGATGAGAGGGGTAGCTATTCTTTATAGCTTTGTCAATGTCATCAAGGGACTCCTGAGAGAAAAACAGAAACACCGAGGTGTGAGTCACTACAAAATCTAAGATTGTGAGTAAAACAAAGATGACTGACGATTTAATAACTTATTTAAGTCAGCATTTTAGCTTTGAGACAGATAAAGAACCTGGACATCTACAATTATATCTTAGTGATATTTCATGGGTTCTTGGAGAAAGTTGATGCGGTGAAAACCGGCTAAATTAAGTGAAACATACTGTATGTCCTGTGGGTGAAGAGCTGCTTCCTGACCGTAAAACTAAATGTCTGTCCTCCAATCATATATCACCAGGATGGCCTCCTGAAGAATTCACTTTAATGTAAATGATACATGTCAATGAAGTTAAAAATAACAGTTTTCCCATAAATCCTGAGACACAATTATCAAATCACTTATTTATGTGCTATTTGTGTTGACTTAACAGCATGTTCAGGATGTGAGGATACTGTTTACATAGAATTAAGACATGCGGATTTTCCCCTGCAGAATTCCTGCAATCAAGTGCAGTTGAAATTGATCACACAACGGTGACACAATCCATTTTCAGTCAACAAATAAGAAGCAGCTTTTAATGACACCTCAAGTACAACACTGTCTCATTATGTAATTGTTGAAGATGGTGCCATTTTACCTGGTAGTGCTGCAGATGGTAGAGTGCAGCAGAGCGGTTGGCATAGCATAGAGACAGTTGCTCCAAACCTTGATGAGCAAAACATATGCCCTGTCATGAGAGGAGACAGAGAAGCTGGTTGGTAGTGCATATTACTAGGACTTTAAGGCACACTGCTATATAAACCCAAATTATTTTTACAATACTGTTCTCAAATTCTAAATAATTTATATTTACAGTACATCTGATTTTCAACCAGTTTACATTTTCATCAGATTTGTACATTATATTACAGTTATAGCCATAATATAATAGAATTGAATAGTGGCCTTTCTCGTGATTTAATGCTTCATTGTAGTATCATTGAAGTTTATATTTTGATGTGCAATAGGAGAATATCTTCACTTCACCTGTGAATAGTGCAGAGCGGCTGCAGGGTAGTCTCTGGTCTTGAAGCTACAGTTGCCCTTCTCCCTGCATTTGGCTGCTAGCTCTGCATCCTTTAGTGCGGAGTAGCCTGAAGAGATCGACCGCACAAAGTCCAGATCATCTTGGCTGTGAAACAGAAATGGAGACAAATTATAGATAAACTGTCTCTATGATCGACAACTAAAGTGGTGGCTCTGTGTTCAAAATCTTCTCCAGCAGCAGGAAAGCTTGGGTTTACTGTTTACTCCTAGAAAAGTTCTGCAAACCAATTCAAGTCAATATAATATAAATGGCTTCAAGGGGTCCAATCAAAAACAACGCCCTTGCCCGTAATAGTTGAAAAAAACTATTCAGATCGATCGGATATAAACTGGAAACTTATTAGCAACAAACTAGAGGAGTAAGCTAACGTTAGCTACTCACGTTGTCAGAGTTAGGGCACATTTGAAAAGATCATCTACTTCAAGCTGGGATGTTAACGTTTCCTTCAGCTCGGGGTCGAGTCCGATCCATTTCTGTGCAACATGATCTTGCCACTGAACGCATGGAAGATCCATCATGAACTACAAGTACACCACGTGAGTACCGGTGGACAGTTCAGGGTTTGTTTCGAGTCCGCTGCCGTCTGCGGAGCACGACTGTTAAGTTAACTTGAATAAAAAGGGAGTTTTTCGCCACAACCTTCAAAATATACCTCCGAGTGGTGTTGTTCAAGTACCATTAGCGCGGTAACTTAAGTTACGTTTCCAATTTTACAATAAGAGCCATCATGT